>NW_023425348.1:51194902-51446390 GCF_014108415.1 Molossus molossus
ACTTGAACAGTGGTTGTAGGTAGAGAAAAGAAGAGGTGTGAAGGCAGAGCACCTAAAGGTAGAAGATGAGAAGGAACCAGCAGTGGATGCCAAGAAAGAAATTCAGGAAGACGGGAGAACAAAAGGAGGGGTGCTCCCAAATCAAGGGAAGAAAGAGTTTCAAGGGGTTGAGTAGGTTGAAGACTGAGAACTGGCCCTTGGATTTGTCGACATGAAGCTTCTCAAAGACTTTGACAAAAACTGATTCAGTTGGATGGGCAGGGGAATTTAGACCAGTGGAGAACTGAAGCTGATTAGAGTAGCTTAGGGGATAATTGGAGGTGAGGAAAGTCCTCTTTTACGGGGTTTTATTGTAAGGTAAAACATATAAATGGAGCCACAATGGAAAGTTCTATTTACTGTGGGGAATAATCCAGTAGGGAGGGAGAACTATTGAGGCAGGAGAGAAGAAATCATTTCAGGTGCTAAATACTTGAGTAGGTGAGAGGGTATTAGATCTACTGAAAAAGTAGAGCACAGGAAGGAAGGCAGAGAGTATGGGTTTAGGTGCAGTTGGTGGATTTGGTGGTTGGAAAACTCATTCATTCATTCAGCAAATAATGGCCTGTGTGCTAGTTGCTATCCTAGGGGCAAGACATGCAGCAGTGAATGAAGCAGATAAGACAAAGCTCATGTCTTCACGTAGTTTACATTCCATTAAAGGAAGTCAAGCAATACATGTTAACAGAAGAATTTATGATAGAAGAAAAGAAACACACTGGAGAAAAATGAACTAAGGTAAAGGGTTATGGAGAACTGAAGAAGAGTTTGCATCAAAAAATTTTTTTTAATTGATTTTAGAGAGAGAGGAAGGGAGAGGGAGGGAGAGATAGAAACATCAATGAGAGAGAACATCAGTTGGCTGCCTCCTACATGCCTCCCGCTGGGGATTTGTCCAAGAACGTGGGCACATGCCCTGACTGGGAATCAAACCAGTGACCTCTTGGTGCATGGGTCAACGCTCAACTATTGAGCCACACGAGCTGGGCGAGGTTGCCATTTTTTATCGGGGTTGTTAGAAAAGGCTTTAATGATCAGTGAACATTTGAGAACAGACCTAAAGGAAGCAAGAGAGGAAGCTGTGTGATAACTTGGGGAAGAGAGTTGGGTTACAAGCAGAGGGAACAAAAATGTCCAATTTCTGAGGCAGGAGAGTGCTTGGCACAATTTGAGGAACAGTAAGGAGGCCAGTGTGACTGAACAAAATGAACAAGGTAGAGTTGTAGGAGACAAGGCCAGAAAGGCAGAGGGGTGGAGGAGGGGCACAGCTCACATATGCTCTGGAAGGCAAAGACTTGAGCTTTACTTTTAGTGAGATGGGAGGTTACTCCTGAGTTTTGAGCAGACATGTGACATGATCTAACTGATCCCTTAGGCTGGGAATGAACTATAGAAGTCAAGGATAGAGGTATGGTCATCATGTAGGAGACTATTGCAGTAATCCAGTAGGACATGTAGTTCTCAGATTGCTCCTATTTTCTCAGTTAAATAAGAGGCAAGATCTTCATAGGAGAGTGAGAAGGCATGATGGAAGCTTGAGGAAAGAGAAGGTATAATAATGGTTGATGATGAATTGATTAAGGAACTATGGTAGGATTTCTACCCAAACATCTGGCAATAACAAGCTAATTGCTGAAATGCTTAATTACCTCAGAACCTGTGACTTGTCTGACTGTGCACCTTTCTTCCTTGTGTCTAGTTTCTCTCCCTTCACCCTATTTCTTGTCTTCTAACTCTAGATGACCTCCAGTTGGCCTACAGAACCCAAGTAAAAAATGACGGCCCACTGGCACCTCAGCTTCTTATCCCAAAGTCTTTGGAAGTTCTTAAGGAGGCCTTCAGTGTGCCCAGTTCTCCTCGAGGGACTGTTATATACACATGTCTATCATTCCACCACCTCACCCTCCAGTCATTGAGGGAGGACCATTGAGGGAGTTCCATGCTCTTATTAAGACCATCCTCGCCCTGACCGGTTTGGCTCAGCGGTTGGAGCGTCGGCCTGCGGTACAGAGAGACCCGGGTTTGGTTCCCGCTAAGGGCACGTACCTCGGTTGCAGTTTGTCCCCGGCCCTGGCTGGTCGTGCGGGTGGCAGCCACACGATGTGTCCCTTCACATCGATGTTTCTCTCTCTCTCTCTTCCTCTCTCTCCCTCCCGCTCTATCTGAACAAAAAATGGAAAAATGTCCTCGGGTGAGGATAAAAAAAAAAAAAGACCATCCTCTCCTACCCATGATACAGACCTCATCAGGATTTGAGGGAGACCCACAGGGTTCTTAGTGCTTTCTAGTAAGGCCACCACTCCCTGCCTCCAGGACACTACTCGCCTCACAACAGACTGCCTAACAGAACAGTGCCAACAACAAGTTCCTAATTAGAACTGATGACCCACTTTTCCTGGAATGACCAGTAGAATAATCTCACATTGACCCAAAATTCGAAGACTCTAAGGTCTTCTGGAAAATAGCGTATTTAAGGGCCAGGTAGAAATGGATTACACCACTTCTGTCCATATCCTGCTGGACAGAACACAGGGCAGTGGGTGCAGCCTAACTGCACAGGAGGCTGCGAATGTGTAACTAGGGATGAGGACAATGAAATGACATTTGATGAACACAGACAGACATTGTCTCTGCCATAAGCAGTCAGAGAAAAGTAGGCACACAGAGACAGTGGTGACACAAAGATCAAGGGGAAAGAAATCTTCAAGAAGGAGGAACTGATCAATGATATCATGCTACAGAAAGGTCAAGTAAGATTTGGACATAAAAGGTCTGATGTTTTCAGTTAGGAAGTACCTGGTAACATTAAGAAGGGTAGTTTCTGTGAAGTTATGATGACGTGAAAGAGTGGGCGGTGAGGAAGTAGATACAGAGAGTGCAGGCTATGGAGAATCTAGTGAAGTAACTCAAAAAGGGTGCCTCATGAGATCATTGTTTCCTTCCCTCCTTCCTTCCTTCCTTCCTTCCTTCCTTCCTTCCTTCCTTCCTTCCTTCCTTCCTTCCTTCCTTCCTTCCTTCCTTCCTTCCTTTCCTCCCTCCGTTTATCCCTCCCTTCCTCCCTCCCTGCCTCCTTCCGTCCGTCCTTCTTCCTTTTTTTTTTTTTTCTTTAGATGTCTAAATGTCTAATTCTAAAGCATGTTACTGGAGAAGACACTTAGAGATCTGTAAGAAGTAGCATGAGGATAATCTGTAGGGATTAAATGCTCTACTGCTCAAGGCTCTCACTGAGTTCAGGGTGTTCTGAACACTGGATACCCACAGCTCAGCGGGGAAAACCCACTCACTGGGCCCTCAGGCAGGAAGAAGCTGCCCTCCCAGGTCAAAGGGGATTCTAGACAAAAATCTGCTGGTCTTCAGGGGACCTGAGGTTCAGAGAGAAACTTTCTCCAAGAGTCACACTGTGAAAAAGCCACCAAACAAAGTGAAAGGATGCATCTTCCACCATCAGGTACAAGATGGCCTTATCATAGGACTTGCCTTGTTGGAAATAACAGTGGTAGAGGCCGTTGTCACGGACTCTGACATTTTGAATGAGGAGGGCCACGTTCCCCTTGCTAATGTTTTTGTTCACAAAAGTTGTTCGTCCTTGGTACTGCTCCATCTGCTCCTCTGCCCTCTCACAGCCCCCCTTGTACACCAGCACCGCGGGTGAGAACTGAGACTGGAACCAGCACACCTCCATGTCCTGGGCACTTTTCTCAGGCGACAGGAGACAGCATAGCATGGTGTTTTCTCCCACCATGGCCAGGATGGGCTCAGCTGGCCCCAGGACAGTAAACTGGGCAGGATCCGCCATGCTTGGCCTACTTCTCATCCTTGTCCTCTTCCACCCTCTCCATCTTTCCTCTTCCTGCCCCCTCTCTCCTCCTCCATGGCCCCCCTTGCCCTCCCATCCTTTCCCCGAAAGAATTGTTTTTTTTTTAATGCAGGCAAGATGTTTACAAGCTAAAGAACTATAGTGAAGGAGAAAGTCAAGGTAACAGAAAGGTGATCATTCATCAGGAGGCCTGAAGAAGCCAGGAAAGGATGAGGCCAGAGCACAGTGAATGCATTAGTCTTGGACAGGAGGGATGACATGGCCTCTCCTAAAATGTGTGGGAGGGTAACAAAGTAGGGACAACTAAAGAAAAGTTTATAAGTGAGGGAAAGGAAGTGAAGGGAATTCATGTCTAATGGTGTTTATTTTTCAAAGGTTAATCTGTTGTTATGACGGGAATGAAGGGGTACTTGTTGGGGAGGATTTAAGATAGCTGCTATGTGGAAGATGGGGGAGGGGTGCTAGCCATGAAAAGCAGTATTGTATTTAGGGCTCAGTTGAGGTTGGAGACCCCTAATGTGTAGTGGCATCAATATGCACCACTGTGAGATTTTCTCCAACACACAACTCTCCAGGGCAGAGGCAGATGTTGGAACTGATTTTTGTAGAGTGGATATTGTAGAATGACTAGGGATTGGTGGGTGAGGGTGCTGGTCAGAGAGCTATTAACAGTGGTCTAGGATGGATAAAAAAGGAAGTGAGGTCAAGAGAGGGCTGATGGCCTGGGAGAAAGTAGAGGTCAAGGGACTGGACAGCATGAGGAAATGAAAGAGCAGAGGAAGTGATAGCAAAGGAGTGAGAAATTGAAGGATAATAAAATGAGGCAATATCAAGTACTTAGCTTGTGCTGGTTTAAATGTGATACTACTTTATTAATACTAACCTTGGAGGACTTTCCTAAATATGGTTTTGTTACCTGTCAGGAATATTCTTCCCACCCAGCTCAGAAAGTCATCCTTCAAGGGCCAATTCAAATGCAGATTATCCTCTGCCTCAAATGACATCTCTAGTCTCAGTTCGTCTTTGTAAAAAAATTTCATACTAAGCTTTATATTTGAGTTAGTCATATATCTATTAAGCAAGAACCACTTCTAATTTATCATTGTACCCCAGCCCATTGCATCCCCAGCTCATAACACCTAGGTCAGTATCTTACCTTTGTAGGTATCCAATGTCTGCTGACTAAATGCATGCATGCGTTCATGAATAAATAAATGAATGGATGAGCAGAGCTCTTATAATGTTCTAGTAGTTTAGGGCCAGAATCCTTTACTAGAAGATGATCTCCTCAAGGTGTAGGGTTAATTGTGTGTGTGTGTGTGTGTGTGTGTGTGTGTGTGTGTATGTGTGTGTGTGTTGGCAAAAGTAAATTTACAGTTGCTTGTATGGAAAATAATATAATAATATATAATAATACAAGAATAAGCTGTGTGATAGATAGATAGATAGATAGATAGATAGATAGATAGATAGATAGAAAGAAAGAAAGATAGATAGATAGATAGATAGATAGATAGATAGATAGATAGATAGACAGACGATAAATACATAGATAGGCAGACAGAGAGAGACAGAAAACTTATGGATAGAGTGAAAAAGAGATTTGTTGCTTCAGAAATACTGTAGAACAAACAACCCCAAAACTGAGTGACTTAAAACAGCAATTGTTTATTCTCATGGATCTCTGATTGAATGAGGATTTGTTGATCTAAGCTGGGCTAAATTGGGTGCTTTGGTTCTGTTCTAAGTGTCTCTTATCCTATCTGAGGCTTTTATTTTTTGTTTTTATGGCAATGTCAGAAGTATACTTTTTACCCTCAATACACAGCACTGTTCTGGGAGCCGTATATGCTAAGAACACAGTAGATACCCAATAAAATCTTGGCAAATGAAATTGAGTTATCAGCTGCACACCTGAGTCATTCTCACTGTGTCAACCCCCCAAGTGCTCTAGAGAGTGAACAGGGTCTCTGGCAGCAAATAGCTGTTTATATCCCGATTTGAATAAAATGCTGACTCTTCTAGCTGAACAGCAATTCCCTTAGCAGAGACATGTTTATTCACTTAATTCTTTGATCCATTGAATCAAACCATAAACTGTCACTGATCTATGTGTGATAACTTCATTCTAGACACTGAAGTGGAGAAAAAGCCATCCATGAGAAAAGCAGACTTCTCATATTTATAAAGTAACATCCCCTTTTTCTCCTGTTTGGCCAGGCTGTGACAACATGCTGATGAGCATAAAGTCTCTGAAAATAGTGAAGAGGACTATGGACACAGATGGCTCTTGGATGAAAGATGCTGTCAGCAACTCTCCAAAGATTTATTTCTTCATTGGATCCAGAAATAACACTGTTTGGGAATTTGCAAACATGCGGGCACTCATGGAGGATAGCACCAAGCCAGGCCCCCGGAAGCTCATTTTAACACATACCTGGCAGGGAACAGGCCATGTGATCTACCAAGGTTTCCTATTTTTTCATAACCAAGGGACTCCCAATGAGATAATCAAGTACAATCTGCAGAAGAGGACTGTGGAAGATCGAATGCTGCTCCCAGGAGGGGCAGGGCGAGCACTGGTCTACCAGCACTCCCCATCAACTTACATTGACCTGGCTGTGGATGAGCATGGGCTCTGGGCCATCCACTCAGGGCCAGGCATCTATGGCCACTTGGTTCTCACGAAAATTGACCCTGGCACACTGGGAGTGGAATACTCATGGGACACTCCATGCAGAAGCCAGGATGCCGAAGCTGCCTTCCTCTTGTGTGGGGTTCTCTATGTGGTCTATCGTTCTGGTGGCCACAGCCTGCATCGCATCACCTGTGTCTATGACCCACGGGGCATTATCAGTGAGGAGGATCTGCCCAACTTGTTCTTTCCCAAGCGGCCAAGAAGTCATTCCATGATCCATTACAATGCCAGAGATAAGCAGCTCTATGCCTGGAATGATGGAAGCCAGATCATTTACAAACTCCAGACAAAGAGAAAGCAGCCTCTGAAGTAATGCATTACAGCCGGGAGGGAGCGCGCCTTGGCCTTGGAAGCTGCTCTCCAGGACAGTGAGGCCACAGCCCCTGTACAATACTGTGTCCCTCTCATCGCAGACAGAGAGAGATAGGGTCTGGAAGTCGGAATCCATGTGCATCCTTCCAGATGTTACTGCCTTAAAGATCTTTCAAGAGCTTAAATGAGAGTCTGTCATTTAGAAAATTTCAACAACTTCAGTTACCCAGCCAAACCTCCTGCTGCTCAAGGCCTTCCACATTCTGATTCAGTTTACTCTCAGCCTTTTCTTTTATTAGCATTTACTCTAACTCAACCCATGCCACCCCTCCAGGCAGTTAGAAATGTAGGCCACCCCCTAATACTCCTGGCATTTCTCTCCTCTGGCCTTTCTTTGATCAAACTCCTCTTTCACAAATGCCTTCTGATAATTCTTCTATTTTTACTGCCCAACTAAAGTACTAGTTCTTTTTGTCTTTTTTTTTTTTTTTTTTCAGATAGAGCAGGAGGGGGGCGAGGAGAGAGAGAGAGAAACATTGATGTGAGAGAGACACATCAACTGGTTGCCACCCACACAACCCCAACCGGGGCCGGGGACAAACTGCAACCAAGGTACGTGCCCTTAGTGGGAATCGAACCTGGGACTCTCTGGTCTACAGGTCGACGCTCTAACCTCTAAGCCAAACTGGCCAGGGCAGTACTATTTCTTATTGATGTTTAATCTCAATTTCCCCTAGCTCTGCCTGTCCACTAAACCACATAGATGTAATAATAAGGTAAACACATTAACATTTGAATACCACCTTCCAGGTACAAAGTATTTTCACCTCTGTTACATCATTTAATTCTTATGTTGGTCTTATATGCAGAACAAATCTTTATAGTTGCCATTTTAGAAATGAGAAGAGCTTAGGTGAGCCATTCAAAATAACTGAGCTACAAAATGAAAGATGGAGCTACGAAAGTGTTTTCATTGCCCAAGGAAGCACCAAATATGTGTGTTTGTTTACTCAACCTTGTATAAGCAATACGTTCATCATTTCATACCACAAATAATGGTCTTCCCCTTTAACCATTGTTCAAGTTCACACAAGTTCTTATAGGCCTTTCAAAAGCTACTTTCTCCAGATAAGCAGCCTGAGGGTGAGGACCCTACTCTAGCCTCATCTTGTCTTACTTCCCCTACATCTCACTTCTTGCTCAAAATACAATAAAACTGACACTAAGCAAACAAACCTCATCCGGTTATATTTGCCTACATGCCTTCAAGCAACGCAGTTCCAGGGAGTGCTGCTTGTGCCCGGGTTTATTGTGAACAATCCTCAACACACTGAGGCCCTTAGTAAATATTCTGGAATCTGGATGGAAGCCAGATAGCCTCCAAGGGACTCCCTGCCACAGCAGGCGTGCCATGTGGCACAGGGGACAGAGGGCAGCTGTGCCTGGCCAGAGGGGCTTCTTCAAAATTTTTCCCACGCGTTTATTCAATTCAGCCTGGTTTGGGTCACAAGTGCAGGCTGTGGTGCCAGTCTGTGTCATGTGCTTCTGTCTTTCCAGGTTGGTCACATGAGAAGGTTTGCTTTGTACACTTGCAGCTGTTTTCCAGACCCTGCCAAGCCCAGGCCGGGGCCATAGGCAGTGAAGAGAGGTTTTTTCCCCCGTAGCAATTGAGTAGCTCTTTGGCAGAATGGAATTACTCACCCCATGGATACAGTGAAATTACCCACTGTTCTAATATAGTGATACAGAAAGCCCAAGTCTATTGTGGAATGAGACAGGTATGAATAAACATGATGATATTACCCGCTCCATGGGTTTGGGGATATTACCTACCCTATGGGTAAAAAAAGATGACCTATTTCACAAGGATAAGGAATGTGAGATGTCTCACAGAAGAGGGTGGAGTTATTAGCGAGTGGAGTTGTGTGTGAGTCCTGGGCACCTAGTTCCTTTGGAGGTACAGAGGAGAGGTTGACTTTCATTTGTGATATACTTTGAATTGATAGTTTTGCAGGATGCCCTTTGACTAACAATCCACCCTGGTGCCTTAAATTCCTGCAGCAAGAATCACTCTTTTAGGTCAAGACATTTTCTCTAGGAAGCCACTGTTAATAAGCCACTTTTGTATATTTTTGGCTTCTTCCAGGTAAATCACCTTTCAACTCTGGGGTTTTTGTGGGATTTTAGTCCGGATTGAAGTCCCTGTGACCTATACCAATGGTTCTTAATCTTTATTGCACATAAGAATCACCTGAGGAGCTTGAAAAACTCCTAAGGTCAGGCCATACCCCCAAGCAGTCAAATCAACCTCTGGAGGTGGGCCCCAGATACATTTTAAAGTCCCCTCCTCAAAGTGGCTCCAAAGTGCAAATAAGCTTGAGAGCCAGTGACTTAACACCATTTTTTAAACTGATTTTTAAAAAGTTAATTGCCTAGTTCTGAGAACAGACTAGCAGTTTTGGAGGGCTGGGGTCCGGGCACGGGGTCCACTGGAGCAATGACATGTGGGATTTGGGAACACCCGTGACCTTGTGTGAACTGTGGCAGCCTCATCTACAAAAGCCTCTCTGCTGCTATTTTAAGGAAGTGAAAGAACTGAAGGGTGTCCTGTTGTAACACAACTCTTGTGGGCCCCAGCCTTCCTCTCCTGGCTTTGCCCTTAGTCTGTTTCTGGCCAGGTTCCTGCAGTGACCAGAGTCTCATATTTGCCAGGCTGGCTTAAGTTCTGTTCACATGTAAGTCTGCTAAGCACACTGGTAATTTCAGATCACCAGGGTAATTTAAAAAAAAAGAAAAAAGATATTTTGGTGGAGTTTGTCAACACTCCAGCCTGTAGAAACGTAGAGAACAAAACTGAGGCCAGGGCTGTAGTGACTCCTGCCAGAGCTGGGGACTATGCCAGAGTCCCTGGTGTCGATGCCATCTGAGGCCCACAGGGATTTTAATCAGCTGAACTGGGCAACTAGTCCTTGGAGGCCTAGGCAGGACAACAACCTAGCAGTACAACCAAAGGGGATTCAGGCCATACACTGGGGGAAGGCATTGGGCTGGGTCTTCAGAGCAGTCCTGCCCAGATTTTAGAATTCATTCCTGTGGTCAGATCGTCAAAGTTTTTCTTGGGCCTCTGGACTCCAGCCTCGGTACTGGGCACAGGGAACTGCTTCTTGTCCTCAGCTTTTCGCGAGACTGGGCACCAGTGCCTCTAGTTGGCGCTGGCCACTAGGGGGACCTCCACCCCAGGGGTTCAAGCGCGTCAGGACCCTAGGGTGCCTCAGAGCCTTCCATATTGAGGGGCAGAGAGTGGGCGGGGCAGGGGAATTAGAGACAGGGAATAAGGCTTCCTTCTGGCCAACCTCTATTTGGACAGGATCGCACCGGTCGGGGAGTCCAGACACCCAAAATGTTGCGCTGGGTGTGCCTCTAATCGGTTTTTCTATGGCTTCTCTTTTTGCAATTCGCGACAAATTCCCTTTCTGCTTCCCCGTTTTCATCTCTTTCCGCCGGGGAATGGTGCTGAATGGCTGGGAGCCCAAGGGACTGAGAGCTGGGGACCCTACCGCGGCCTCCCCAGGGCGGGAAGGGTGCGGAACGGGGAGGTGACAGAGCGGGGCGGGGCTAAGGGGCGTGGTCTTCGGGGAGAGGCGGGGCTTGGGAACAAGGAGCGCGGTCCAGGGGGCGGGGCCGGGGCAGGGCGGACCAGGGCTCAGGCAGGTTCGAAGGGGCGGGGCTGACAAGGCCGGTCCCTGAGGAACCGGAACCTGTGGCGGACCGGTCCCTACGGTTCGCAACGGTGCAGGAGAGGGTGGGGGAGTGGCAGAAGGGCGGTCCCAGGGGAAGGAAGGCGGGGGAAGCGGGCGCCGCGGGACGAGCCTCCCATGGGTCCCCGCCCCCGTCACGTGGGCTCCAGACTCGGCCACTGCCGGTCGGTCCGCTGGTTGGTGGATCAGTTGGTCGGTGGGTCAGTGGCCTGCAGCCTGGCTCTCAGCTCTCATGTTCCGAGGTGAGAGGGACACGCGAGCGGCCCGCACACCTGACCCGCCCGGAGAGGAGCCCCGCACCCAGGTCAGTGGGCTCTGCCCAAGTCCCCAGGCCCGCTGCGCGGTCTGATCTGGGAGCCCGCAGGGGCATTGCCTGGGACTCGGAGCGCCCCCAGATCCTAGAGCCACCCGCGGAGTAGAGGTCAGTGACAGCATGGTCCCAGAGCGGGTCCCAGGCGCGAGGACGCGGACCCTTTTCCCCTTCTCCGGCCAGAAGACTGGGAGGACGGTGTGACTCTAGGAATTCGCTCCGAATCTCCACCCTGCTCTGCCCGGAACCTACGGACAGTCTGCGCCCCTACAGGTGCTGGGATGTTCCTGAGATGCGCTGGGTGGTCGGGCCCTTTGGTTCTGTGTGGTATGTCAGAGCTCTGCTCAGGCGGCGGAGCAGTGTAACCTAGAGAGCCCAAGGTGGCCGAGAAGTTTACGGGCTGTTTGCCCAAGTAAATGTGTGCTCGACGGAGCGTGTGTCCAGATGCAAAGCCTCGGCTGAGACCAGCTCTATACTGTAATTGCAAAAATGCAACCTGCGTTTGAAACTGCCTAGCCACTGCCTCCCAGTAGACTGCAAGAAGGGGGTGGTCCTATTTGAAAGTGGGATCCTCCTCTCCCTCCTGACATTCCCACTCCAGACCCCAGTTTTTCCTCAGATAAAAATAAAATTATATCTAAAGACCAGAACTTTTAAAGTTTGGATAGAATTGAAACAAGCATTTTAGTCAGTGTTTCATCCTTTTAAAAAATAAATTCAGAGTATTTTATTTTTACATTTACAGCAGCTGGGTAGTTGGTATAGATCCATCTCCCTTTCCAGTTTTGGTCAACCTCTGTCTTTCTCCTCTCTCCTTCCTCTCCCAGTTCCTTAATTGATTATAATACAAATATGAAGTGTTTCCAAATTTTATTGCATTTTGTGAAATTAAATGCCCAATTACGGAAAGGTAATTGGCTGTAAACATAATTAATTCATCTTCAGGATGTTCAGTCTTTGATTATTATTTGTATATGGAAAACACATAATGTTATTTGATATAGAGATTTTTTTCTCTTTTGCGCTTACGAGCAGCAGCTCATTTATATTCTGCTTAAATTCATGTTTAACTGACGTTGAAGTGGGTGGTAATTTAACACATTATTATTATTACTTTGAGATTTGATGATGTGCCAGTTACTAGCCTATTGCTGCTTGGGAGACAAACAGTATCATGGTCTCTTCTTTACTGGGGTAGCTATAGTAGGTGTGCTAACTTGCAGACTAAGTGGAATGAGATGAATGCCATGAAGGAGATATGAGCAAAGAGTTGTGGGAATTCCTGTCCTTCATCTGAGCAGGGAAAATCTGGGATAATGTCAAGAAGGGGGTGACATGTATATAAAGGACTTCAAAGGATATCTCCCAAGTTTCTCCAGGCAGAGGTGGGTAGTGTGTGACCGGGGCTGTGAGAACTGTGTAGCAGGCAAGCACCAGCTAGCCCTGAGATGTGGCAAGTTGTCCAGCTGGGCCCCTATGGTGAGTGGTGGGCAGTGAAATTGACAAGAATGGAAAACATGTCCCCAGCCACTGGTGAAGGCCAGGTGGGTGGCGAAGGTCTGGACGTTGTCTGAAAGCATGGAAGTCAATAATGGGTCTTAAGCAGGGGAAGGATGGATGTTTTTGTGAGCTTCAAGACAGGGACCTTGGCCCTAGATCCTCCCAACTTCCCAAACCGTAGTCTGATGTGGAGAAAATTCAGTAAATAGTGTGGGATGAATGGTCAGGCAACCCTTGAGAACAGTGCTTCTCAACTGTAACAAGCTTAAGAATCACCTGGGATTTTGTTCAAATGCAGATTCTGATCTCAAGGTCAAGGGTGGGACCTGACATTCTTCATTTCTAACCTGTTCCTGGTTGTGAGATCCCTTCACTATCTCTAACAAGGATTTAGAGCAGTAGTTTGCAAACCTGGCTAGGCCTCAGAATCACCTGGGGAGCTTTTAAACTATTTAGATTTAAGTAGGTTTGGGATGTTTTTATCCTAATTTCCCCCAGGTGACATTGATGAAGGTGGGGTGTGATTGGGTGTGGGGGACTCTTGGCAATGCTGTGGGAAGCAGTGGCCAGGGGCAAAGACACCCAAGGGTGGGGAGCCCAGGTAAGACCCTGGAAAGTCAGTCAGGATAGAAGTGATGAGGCCTTATACTTGGTCTGAGATTGTGGAGCATTCTGTCAGGAGGGACTCTGGAGAGAGAACATCTATAAGGCAGGGGCCAGGGAGGAAGCTGTGTCAGTCTTGACTGACTGCACAGGTCATGTGAGGAGGGAAGACGAATTCTGCGAGAATCCAGCTTTGGAGGAAGGGTGGCACGTACTTTGGACTGTAACATTTGGGGTAAGATTTGAAGTTATTTTTCACCAGGACATCAGAAAATTTTTTTCCTGAAATACAAATCTGTTCATGCCGTTCCCCTGCTTAAAATCCTCTGGTGGATTCTCTATTGTAAAATATGAGAAGGAAGAGCTCACATGAACACACTAGGAGGTATTTCAGCACTAATTAAGTTCCCAGACTGTACACCCTGTTCAAGAGGTGATACTCAGGCAAAAAAAAAAAAAGATGTGACACTCTCACTACTTGGTGTGGACACAACTAGGCTGAAGCATTTGTCAGCTTTGTGTTTTCCTAAGTCACTATTTTTCCTGCTTCCTCCTTCTTCAGAGCAGTCCCACTTCCTGTTTCCTGGCATCATTATTTGGTTGCAACACTGTCTCCATTATCACAGAATCCACAGGTAGTCTCAGAAAGGTGGGCTGTATCCTTCACAGCTTCTGAAAGCCAGGTCTTGTCGACCTTGCGGATCTTCAGGAGGTCCATTCTTACCGCTCACGCACCAGGTGGATCATCTTCCGGGAGGTGCTGTCTGAGAGCATCTGTTTAGCTGTAGACCCTGATCTCCCCGAGGACTTTCAAGTTCTAGGCGGCTGCTAGCTCTCAGCTTTGACTTCAGGAAATTTATGATACCTGTTTAGTGCTTCTAGGTAATTCTTACTTCAGTGCTCCTTGATAATTCTTATTTTCATTTCCTCTTTCTGTCACATACACAGTTATGCTCACTGATAACTGAGCATTCATTGTGCATGATGCTTTTAATCACCATGTTTCCTGTTGTATAGTCACCTGGACCTCTGTAACACATGTGTAGAAAGAAAGTCTAGACACAGATGGGACCGGATTGCCTCTCTGAAAGGATAAAGTATAACATCCTTGTGTGGCCTTCAGTGCCCTGCGGAACCTGGCAATAACTTAGCTCACCAGCTGCATCTCCACTGTTCCCCAAACTGAGCAGCTCAACAATGCCTATCCTTTGTGCCTCTCTGTCTCTGCATATGCTGTTTCCTCTTTCTTCCTGGAAGGCCTTTGGTCTCTGCTCTGTGAGATGAATGAACTCTTATTAATCTTTCAGATTAATGCAGATCAATCTCTTGAAACACCTTTCCTATCCCCACCCCCAAGTCATGTTTACTCCTCTCTCTAACATTACATATGTATAGCATGAAATACAGGTCTCTGTTGCACTCCTTAGGCTCTTGATTTGCATATCTCTGTCCACAGGCCCTGCAAACTCTTAGCTGTCTGTGTGCAGCTTACACGTGGCAGATGTTCAGGTAGAGTTTGTGGCCGACAGGAGACTTGAGCCAGCTGGTTTTGCAATGTTTGCCTCAGTAAAGGGTGAAGGGGCAGGTTATTTTGTGTAAGAGATGAGGGAGGGAACAAGAGCAGAACCTGAAAGACTGGGACAAGCCCATTGAGGACTGACCCACAGGGCTGGAGTCATAGTGAAGTGGGGAGGGGACACCGGGAGAGATGAGGCTATAGACTTAGCCTGGGGAGAGATCATAGAAGGCCTTGAAAATTTAAGCTAAGGCTTTAATTTTCTTCTGGTAACATCGAGGATCTTTGAGTATGGAAAAGACATGGTGAAAGCTGTGCTTTGAGAAGGGTTCGGGCTGGGAAAGGCAGGTTGGAAGGAGAGAAGAACTTCTTGTGAGAATGCACTGTTGTACTAACCCGCTGAAGTAGATTAGGACCTAAATCAAGGCAATGGCAGGAGGGATGAAGAGGAGAAGGAAGCAGAGGTGAGTGAGCTTGCCAAGAAGCCCTGCAGGATTTGGTGACTGATTGGATTTGAGGGAGGGAGAGAAGAATCAATTGTACACTGACATTTTGCGCTAGTTTGCTGGGAGAAGAAGGAGGCAATTGTTAGCCACATGAGAGCATGGAGGAGCATGGACGCAGGAAGGCCAATGAGGCTGCTCGATTCCCTTCGGAATCAGACAGAGCCATGGGTAGTTTCTTGCATGCCCCTTATATTTTTACGCAGGAGAATGGTGAAGCCCAAAAGAAGGCTCAGCTGCTGGTGACAGAACCCGGGCCTCCTGGTCCTCTGGCCTTGGGCTCTACCCTTTGGAGCACAGTGGGTTTGGCCAGAGGGGAGTTGCCAGAAGATCCAGATGGAGATTCTATTAAGCAATGAAAAATGGGAAAGAGACCAGGTTTGGGGAGAATTCAGCCTGCAGGACAGCTAAGGCTGGAGTCTTATAGGTCAAGGACTCAGAAGGGAAGTGTCTGCTGGCAGCCAGTGCCTGTGGGGGTGTGAAGGCCCATGAGTCCTCCTTTCTGTCCTGGGCCTGGCCCCATGTGGGCTGATGGGAAGTGAGAGTTTTTATGGTATCAGCACTCATACTTCTTAGTACTTAGTGTGGGTGCATGCATATTAAATGGTTTTTCTGGGACTGCACCCACCAATCTATCAGTTCTAAGGAAAGATATATTCCAAGATCCAAGCATCTTTTTTTTTTCTAGACAAACTTTAGGGACATATCTAGCCAGTTGCCTGTGCAGTGTTGTAGCGGGGGTAACTGGAGGGGGGGGGGTTGCCTATCTGGGGAAGTCAACCACCCCCGAGGACCTCCTCCAAGCAGGGGCCTATGTGTAGGGCCAGTATCAGGGATCCAGATGCTGGGGGTGGGGCAAAGCTGTCAGATGAGGGGAGAGGACCTTGTCTAGAGTCTGTACTGCTGCCCAGAGACTCAGTGGCCCGAGGCTGGATTTTCTCCCCTCCTCACCCCTCCCTTCCACACCTCAGCCTCCTAGGTGAGCCCTGCCTTTGCCACGGCACATTGTTCACCTCGGCTTGATAAGGCAGAGCTGGGTTAATGCATGTAAAACACTGAGATTATTGCCGGGCATGTGGTAATTGCCAAATAAAAACAAAGACACAAGGAATGTTGGGATTTGACTTTGAGTGAAAACTTGTCAGGCCTCTTGGCTCTTTTCAGCTGTGTAACTGGGTCTGGCAAATTTCTGCTTCATCTTGTTTTGGTTTTACTTTCTGTGCTCCCCGCCCCCCATACCAGACTGTATGCACAAGCCTGCTCACCCACACTGAAGTATCAGGGATAGAGGTAGAGTGCAGACCTGAGATTTGAGTTGCCCATGTCCCAGAAAGGACCTGTGCAGAGGTGAGTGGGTGGAGGGCCTCCTAACAAGTCTCCAGGAAGCAATTGTTAACCCAGGTGAAGTCGTACGAAATTGATCGAGTTGTGGTCTCTCCCCTGTCCTGCTGTGATGTTCCTGGGTGGCTCTGATTTGGGTACACAGGCATCCCCTGGTCTATCGAACTTTGCTTTATTATGCTTCGCCTCACAGATGTTGTGTTTTTGAAGGCAGACCCTTCGCCAGCAAAAAGGTTACAACTGGCTTTATTGCAATATTCTGTTGTGGTGGCCTGGCACCAAACCCGCCTGTATCTGTTTCCTCCTTGAGGGCAGGGATGGGGAGGAGTTGATCCCAATCTCAGGGTTGCCGTGCTTCCCAGAGAATGCCAGTGCTTGCTGGTCGCTGGGAGTGTGTTTTAGTAGCATGGTCAGGACTCCCGCCATGACACACAGGTAAAGACATAAGTCTACAGTGACTTGTGAGCATGGATGGAATGGACCAGTCAGATGTAGCTGGGCCTCTCAGCTGGGCAGGTGCTACTCTGGCCTGGGAAGCCACTGCTGGGACTTTACTGGGGGGTCCCAATAGCTCTTAGCAAACTTCTCCTACCTGCTTCTTGCAGAAAGGCCCAGAGAGCCCTGCCCAAAGGAACTCCTTGGATTGACAACCTGTGTGTATGTGTGTGTGCGTGTGCATGTGTGTGTGTGTGTGTGGGGGGTGTGTGTGTTATGTAGGAGCCGAGAGGTCTGGTGTAGGGATTAAGCCACAGCTCAATCTAGGAAGACCACAAATGGGTTACCTTTATTCCCTTCACGCATATGTGGCAACTCCTTTCTCTTCAGGGGCAGATTTTCTTCCCCCAACACAAAACCTCATTTCCCTTGAATCAGAGAGGTTTTCTCGTGAATAGCTAGCTACAGGTGGACTGCTTCATGGAGACAACAGAGGTGCAGACAGGCCCCTCAGACAGCTGCCTCCAGAGGGAAGAATAGAGTGGAACCGAGGCTGTGGTGGATTTCACAAAGGGCTTGCCTCGTGAGGCAGTAGTGTTATTCCCATTTTATGGGAGGGAAACAGGTGTCAGAGAAGTAAAGTGATTGTTTTTAAGGTCTCAGAATAGTAGACTTAATTTAATATATTGTCCAATCAGGGACACTTCTGAAAGTGCAAGGAGGTGGACATGTGCTGAACTGGATGGGATCCTGGGATGACAGGAATGTCCCAGGCACACTGGGCCATGTGGCATCAAACTCCAAACTCAGTAAGGGACTAGGACCGGTAAGGGGAGGGGGTACTAGGGAGAATGGGTTACAATAGGGAGGGGAGAAGTTGGAACTTGAATTTGGGTGGGAAAGGCAGACTCTTCTAATTTAGCAGTTTGCTAAAGCAAAGGAATAGATGTCGGCTCCGACACCTGACCTTGACTAGATGTCATGAAAACGTTTTACTACATAAACTCTTCTGCGACCAGCCAAGACATCTGGTTCTTCGATGCAAGGCTGCTCGCCCGGCAACAACCACCTCCCTGTGTGTCTGTCTAGGCTTTCGCTGTGCCGGTCACTGGAACTGTACAATGCCTCAGGCTGGGGTTACTGTCCTGCTTCTGGAGATGAGGCAATGGACTCCTCCTGCCCCCGCCAGGTTCCAGTGTGGCAGGCCACAGCTTTTTTCCACCATCAGGACTTGGCCTCTCTAATCTCCGAGGACCCTGGTAGCTCTGGAGCAGGGGCTTGGAATCAGACAGGCCTCTATTTAAATCCCAGCTCTCCACAGACTTGCTGTTGCTACTCTGAGCACGTCTCTACCTCTCTGAGCTTTAAGTCCCTCATCTGTCAAATGGGAACAGGCCTATTTAACTTGGTTGTTGTAAAGATTAAATGAGATGATGCACAGAAAATGTTGGCCACAGTGCTTGGCACAACATAAGTAGTCAATAAGTGGTATTATTATCATTATCATGCTCATCTCAGGAAGCCTGGGAAAAATAGATTTCAGGGGGAAGTAGAATTCGTTGGGCCTCCATGTGCGACACAGAGAGCAGCCATGGTGGAGGTGAACAGGAAGTCCAGGAGGCAAGAGTGTGCAGCAGGGAGGGAAACAGCCTGGCTTCAGATGACAGGTCACCAAAGTTCAAGACAAGGGCAGCAAACAAGAGTTCCTAGCCCAAACCAGCTTGATAAGATGTAGCAGAGTACGTGCAAAGTCCTTCCTTTAGGCCCCGAAATCAATTGGTGTGAGTGTCCTACCTGACCATGTGGAAAACCCACATGAACTGCCTTAGCCTGGCTGCATTCCTGGAAGCCCTGGGTTAGACCTTGCAAGGGGATCATTTCCCTTTCTTTGCACTGACCAAGACTGGCCACACCTGGGGCAGTACCCTGGACAGCACACTTTGGGAGCAGGTAGAGGAGGAACCTTTCATGCTGCAAAGCTGGAGTCCCTGCCCTGTAAGCTTTGGAAGGACCTGGGGACAGACTGGAAGACACCAGGTTGTGATTGCCATTTCCAGGTGGGTGGGGGAGCTACCACGTTCTGTTTTGCCTGGAGGGCAAAGTTGAGAGTCTGTGGTGGTGATGGTAAAGGGAATAAAAGAGGAGGCAGATTTCAGCTTGAGATGATGTAAGAAATGACAAATAACTTAGGTTTACCCCTCGGGCCAGGCAACTGTCCTAGAACATGTATTGGAGTCTCCCTGAAGAGGGTGTTGTCCGAGCAGTATTGACTAGAGAGAGGTTTGTGAAATAACAGGGAGGCAGAAAGGTTACACATCTAACTAAAAGTGCTGTAGAATTTGGGGTAATTGGTGGCTTCTGAGCTGACTTGCAGCATGTGGAGGGTGGAGTGAGGGTGGGAGGGGGGAGGCAGCCTTCAAGCTGTGCAGAAGCTTCTCTGTTTCAAGTCACAGGCTGGAGTCCACTCAGGAACGGGTTGGGAGAGAGGAAGGGCTCTGAGGAAAAGCCTGTGTGGGCTGAAACTGAGGCTATGATCCCAAAAAAGTGATTGTGCTGTGTGTATTCTCTGCCGATGCCCACCTTGGCCCGACCACCTGACTGGGGCATGAAGGCTTTATAGACTCGTGGAACACCCCTTGAAGATTTCGAGAACACAGCATCCTGGTACCTGGAGAACTGGGGCCATGTGGTCTGGGGCACTGGGTTCACAGCATCCAAGAAACTGGGAATTTTGACTGTCTGCAGCCTGGGCCGCAGAGCAAGCTTCCTGCCCCAAGAGGGGGTGGGGAGGGCTGTGGGCAGCAGGGCCTTATTCCCGTGGGCTGAGGTTTTGGGTGGGGTGTACAGTGGAGGATGGAGAGTGCTGTGGTTAAGCAACGTGGATGTCTGAGGGGCACGCTGTCCTGGCCGGGGTGGCGGGGAAGGAGTCTGGGAGGGCCGTAGGAAGAGAGGCCATGAACGCCCCAAAGTCAGAAGTGGCCCCTGGATCTAGGGAAATGCTTACCCCTTTTCGGAGCAGTAGTAGAGTGTAATTCTTACTAGAGTTAGTAGACTTGTGACCTCATGTATTATTTCAGTCACCAAATGATTTTTGACTGTCCTCTGTGCTGAATACTGTGATGCTGGGAACATGAGAAGAATAAAACATGTCCCTGCCTGGATGAAATGAAGGAATGTACCCCTTACTCAAAATAGGCAGTAATACCCGCAGAGAAAACCCAGCGAACATCCACAGAAAGGAGAGGTTGGGGCACCGGGCTTGCTAAGGAGGTGGCACTTGATGTGTGTCTTGAAGGAAAGATGGGGTCCAGAGACAGCCTCTTCTGTGGGGATGAAGGGCATGCCTAGCAGAGGAAGCAGTGATGTTCAAAGAAAGGCATGGTGATGGTGAATTGTGGGCCATGTGTGGAAAGTAGCCCGTGGTTTGGTTTGGCTGGAACTGAGGAGGAAGTGAGGTTAGGTAGGGAATCGGGGACTGAAGTGATCATATATTAAGTACCCACCATGCACCAAGCATTGTAGAGAGTCATCTGTGCTCACATCTCCCAGGATCCTATCGGGATCCTTTAACCGAGGAGGAAACTGACCCAGGATAAGGGACTTTCCCATGATTCTTTATTTGGTGATTGGCTGATGTAAGATTTTTGCAGTGTACCTGGTCCATAAGCCTATGTTCCTCCACCCTATCTTGCCACCACATGGAGAGCGCAGATTATTTAGTTTTAAGTTTGCCGTGAAGATCAGCGCACATGTCTGATGACATTAGCCTTTGAGAAACATCTGGTGGATGTGGCCAGATTGTTATGGCGCATACCCAGCCCCAGTAAAGATATGTGTATACATACATACATATGTGTCTTTAGGAAGTATATCATGAACACAGTAGGAAGGTGCATTGTTGTTCATGGTGTCAGAGAAATGGTCACTCCCTGAGTACTACAGGCAGTTGCTGATTTCCTGGCTGAGTCCCTCTATTTTCTCTCCCATTCTAGAAAGTATATTGGACTGGGGCAAGAGAATCTGGAATCTTCTCTAATTTATACAGAAAGATTCTTGGCTTTAGCTTCTTTATCATTAGGAACAAGTTACAACCCACCTCACCTGTTGGGGACCCCGGGGTGTCAGCTGTGGCAGGCTGGTAAGCAAGATGGTGTTCTGGAGCTAGAGGGAAGGGTGAGGTGTGGGGGGGAGTCGGAGAAGCCTGGGCAGTGACCCAGGCTGGGCTATGGGGGTGGAGAGGAGCGGCCGACACCGTTCCGTAAGCATCTGCTGGGAGCCTGCCATGCAGGGGTGTGGAGTGGGTGCCGGGACACCTGCGTCAAAGGAGAGCATTGTTTTCACAGTGACATGTTCAGGCTCTGAGCAAGTGGGTGCTGGTGGTGCCTGCCTGCTGAAGTTGGGGTTCTTTACTGTCCAGTGTCCTTAGAGCCAGCCACTGTTACTGTTGAACAGGTCTGCCCAGAGCCCTATCCTCTGTCTAGCCTGGCCTCCTGGAGCTCAACCAGATCCAGCCCTGGCACCTACACCTTGCTGCCGCCCTCAGGGTGGACCTGGGCTCCTCCAGGCTTCCTAATGGGAAAGTTTCCCTCAGCCCTGGGAGAAAGCCTGAGACCATCTGCGGAAGCTGGGGGCCGTGCTCCACAGTTAGGACCTGGGCCGCAGGGACTTCATGTGGGACAAGGCTCTGCCTGCTAATCATGGGTGCTTTGCTACTCCAGGATCACACACCCAGCCTTCAAATGTCATGACTAATTACACCTGAGAGAGAATTTTCAATGAACCTAGTGACAACTGAGTGAGGAATGGTTCATGAGAGGGATCCTGAGGGCTAGGGAGACCCACATCTCGTGCATCTCTGTTACACGCCGTCTGCGGAAACCTTTCCTGAGTAGCTCCGGGTGTTCTGTGAGTGTGATGTCCACCAGACACGGTGGTGGGGCCTCTCTGAGTCACAAGTACAACTTGGCTGCCATCTCTCAAGGCCACCTCTGAGTTCATTGGGCCTCCCCAGGCAAGTGCCGTGGCCACACCTCCCCATGGCCGGACACCTCCCCGTGGCGGGACACCTCCCCGTGGCGGGACACCTCCTGTCCTTAGGCTGAAGCCTTTCACACGGTTAGGATCTGGCCCCCTCTCTCCCCAACCCCTAGGGCTCAGCTCCAGCTACAACATTTTGGGGTCTCCCAAATCTATCCCCCAGCTATGATTTGTCTGCCGGGGGTCTTCCCTCAGATGGCCCTTGATCACCATAAACTCGGCTCACTGTCCCTAAGCCAGGCGCCTCGTGAGACTGGTGGAATGTCTGGGAAGGGACTGTGAGAGCCTGGCCCCAGCCTTCCTGCTAGAGCAGGCACTATGGTTGTCCCCCAAGACCTGCCTAATCGGGGCCACCCCAAGAGATCTGGGAACCGCTCAAGTCATATTTTCTCCCTGTTCTCAACATGTAGGCCCTGATAAGGGTCTTGGTCTCAGCTGAATCCATCTTCCTCTGGAATACTGCAGGTAGGGACCTGTTCTCCGAGACAGGGGAGGCCCTGATAAGGGTCTTGGTCTCAGCTGAATCCATCTTCTGGAATACTGCAGGTAGGGACCTGTTCTCCGAGACAGGGAGGCCGGGTGTTGCCTATTTGCTGGCCAGGCACCGAACGGGTCCTTGACTCTGTCCTCCCTCCTAACCCTCTGACCAGCCAGCCCTGTGTAGGGCAGGTATTCTCATCTCCGTTACATAGTAACCTGAGAGGTTAATATGTATTACCCAAGGTCAAAAACTAACCCAGCTCCAAGAAGTAGAGCCAGGATTTAAACCCAGGTGGTCCGACTCCAAAGCTTGGACTCCTGCTGCCTCCTGCTCCTCCCCTTCTTCGGGGGAATGGCAAGGAGTCTCAAAGGCTTGGGGTCGGCCTGGGCTGGGTGTGGGGCTCTGGTATCAGCACTGCCTTCCCCTCCTGGGGCTCTGGAGTCACTCCGAGTCTGAGGAACGATCCATCGGGGTTCTCCCATGGGAAATAATGGCCCAGCTGTGTGGACAAAAGAAGGTGAGGAAAGCGAGAGAGGCGCCCAGAAGATTCTGCAGAGGTTTTCATCCTCTGGGGTCAGGCTGACAGACTCCCAGGAGCAAGGCGCCTGGGGCCCCAGGGAGAAACACCTAGAGCAGTGTCCCCAGCCAGCTTCTCTTTGATCTGCAGGAGCTTGTGTGCACTTGGGGGTTTCCTGAGTCACTTTTCCTGGGAAAGTCCCGGAGCCTCTCTCGGGCCTCTCTCGGGGGAGGGAAGCGATCCCAGCGGCAGGTGTCATGATTGGTGAGCCCTGCCCGCCCCTCCGTCCCCAGCATCCTCTGGAGTTGCTGACTGGGCCTGAAGAGAAGAGGGCTGGGCCCAGGGAGCTTGGCTCCGTGAATGCAGCCTGGTGGCTGGTCAGGTTGAGAGGTCTTGGGGGTCCTCCTTGCAGCATGCCAAAGTCTGACCCCGCTAAAGGGTCTAGGTCGCCGGGTAGAACTGCCCCAGAGCTGACTTACAAGGAAAATAAAGGACTCTTAGGAATTGTCCTGACCCGGGTGTCATTTAAGGTTTGACAATGTAAAGCAAAGTCTCCCTTAGCCTGAGGGAAGGGGCACTGTGGATGGGAACAGAGGCCCACGGCTCTGGAGGGGAGTTGTACCCTCTTCCAGTCGTCTTACCACGTGTCCAGGACCAGATGGGGCATGTGTTAGCTTGCTGGGAATGCCCTGACAAACCACCACAGACGGGGTGGATTAAACAACAGAAATTTGTTTTCTCACAATTCTGAAGGCTAGAAATCCAAGATCAAGGTGTTGGCAGGGTTGGTTTGTCCTGAGGCCCCTCTCCTCGGCTTCCAGATAGCCCCTACTCCCTGGTCTTCACGTGGTCTTCCCTCTGAGCCCATCTGTCTCCTTGTAAGGACACCAGTCACATTGGATTAGGGCCCACCCTAATGACCTCATTTTAACCTAGTTACCTCTTTAAGGATCTTATTTCTAAATACAGTCACATTCTGAGGTACTGGGGGTTAGGACTTCAATATACGACTTTGGGAAAGGGGGACATAATTTAGCCCATAAGGGGGTATTTCCCAAATCCTCCCCGGACGAGGTTCAGCGTCATGTGAGAGATGGAGAGGCACTTACTGCTGGTCCTGCCGAGGGAGCAGCAGAGGAAGGAGGCCCAGCCCAGTGGAGGAGGCTTGATCGGCCTTGTCCAAAGGCTCAGCCCAGGAAAGTCCAGTCCGAGCTGTTCCCCTGTAGTCTGGGCTCTCTGGCAGCAGTGGGTTCTGTGTGGTGTTTTCATCTGGCTCCCATGTGCCCCTCAGCCCTCCAGTGAAGGCAGAGCTGCTAATTCAGCCCAGGTACGCAGAGGAAGCCCCCTTCTCTAACCGAGGCAGGGGCCAGGCTGTTGCTGCCAGTGCACACAGCCTGTCTAAGGAAATTCTTTGGTCTCCTACTGGCTTAAACTTTATTTTTTAATGCAAAAGAAAAGGTATTGCCTTGATTCAAAATGAAAACGTTTAACAAATGTTGAAATGAACATTCAAAAAAACAGAATAAATTTTGATTAATTCAATTGGTATTTGCTTCGAGCCTGCCAAATTCCGGAGCCTGTGCTCCTCCCCAGGCAGCCTGGGAGGCTGGTGGAAGGAAGCTGGCTGCAGGCCAACTAAGGTTATGCAGGAGACCCCTGAGCACTGTAGATGATAGAGAAAAATTGCCAATTCAGATCTATTTTTTTTTTCCCTTGTTGCTTAGCATTCTAAAATAATAGATTGAGGAGAAATGCTTGGTTTTATCATCGGTCAGGGGAAGTTACATCCTCTTCTCCTGTTGGTCCTGTGGGAGTATAATTGCATTAATCTATTATGTCTCTTGCTCGTGCCAGGCCCAAGCATGGCCAAGTTCCGCTAATGGTAGAGCTGCCTTCACCTCTGAACATCAGGCTGCAAAGAGAGGGGCCTCAGGTGTGGAGAGAGTGAGACTGAAGAGGCTGCTATGACACCTTCCCACCTTATTTCAGGATGCTGACCATGTTTCTCTCTCTCTCCCCCCTTCTCTCTTTCCCTCTCTCCCCCTCTCCCTCCGCCCCTCTCTCCTCCCTCTTCTCACCACTGAGACATACACACACCTTGATCATTTTGTATCGGCCAGTACTTACTGAGTGTCCCCTGTGTCAGGTTCACTGCTGGGCTCTGAGGATAGAAGGGTGAATAGCACATACATACTGCTCGCTTTCAAGCTTCTTAATTCAGAAGGATGACAGACATACCGAGGAAGCATACACACAGGACTGTACGTGAGAAGGGAAAGGTGGGTATTGAGTACGGCAGGAGCAGAGGGGAGGCCTCTACACCTTCAGACACGGGTGGTGGTGTCAGGAAAGGTTTCCTGGGGTTGGTGCACGTGTATCAAGCTTCAGAATGGGTGGGATTTGAAAATATACGTACATAAAAGCATCCCAAACAGAGGAAATGGGGAAATCTTTCTGGATTGAGGGACGAGGAGGTGGCCCGTTGGGACTGGGCCTGAGAGTATGGTGGGAAGTGCAGCTGGGCAGGCGGGTCTCATTGGAGAAGTTTGATGGCCAAGCTCCAGAAGGCAGCTTTGTTCCCGGAACAGTGGGGCCATGGACAGTTTGGGAGCAGAGGGGTAATGTCATAAGCTTTGCAGAACATACTCTGTCTTCACTGGGAAAGAGAGGGGTGGAAGGGGAGTCAACTAGAAGTAAGAAGCCAAATGAGCCCTGGCTGGTTAGAGCGTTGGCCTGCGGTCCAGAGAAACCTGGGTTCGGTTTCCGATAAGGGCACATGCCTCGGTTGTAGTTTGTCCCCAGCCCCGGTTGGGTTGTGTGGGAGGCAGCCACTTGATGTGTCTCTTTCACGTTGATCTCTCTCTCTCTCTCTCTCTCTCCCTTCCTCCCTCTCTCCCCTCCTTTCTCTCCCTCCCATTCTATCTGAACAAAAAATGGAAAAACGTCCTTGGGTGAGGATAAAAAAAAAGAAACATCATGAAGAAAAAAAGAAACCAAAAGAAGGCAGCTCTGGCAGCCCAGGTGGGAGATGATGAGGGTCTGAGGGGGTGAGGTGAGAGTGTGATCAGACATTAGCACCTTCAGGACTCTGAGTGGCACTGTAGAAAGAACACCGTATGAGTCATCAGGAACTGAGGTCCAAATCTCTGTTCTGCTGGTCCCTAGCAAGGGAAGGTGGGATCCTGTCCCTCCCTCTGGAAAAGCTCAGCCCCCTAAGTGGTGTGTGTGTGTTTAATCTTTTACTATAAAAAACCCGAGCATACATAAAAGTAGAAGGAAGGCACACCCATTACCCAGCTCTAACAAGGGCCCCTGGCTGCTTATACTTTTTAGGTGGTGGTTTTTGAGATGAATTGTTTTGGAAGTATTCAGGTTGAGGTTACATTTGAAGCATTTCTCTGAATCTGTCTTCAGGCTGAGGCAGTGAAATGACTCGATGTCCATTTCTTCCTCCCCCGAGGTAAATGTGTGTGTGTGTGTGTGTGTGTGTGTGTGTGTGTGTTCTGCTGTGAGGAGGAGGAGGATGGCAGTAGCTTTCTGTGAAGGGATTGATGAAACACACTGCCAGCAGGTTCCTGTCAGCGGGGTAAGTTCTCCCTGCCATGGGGCAGGCCGGTGTGGGCAGAGCAGAGGACAGAGGTAAAGACTGCTTGGGTGGGCTGTTTCCAGGGTCAAACACTCTCCTTATCTATTCATTGAGGGTGCCTGTGGCCTGGGAGCCCGATTCATGCTACCAAACTCACCAGGCTAATCCAGAAACCAGGCACCAGTGGACTAATTCACTTTAGCAGGTGTTGTCCAGTGGCCACAACACAAACGCCTGCCCTCCCAGACTGCCCTCCTGGCACTACCCTACCTGGGAAAGTGGATTACAGGGTCATGTGCAGGTTGCTGGGGAGCCAGGCTCCCAGACAGAGGCGCCATGTGGCTGGTAGGGCTGTCACCCAGGGCACTGTGAGGCCTCCCTGTTAGTGATCAGCACTCAACCCGCAGAGATCCCTAACTGCTCACCAGGTTGCCACACAGAGCAACAATGACCAGGTCTTCTGCAGGCACTGTCACTCAGCTTTTACTGGGAGGGACACAGACCGAGGGGGGTATTTGGTCATTATTCATAACACTTCCATGCCCTTTGAGTTTGGCACCGATTGGAAAATAAGACCTGGAATCAGACAGATGGAGATCAAAATATCTGCTCTAGTGCTATCAAGGTGTTCGAGAACGTGGCCGGCAGGGATCCCAGTGCACCCCTTTGCTGAGGTAGCGTACCTCGCTCTATCAGAGACCTAGATGATTGCAGGCCTCCTGGCAAGGCAGCTCTGGAAACAGAGGGAAGGCTGGTGCTGGGCCACACATGCGCTGTTCCTTCTCTCATTCCCACCAATCAGAACTTAGCTGCCCCAGGTGAGAAGGTCCTGGAACGAGAGAATGTCCGTGTCCTCCCATTGGCTAGCCCCATGGCACTGTGAAACAAAGTCAATGAAGTGTGAGCATGTGCTGTGGGTCTCAGCAGGGGTTCTCTCGGACAGGGAGAGGTGGGGATGCTGTCATAGAGGAAGGAGAATCATCTGGGCCTTGAAAAATTAGTTTTGATGGACAGACTGGAGAAGAGACCTTTAGCTTGAGGGGACAGCATGAAAAGGCTCAACAAGGTGAGAATGCACTCGTGTGGCCGGAGTAGCAGGAACACAGAAGAATGTGGTTGGAGGTGGCCAGGCGTGGTGGGGAAGTGCTGCATGGTGGTTAAGAACATAACCTTGGAGCCAGACAGCCTGGGTTCAAATTCCATCTCTACTTCTTCCTGGATGTGCGATTTAACTCAGTGACTTAACATCTCCAAGCTTCAGAGTCCTTGTCTGTAAAACGTGGGCAATAACAGTCAGGAGTATTGACACAGGAGACACACCCGAACACTTGAGGCAGTGCCGGGAGAGAGCTTAATAAATGGAGTCATTATTATCACCTTCGCGAGTCCAGGGTAATTTGGGGTCAGCGAAGTGCCCTGAGTGCCAGGTCATGAGTTGGACTGCTGTGGGCGAGGCCAGGTATTGCTCAGGCGAGAGGAGGCCCTGGATCCAGAACACAGGCCAGGGCCGTCGAGCGGAAAGGGTGAGGCGGAGAGGAGCATCCTTGCAGGGAGCCATCCACCGTCTGCGGGGCCATGCCGAGAGTTTCTGAGAACGCTGCCCCTCAGGGGCTGCTGGGAAAGAGTCAGTGAGCTGATGAGTTCTTGGATATTCTGGTCTGGAGCTCACAAAATCTGTCTAGTTTTTTGAGTCATGAACATGGAGGTGAAATATGGATTGTCCAGGGAGAGACTATAGAAGGAGAAAAGAAGAGACTGTGCACAGAACCGGCCCGGGACAGTGAGTGGAAGCTGAGAGGGGCCTCGTGAAGGAGGAGGGTCTGGAAGAACCCAGAGAACGCTTCGTCCCAAACGCCGAAGAAGGAGACTGTCTCAGGGGTCTGCAGTGCCAGCCCACCCGACGGCTGGTCTCAGCGCTTCAGCTGCATTAACCACTTAACCCCACCACCCCTTTGGGGTCGGTGCTTTCATTCTGCTCATCTATACATGAGGAACTGAGGCACAGAGGTAGTGTCTTGTCCGAGGACACATTGTAGTGATGTCAGAAACAGGGCTCTAACCCCTGACCTCCAGCTTGTACTTGAAGCCCACCCTGGACGGCCCCTCAGGGGATAAGATCGGAGTCGCTCAGTAGGTGAGAGAGCAGAGGCGGCAGGCACGTGGGTGGAAACATCATCACACAAGGGTCCGAGGGTGGGAGGTGAAACATGAAATGCCAGCCGGGGTGTAGGGCCAAAGGCAGGGATTTAGGATCGTCCAGGCTTAAATATCTGTGGGTTGAGGAGAGAGCAGGTGACGGGGAGAGGTGCAGATTCCGCTGAGAGAGGAAACAGTGGAGAGGTTGGACCTCAGTGATGAGAGATCAGGGGATCAGAGGGCAGAGAGGACATTGGGGTGGAGAGGAAGGGAACTGCGGGATTCCATTTCTCACCAGGGAGAGATACACGGCGGTCTGCCGAGGAGTCCGATAAGAAGGAAACGTGAGATGAAAGGTCCGGGTGCACGGGTGTCTGATGGAGCAGTGTGCATTGTTAAGCATCCCGGAGCCGAAGGAAGAGGACACCTGAGCTTGCGTCCCCAGGCCGGCAGTCAGGGCAGGTTGTGCCTGACCGGAGAGGCGGGGTGAGCGGGAGCGGTGGTCGGAGAGGAGTCGGCAGAGTTTCAGGATGCTCTGCATGCTGGCTGCTGTGCTGCCGTGCAGACTGGCGGGCCGGGCCGGGCCTGGCCTGGAGAGGCCCCGTCCTCCAAGTCCAGAGCGAGGGTGCGGCGGGGTTCCGAGGCAGGCAGGGGGTTGTGCTCAGAGAAGGTGTTCTCAGAGCCCTGCGAGCTCCCCTGGGAAGGACCCCGCCCGGGTCCCTGCAGCCTTCCAGGTATTGCTGGAGAAGAATGGCGGCTCCCAGGTAGCTCCTTTCGATGGCCCCCTATTGCCCAGAGGAGAAAGGTCAAGTTCTAGGGGTGAGATGAGGTGAGGGGCCCTTCACAAGCTGGTCCTAGCTTCATTGCTGCCATTCTCTGCCAGTTCTCTGACCACCCAGCTCTGTGCACGACCCCTCCCCAGCAGGACTCTCACACCTTGGGACTTGCTCTCTGCCCCTCGTGCAATGCGTTTCTGCCTGCGGTCCATCTGCAGAAATCTCACCTGCTCCGTGAAGCCGGCTCGGCTGCTCACACTGCGCTCCTTCCGCCCGCTGCCCGGCTGCGCATGCGGAGCTCCCCGCTCCGGGCATCGTGTAGGCTGGGCTGCAGCCCTGCCCATGTCCTCCCTCAGGACCCCAGGGCCTCCGTGGTGCCTGGCACCCGCCTCTTCATTCTCTTGAATGAGTGGATGACGAGGTGAGCCTTATTATCCATGACATGATCAGCAAGTGGTCGATTTTTGAAACTCAGCTTGTCTTGGAAACTAACTTCCATGTGATGTTTGGCATGTTCCTTGTTCCCTGATCTGGTGACACTGCCGAAATTATATCAGCAGCTAAGTGCCATCTGAACTTAATTTTAGAGATGATGGGAATGTCAGGGAAAAGATGTTTTTCTTCTCACAAAGGAAGACCCGTGACTGCTTCAAAGTTAGATCATTAATTAATTAATGAATTTCTGAAGTCTAAATTGGAAAAAGCCAAAGTTTGTTGGCTTTGGCTCATGGATCCCAGACAGAGGCCCAGTTCTACTTGCAGCCTTCACATTCGGATGGTCACGGATGAGAGATGAAAGATTCTTGGACCTTGGTAGATAAATAACTTAGTCTCACATTCTTCACCCCCCCCCCCCACCCTCAGCCCCCATCGCATCTACCAGCACAGGTTTTGACAGGTAATAGGGGGCAGACAGTATTTGTGAAATGGATAAACAAATCTAAAAAGTAATAATAGATTGATTTTGTTGTTGGTGGTGGTAGTGGGTCATGCGTTTTTACGGCAATTCTTTTCTGTTCTGTGTATCTTGTAACAAAGTCAAAGGACAGTGGCAGTGGGCAGGGTCCCCTAAGATGCACAGGGGAGCAGGTGGCAAGCAGTAAGTCTTGGCCTCAGGTGTTTTGAGCTCTGTTGGTCTGAACATGGGAACCAGCCTCCCTGTCCCTCAGCGCTTCAGTGCTTCGGGCAGGTCTGCAGGGCGAGGCGGCAGGTCTGCAGGGCGAGGGGGATAGCAAGCGGGGACTCAGGTGGCAGGCAGACTGGACTCCACGGGAGGACTTTCAGCAGCTTGTGAGCTCGCCAGTGTCTTAATACCTTTGTCTTGCTGCCTCTGGCCTTTCTATTTAAAACCCAGCCCAGCTCCTTCACTAGCCTTGTTGAGGTCTTCTAATTGCAATCTATCCCTTACGGGATCCCAGGAAGAGTAAACAAGGTAATGAGGCCAGAGTCTTCACAGGAGGAGACAGGGGACCCTCTGTGAACTTCCAGGGCAGGCTGCTCTCACCAACCGGTGGAAACCGCCAAGGCACGAAATAATGTGCTGTCATTTGATGTACTGTGGACAGCCGTGGGGCCAGGGGCAGGCCACTGGAGCTAGGCTGGATCTTAGAGTGTGTGAGGTGTTTAGGGTCCTTCACATCCCAGCCTCAAAGGGGACACTCGTTTATGTTTACTCCTCAGAACTACTTTTTCGGAGGCTTTCAGAAGGAAAGGAAAGAACCTTCTATACCAGGTTCTCCAAGTGACCACTGTGAGTCCCACCCCAGTGAGAATGCTGATATATTTGTCTTAAGCACAGTGTGAAGGGACAGACTATTGGGGGGTGAGTGAGGCTCTGTTCCTGTACACGGTCTTGCTCTCCATCCCACTCTTCCCAGAGGCACAGGATTCCTGCCTCAGCCTCATCTCACATCCCCCTCCTTGCTGGAGCACCTGCATCCTTTGTCTTTTGAGATCTGCCCAAACCTTTCTTCAGCAGGCCTGAGTGAAGGCCCGTGGCCTTTGTCACCGAGATTGTTGTGGCCTCTTTACCACAACAGACCCCTGAATTCGGGAAAAGGACCAGCTTGGGGGCAGAATGTCAAGAGCAGAAGTGGGAAGTGAGAATAGTCAGAGGAAAGTGAAGCAAGTGTTTGAAAATACTAAGCGAAGTCATCGAGGGAAACTCCACATCAGCACCTCAGCGTTCCTTACGCCCAGGTCAGATGTGCTGACCTGGGCCCTTGTGAGCCCTTGTGAGTCATGGCACCTGTTCCTGGCCAGACCCCATGTTCCTCCTTGTGGGCTGGGCTTGGGGGATCCTATGCTCATGGCTTTGGGGTGGTGTTTCTCTTAAGAAGCTTGTCATTTCTAGTAGGAGGCAGGGTGTCACTCCTGCTCCTGAGTCTGGGAGGAGGTCTGGCTTCATGGTGCCTGGAGGTGAGGTCTCAGTACCTGGTGCTGCTGTTCCCTGGTACTGGGTGACAGTGGGGGTGGGGGGTGGGGGTGGAGGTGGCAAGGTCAGGTTCAGCTGTGCGACCGAGGCCCCTGCTATTATTACATGTTCATGGAATGGCTGCTTTGAATCTGTCTAAAGGGCTGTGGTTTGGTGACAAGGGCCTGAGCTTTTTGGGTAAGTGCTTAAGAGGCAGCGTCTAGGTTTGGATGTGCCAAGGGAGGCTGGTGGGGAGCAGTGACATGTGACAGGAGCTGGGCTGCATTTTAAATGGAAGGGCCAGAAAGCAGCCAGTGGGTTGGAGAGAGCTGGGCTCCAGCACAAATGTCCTTAGGGCCCTTAGGACCTCGCCCAGCAGGGAGTGGCTGGGAATGCCCAGTGCGTACTACCCACTAACCCGGTACAGCGGGAAAAAGATGCTAAGCAAGAAATATTGCATTTGTCCCCTGCTGCCACCGGCACTGCCAGCCTGCACTGAGGCTAAGGCCCTTTTATCAGTTCTGATGGGTCTTGGCCCCCACTGGCCTCAGCTTAACTGGCTGACAATCCAGAACAGCCTGATCTGGGATGTTTGGGTGGGAATGAGAGGCCTGGCGTGTGAAAAACAGTTTCGAAGCTGAAAACCTTAAACAGATGTTTGTTATTAGGAGTCACTGATACTGTGATTAGACAGGACACGTTAAACATGCTGGTTCACCTCCAGCAGCATTCTTGTCTCCTGTGCCGTTGTCCTTGGGCCACTGAAGCTCCTATTCGCTGACAGAAGACGGTAAGACTCCACCCCTTCGCTTGTTAGGTTCAGATAGTGACTGAAGGCACTCAGCAGTCCGGAGAGCAGCCTCTCGGCATCCTGGCCCCTCTGCCCTGCTCTGACTCCGCTCTGCGTGACTGCATGTCTCTGTGTCCTGCTCCTCTGTCCCGATGGCAAGTTAGTCCCTGTGGCCTTGTCCTCTGGTCCCGACACAGAGGGGTGTCTGTGGGCCCTGCCATCGCTCTAAGGCCAGGTAAGCTGCTTTTCTTCCCTGTCAAGCCTTCCCCGTGAAGACACAGCCCTCAGGACTGGACAGGCCCTCAGGCCTCAGGGCTCCAGGTACAGCCTGTGGCCCTGGGCAGACTTGGCCTGCCACCCTCTCAGCTTCCGATTAAGACCAGGGAGCTCTTCATTTTCTTCCCTTTGGAATGGAATGTCTATTCTCTATTACTGGCCCCACTGTATTTGGGAGGCAGGTGACTTATTTCACAGATCCACAGGTAGAGAGGAAATTGGGCCCTGGCCAGCCTCCAGCTGCCTCCCTCAGGCAGAGGTGGGCCCCAACAGATGGAATCTGACGACCTGCTCTGTGCCGGGTCCCCGCTGAGCTCTGGGCTCGGACACATGGCCCTGCCCACTAGGAGCGGCCACGCAGACAAAGGAGTTGGCCATGCAAGTGGCCATTGCTCTAGAGCATTCCAGATGCTGTGAGGGAAATCTATTGTGGGAGCAGAGAGGGGGACCGAGTCAGGAGTGGTCACTTCTACGTGGGGAATGGGAGAGGATCCCTGGAATCACGATGCTGGGATTGGGCCTTAAAAGAGGAGTGAGAACTGAGCAGGTGGGATGGGGTCTTGGGGAAAACACTGCACAGTGTGGCAGCCTCAGAGGAAAGGCAGGCAGGGTGAGAAGAGCCCGGCCACTGCGTCCAGGGGTGCTCAGGGCCAGGCCGGTGGGCCGAGAGAATCACCACTGCTGTGGTGGCGAACTCCTCCCAGTTGTGTGCAGAGGACTCTACGTGCATTATCTCCTCGAATCCCACACTGGGCCCATTCTCACCCACATTTTACAAACGGAGAACCTGAAGCTCAGCGACACTGAGGAATTTAAGGTGAGAGCCCCTGATTGGAAAACGTGGGTCCAAAGGCAGGCCTGGCTACAGAGTGCAGGGTCTTGACTGTCTCGTGGGTCCTGAACATCCCCTCTGGATGACAGGAAGCTGGTGAGGGGTTGTGCCCGTGCTGGGGTGCCCTGAGGAGATTTGTGAAGCAGGCCGCCCTCCTGGCAGCGGTGTGGAAGGTGAGGGGTGTGTGCGGTGAGGCTGCAGTAGGAAAGCCAGTCTGGAGGCCATTGCCGTCATTCTGATGGGAAATGATGTGGCCCGAAGCAGGGCAGGTGCAGACGAAGGGACAGATCTGAGAGGGGCTGCGGAAGGAGACTACCGGACGTGGTGACCAGCTGAATGTGGGTGAGAGAAGGGAAGGCCAGCGATGACTCCCAGGTTTCTGGCTTGGTGACCACGGTGGCATCGCTGAGGTGGGATGGGGAGCACCATCCGTGAGGACATGGAGGAGGACGTGGGACCACCTGCTGCCACCTCCCCTGTCCCAGCTTCCATTGTCTTCCAGGTTTCCTCAGTTTCCCACTGATGATGAATCGTTTGTTGTACAGATTCAGGAAATCTATAAAAGTTTCTTCAAGGCTTACAGAAGGGGGATGCCCTCAGGGGCCCAAATGCATGGAAGGCTTGCCAGTGAGATGGCTGGGCACAGCTTCATTCACCCCGGGCGTAAAGCAGGAAAGCAGCTGGTGCCAATGATCTAACAGTTAGAATTGCCCACCGCAGGTAAGACATGCGGAAGGATGGGGCAGAGGTTCACCAAGGGGTATGATGGGAGTTAAAGTTGCAACCAAGGAGTTTGCGTTCATACGGTAAAAGACACGAATTCTACCCAGATACGTTCTAAGCAGACGAGTGAGTGGTTGGGAGCTGTGTTTGCATTCTTCTGATCATTTAGGTCAGTTTCAGAATCACCTGAGGAGCTAGGTCTAACTGGGAAGGCCAGGCCCTTTGCTACTTAAGTGAGGCTGGGCCTCTATGCTTGTGATTCTGAAAAACATCATAGTCTGCGGACCGAGGAGCTCGGTGAACTGAGAGGTTGCTTGGAGGCCAGGGTGAGGTAATGCAGGCACATGTGAGGCTGTGGGGGCAGGTGAGATGAGATCACCACCAGGATGGAGAGAGGATGCTCTCTGGTCTGACTCAGCAGCACCTGGCTCTCCTGATCGCATCCTCTGTCCTGAGCCCTTCATTGGGTTTCTAGGGCTCCACTTTCTTGTTCTGGCTGATGCTCTCAGCCTCCTCTTGGTTCTTCTCCCTGACGTCTGCACTTTGGAGTAGTCCAGAATCTGGGGTCTCTTCCTTTTCTTCTTCTTGTTCTTGTTCTTATTGTTCTTTTTCTCCTCCTCCTCCTCCTTCTTGTTCTCCTCGTTCTTCTTGTTCTTTTTGTTCTCCTCCTCCTCCTCCTCCTCCTCCTTCTTGTTCTTCTCCTTCTTCATGTGTCTATACTACTGAAGTTACTTCATGCGTTGTTTTAAATACCATCTTTATGCAAACGGCTCCCAAATAGTTATCTGCAGCCCAGACCTCTCTCAACATCAGACTCGGATGTCTAAATGCTTCTCAGCATATCTTCCTAGGTATCCTTAGACATCTTAGACATTTCCGCCTGGCTGGTGTGGTTCAGTGGTTGAGCATCGACCCATGCACTAAGAGGTCACTGGTTCGATTCCCAGTCAGGGCACATGCCCAGGTTGTGGGCCTGATCCCCAGTGGGGGCATGCGGGAGGCGGCCAGTTGATGTTCTCACTCATCAATGTTTCTATCTCTCTCTCCCTTTCCCTTCCTCTCTCTCTAAAATTAATACAGGAAAAAAAATTTTTTTTTAAAGAATCATTTACAAAACCAGTCTCCTGATTTTATACACCCCCCCCCCCACACACACACACACACATTGTGGCTCCTGCAGTCCTTCCCACTCTCCCAGAGGCTCAGGGTGAAACCTCGTTGTCATGTTTGACTCCTCTCTCTCATGCCCACGTCCAGTGTATCACTATAGCTGACTGGCTTTGTCCTCAGCATATATCAAAGCTTCGAATATTTATCACTGTCATTCTTGCCTGGTCTTCCTGTGTTCACTGTTGCGACAGCCTCAGCCCCTGCCCTCAGCTTATATTCCTTTTATTTTCACTTATTTAATTGTTTTTATTGTGTAAAATTGGTATACAGCATTATCTATATTTCAGGTGTACAACATTATAACTCAGTATTTGTGTACACCACGTAGCTATCACCACTGTAAGTCTAGACACCCTCCATCACCTGCAACTGACCCCTTCCACTCTGGCAACCACCAATGTGTTCTCTGTCTCTGTGAGTGTGTTTTGTTTCGTTCATTTGTTTGGTTTGGGGTTTTTCTTAGATTCCACATATACATGAAATTGTATGGTACTCATTTGTCTTTGTCTGTCTTATTTCACTTAGAATGGCACCCTCAAGCTCCATCCATTGGGTGTGAATGGTGAGCTTTCCTTCTTTACGGCTGAGTACATTGCATTGTGTGTGTGTGTACACCACATCCTCTCTTCCACTCCTCCAGCGATGGGCACGTAGGTGTTTCCTTCCAAAGTGTTCCTTTTAAAAGGTGGGTTAGATCCTCCTGTGCCCAGAGCCCTCACTGGGCTCCTGTCTGAGCCAGTGGAGGGACAGGAGGAATAACAGTACTCCTCAGGCAAGTTGCCTGCTCTGTTTGCTCATCTGTAAAAGGGGGAGAAGCATTCCTAACTGGTGTGTGGGGATTAAGTGAGATAATGTTGGATAAACTCAAAGCAAGTAGCGAGCAGATGCCTGCCCACAAGGAGAAAGGAGCAGACAGTACTGGAGCCTCTACCCTGTGCCAGGCACCACCAAGAACTTCCTAAATCTTTTTGATTGTTTTTATCTTCATCATTACTATGTATCTACATGATTTAAAGGGTCAAATACTTATACATGATTTGTTAAAATAGCCATCTCCCCCACCCTCGTTGCTCTCCCTCAGATGTAACCACTTAAAATTCTTTGTGTGTAATTTTTATCCATAGCTTTAAGAATGTACTTGTTCTGCTACTTTATTCTTATGTTTTCAGTTGTCTTATCTAGTGAGTTCTGGGTTCCGGCGCTAGACCATAGGAGTCCGCTCTTTCCTCACGAGCTCTTTCCGTCCCCCATTCTGCCTGCACCGACCCCTTAGGTCGGCGTTGCATTGTAAGGGCTACGGCTGCTTTTGCTTTGTGTTTCCGTGGAGTTCTGTTGTCATCTGCTTGGTTTTCTTTTTTCTTACCATTGCATTGAACAAACTCTTCACCAATTTATATAAGTTTTTAAAGCTGTCCGGCCAGTGTGGCTCAGTGGTTGAATATTGACCCACGCACCAAGAGGCTGCCGGTTTGATTCCTGGGCAGGGCACGTGCCCAGGTTGTGGGCCCGATCCCCAGTGAGGGGCAAACAGGAGGCGGCCAATCGATGTTCTGCTCATCAATACTTCTATCTCTCCCTCCCTCTCAATTCCTCTCTCTCTAAAATCAATAAAGGAAAAAAAATTTAAAAAAAAATAAAATAAAGCTATTCAGGTGCATTAGATGGCCTGTTCATTTTGTTTTACTGAGGAAATCTCCTCCAGAGCTTTTGAAAGCACCCTAACCTGGCCCGGTTACCCTTAGACACTTGCAGAGTCGTTGCTGGCATCCCCTATGTCTCTCACCACATTCGCCTTGTCCCTGTGGGTTTATGTCTTTCAAACTAAATTCTGCTGCTATTGTTTCCGTGGGAAGCTAAATGAGATGTTGGCGCCAATCTGCTGTACTTAACTGAGGTCTGTCCTGTTTTCTCTTGGTCATAACAGTGAGATTGGTTTATGCTGATTGGAGACTGTCGAGGCTCAGAGAGGTTCAACAATTTGCCCAAAGACCTCCAGCCATGAGCAGGTTTGAGCTCCAGACTGTCTGGCTATAAAGCTGTTACTGGTTGACAAGGGATGTGATTTAGATTCAGGCACTGCCATCGACTTCCTTTGTGTGTCTTCCTCCTTGTCGGCTTCTTTTTTTTTTTTTAATGCCATAAATGGCTTCTTTCTCTACTATCCCAAAGAGATAAGCTTTCTGTATCATTTAAGAGGTTATCTCCCAAGTTTAGAGAAATATAGCAAGAGGTATTTCTTGTTTCTTAAAATAATCTTTTTTTTATTTTAATCCTCACCCAAGGACATTTCTCCATTGATTTTTAGATAGAGTCAAAGGGAAAGAGGGAGGGAGGGAGAGAGAGAGAGAGAGAGAGAGAGAGAGAAACATTCATGTGAGACACATCGATTGGATGCCTCCCACACGACCCCAACAAGGACCGGGGTCAAACCTGCAACCCAGGTACATGCCCTTGACCAGGGATCAAACCCGTGGCACTTCAGTTCGTGGGCTGATGTGCTAACCGCTGAGCAAAACTGGCCAGTACTCTTAAAATAACCATTTAAGAGCAGCTATGGTTTGTAGATGACCTGCAAATATAAAGAAAAGACTTGGGTTTGTTATGATATGGTGACACTTTACCACCTGTTGGCCACCCAGGGAAGGGAGAGACATGAGATGTTGGGTGGTGGTGGGTTCTTGACTAAGGGTTCCTTCCCCAGGCCTTGCCTTCTACTTGGGGAGCTTGGCCCTCATCTGAATGCAGCTGCCAGGGAGTCAGGACTCAGCTCCGGCACAGGGGACCCTGGAGGAGCAATGGCACTGGGGACTAGATCCGTTCTGATCCGTCCCTCCCTCCGGAATGGTGTGAGCCTGCCCAGAACACTTGCAGTCCTAACCACTTCCACCGAGAGAAGCACAGTTCATAGCTTGGAAGGGAAGCTCACAGGTCAGTGCGGTGGGGTCTGTTCAGGTCAACCCATGGTTCCCGCCCACGTCTGATTCTCCTTGGCTGAAGGTGGTTCATACAGTATCTGGGTCGCTGCTTGGCTCAGAGTGCGCCGGACGATGGCAGCGAGCCGTGGCTCACTCTCTAAGTTCTGGATCACATGCAGATCCTGCACCCTCCTCAGCCTTAGGGGACCACACCAGCCTTCGTGTGGTGCAGTTCCCGTGGTCTTGACCACTGGGCCCGGATGCTGGCATTCTAAAGCATGGCTGTTCCTTCTTCATTGTCTGATCTGCAGCTGTTTTCTCCCTGGCTGGTAGCAAAGAGGAGAGCAAGTCCTGTGTCAGAGGAGCCCAGCCTCAGGCACCGTTGTGATGGAAGATGACAGCATACAGAGAGGCCTGTGGGGGAGGGGAAGGATGAGTGATGAAGGGACTGCCCCTTTTCTTAGACAACATTTTTCTTGGTATAAAAGCCTTCTCATCAGGGTCAAATGTAGGGCTCGGTCAATAGTCCAGGTGCCGAGAGAGAAGGGAAACGCTTTCAGCCATGTAACAGCACTCCTGCCCGAGTGTTTGAGAGCAGCATCCTCCTGCCTGCTCCTCTCCTTCCTGGGCGGTGGGGCGCCTCTCCTTGGAGTCTCCGGGGCACAGTGTCCACCCCTCTGCCCTCCGCTCCATGCCAGCCGCTGGGTGGCCGCTGCAGCTCCACTCTCACTGACAGAACAGTACCACCGCTCCACTCACCGCCACCTGCTGGGGGGTGGCCCTGACCCCCTGGTCCCTTGGGAGTGTGCTCTGGGTCTGGCCCTTTCCCAGCCTTCAGGTTACTGCCTCTCCTGGGTGCTCCCTTCCCCTCACTTCTCTCCAGGACGCCTTCTGGCTTCCTGCACTTAAGGTCCCTGGTGAACCCAGGCTCCCAACGGAGGCGATAGGTCTCTGCAGGGATGAACAGACACACTGGTTGCTGCTCGATGATGCGCTGGCCTCTGAGACCCTGCGCTTCTGGAGGACAGGGATTTTCCCATCGCGCGTTCCTGATGGGAGCTCAAACTTGGACAGTGGTGAGGGAACGGAGTGGCTATAGTTGCCGATGGAAGCGATTGGTGGCCTCGTGGCTTCCCTGTTCTACTGAGAGTATCGTGTTCATAGATGGGGGCTGAAGGTGTCACTCCCATTGCATGTTTTCCCATTCAAAAGTCTCTTACCCCACTGACCGCTCCCAGCCGCCTTGCGATGAGGCTGGCAGGGCCCGTTCTTGCCCAGTTGTCCCACCATTGCCTCAGACTGAGCTCGGCAGCTGCCCACAACAGGTGCCCCACTCCTGAGAGCTCCCAATCGCGCCAGCCCCAGGCTCCTGGGTTGTAAATATGATACACCCTTGACTCATGTTTCGCTTCATGCCAGCTCCCACGGGTCCACCCAGCTTGCTGTTTGCCAGGTACAAAGTCATCACTGGGCAGGGGGCCCATGGGTCTTTGTTTGTTTGTTTGTTTGTTTTTTGTTTCCAAGGGTCATTTTTCATGGCCCTTTTGCTGCTGGGGGATATCGCCTGGGCCCTCAGGGGTTAGTACCTCCTAACTGCTCCCACCTTTCACCCTGGTAATAAGGCCCCATGTGGGGCCAGTCTGCTGAACCAGGAGCTCTTCCTTCCTAAAACCTCTGTTGTATTTTTATCTGAGGTCACTTGATTTATTGCTCCCTGGTATCCAGATCCCTGAGGTCGTGGGTGTGATTGCCAAGCTCCTCTCATGAAGTTCCCTTGTCATCGTATGTGGAAGGTTTTGACTCATCATGAACAACTGGACGCTCCTGTATAATCTTGTCAATCATTTTGACATTTGCCAACTCCATCCTGCCTTTACATGCTTCTCTAGCTTTTATGTACATCCTCCGCAGGGAAGCAGCATTCTTCGCCTTGTATTCTAGAAAGCTCCTACTCATCTTCCAGACCCCGGAGAACTGCATACCTGCCTCTTCCAGCATGCCTCACACTGTCACGATCATCTGTTCACAGTTTCGTCTTCTGCTCTAGACCACGTGGCCCGTGGGGACAGACTAGGTCTGACTTATCAATGTCCCCCCGCAGCCCACATATCAGGGTTCAGGGCATGTTGGCTGCATGCATCCATTCGTTTATTCACAAGTATTTACTCACAGACTTCCTGTGCCAGGCACTGGGCACATAGGGGTGAACAAGGCAGAGAGTCCCTCTGCCTCCATGAAGAGGGTTAGCAAGGCAGCAAACATATGGACGAGATGCTGTGTACTTGCTGTGCTTGTTTAGAGGGGGGCGTGCAAGGAAGGCCTCTCAAGATACTTCGCAAGTAAGACCTGAAGGATGAGAATACATCAGTGGTTCAGGTTTTGGAGAAAGTGAGCTCTGGGCAGGTGTAAACTTGGACAGGAGACTGAGGATGAGGAGCAATCTGGCCACGCCTCTTTGGTAGATCACCAGAAGGAGTTTAGATTTTTTACTGGGAGCAGTGGAAAGTTCTCAGAGGGAAGAATGTCAAACTTTTACTATGTCAGGTGGCTGAGCAGGTGTGAATCTGTTGAATACTTTCCTGCTTCTGCTGCATCTGTGTTCCTGCCTCTTCTTCCGCCCCCCACCCAACCTTGCTCCCATCAGAACCACAGTGTTTGCTCTGCAGCCTCTGGGCTGCTGCACTTAGTGGACCAGTCTGTTCCTTGTAGCCGTGCCTGGCTCCTGCCCTGGTGCTGAGGTGCCAGCGAGGCTCCACCCTCTCTGCAAGCCCCTGTTCTCATTCCCCTGAGCCTTGTGCTCCCAGGACTGCGGAGGCTCAGCGCCTGTTTCTGAGCCTTCCTTGGCCTTTGCACCTATGAATCCCCTCCCCCCACCCCCATGCACAGTTGGCTTTCTTTGTCATGATTACCTCCTCCAAAAGAACCTGACTCTTGGGGTTATCTGGGTTCTCCGTCCCTGAGTTTAAAGTCTCTCATCCACTGAGCTATCCTGGCACAAATACATCCTGAGGTTATCTCCTCACTTAAAAAAACAAAACAAACAAACAAAAAAACTAACATATATTGAGTCTTTACTACTCAAGGGATTGTACTAAGCATTTTCTATGAAATATTAATTCTTCATTTAATTGTGACATCAACCCAGTGAGTTAGGTGTTGCAATTATCCCCATGTTACAGATAAGGACACTGAGGCTCAGAGCTCACACAGTAAATGGCAGAGCTGGGTTCGAGCTCTGACTGTCTCCCTGCTACTGACTGGGATAGCCCAGTATGGTTCTGTGTGGTCCTAACATTCACCAGCCCCAAAGTGGCTGCTTCCTTTCCTCTCTCCTCCCAAGGCCCAGCGTCACGACACAGAACCTCAGGGCCTCCTGGTCCCTGACCTGCGCCATTCGCCACAGCACTTGTGCCCATGGGGCACACACCTAGGTTTTGCTGAATGAGCACACGAACAGCAACTCCTACCTAAGCCTCTTAGGATTACAAATGCTGCCATCCAGGGAGTGGGGGATGCAAGAAAGATGAAAGAAGCTTCAGGAAGACAGTTTCGTTTAAAGACTTTTCTGAGAGGCAGCGTGGTCCGGAGATGGAACCGTTTGCCACCTCTCCCATTAGAAGGGAGATTCAGTATTAGGGGAGTGGCTGGGCCCTGTGTCCTGGGAGAAGTTCTTCAGGCCGGGTTGAGAGAGAGAGAGGAAGGGGCAGAGAGAGAGAGAGAGAGAGAGAGAGAGAGAGAGAGAGAGAAAGAGAGACTGTTTTGTTGTTCCACTTAGTTATACATTCATTTGTTGATTTTTGTATGTGCTCTGACTGGGATGAAGCTTTAAGCAACAGAGCCCCTGGCCGGGCCCGGATTCTGCACCTTGAGTGGTGCTGGGTAGAGTAGAACTGAAACTAGGAGACAGTGCTCTGGGTTCCTGGGACAGCACTCTCCCCTGACAGTGCGCCCACAGCCTTCCCAGGTGCGGGGCCCTGGCCCATTCGAAACAGGCGGCAGCCGAGGCCTCTCAGCCTGGATCTCACCTGCCCAAGGAAAGTGTTGCAGGTGTGAGACAAACGCTGCTGCAGACAGCGCATGCCTGCTGTGGCCCATTGCTGCAGGGCTCGTCCTGAGAGTCCTGCTTGGGAGCCTTCCCCAGTGGTGGTTGGAGCTTCTGGAGCCTGGGACTGGAACCCTGGTGAACAGTGGCAATCGCTGTCCTGGGCTACAGGTGACTCTGGGGAGCCCGGCGGCTTTTCGCTGCAGAGGCCCATGGGACCGTGTGGTAAAGATTCATGGAAAAAGAGCTCCTGCCAGCAGGGGGAGGCCACAGAGATGGCAGGAGCCGCAGGTCAGCGACCAGGACTCGTGTGCGAGCGCTGATGCATGAGGGCATAAGCGGGCTTTGCGCCTTGTGTGCATAACGGGGACCCTCCGTAATTCTTCCTTTGTTCTGTCTTTGAATTTCCAGTAAGAGAAGGAGGAGACCAAGCAGGGAGACGGAGCCATGGCTTCTGAGGCCAGTCACGCGCTGGAAGCTGCCCTGGAGCAGATGGACGGGATCCTTGCAGGTACTGGAGGGAATGCTGGCGACCGGTGGCTCACGCCCCCACCTGGCCCGAGAGACTGTTTTCTCTCATTTTCCTTTTCTTTACCACGTAGAGAAAAGCCTCTTGTTGGCATAATTTAATTTTTTTGTGCATGCTATCTCTTTCTGAAGAGTCCAAACTTCTGCAACTCTGATATCTGGTGTGAGTTTGGGTCTCTTCCGAGACAGGGGGGATTAACATGTTAGCATGCGTGTAGCTGTTACAGTGTGGACCCTGGCCGCGAGGCAGTTTGAGTGCAGTGGGACTGATTTGCTGTAAATTCTTCAGGGCACATCATGGCTTCTTACAGTGGAGCTGCAGCTCCAAGCCTGGCGGGCGCTGCCACCCGAAGCGGGTGTCGGCCCACTCCCCAGCGGCCTCGCGTGTCGGAGTCAGGAGGCAGCTTTGCGTCTTTCACCTCATCACCCAGAGAACGCTCATGCATCGCTTCTTATCCATCGCCGCTGTTTGGCTTCTCGTTTGCGTTGGCCAGTTAGGAACATTCTCTAGAAAAGACCCAGCAAAACCGGTCAGGAAAGGGCTGCCAGTGGGCTGTTCGGGCCCATGAACTCCTTCACAGTGGCAACCAAACCTGTGCTGCTTGGAACCAACCTGTCGTTGAAAATCTTTCGCCAAGGGCCCAGGTCTCCTTCCTGTCTTACCTGATGCAGGTCAGTGGCCTGGTCTACTGGCTGGGCCTGCTTCTTGGGGGCTTTGCTCCTCGTGCCGTGGAGCTGTGGCTGGAGGAGGAAGGTTTGGGCCGAGTGTGGCTGGGGCCTCGGACATGCACAGGTGCCTTCCACTCTGCAGAGACACCTCTGCCTCGCTAGGGTTCTGGGTGTCAGCGCCTGGGATGGGGGAGGCTGTCTGTGTGTCAGCTTCTTTGTGTGATTGGCGGCACTGGGACATGTTCTGGCTGTCATCTGTCAGGCGCCTAGTTTCTCAGGGAGGCTAAGGGCCCTTGAGAGGCTGTGACGAGTGTCTCCACTTTCCAGAGGCCCCATAGATTGGGATGTCCAGTTCTAGGTTAGGCCCCTGACACCCTAGTAAGAGGAAACAGTCAAGAGTATGGATTTCCAAGCAAACTTCTCCAAGTCTCACAGGAAGCCCCTGGGGCCTCTTGTACGTCAAGATCAGAGCCACAGGCTCAGAGGCTCAGACTGGCGTGGGTGTCAGCACAGCTGAGCCCTCAGCCAGGGAGCAAGGAGACTCCGAGAGAGCTCCTGGCAGAGCCCGGAGCCCGGGGTGAGCTGTGAGGAGGGAACGAGACACCTGAAGGAGGCAGCCTGAGTGCGGCCAGCGCCTCTTCCTGCCCCCGACTCCTCCGCACGGGCATTCCTAAAATGACAGAGCCTCTGGCACAGTCCTCTCTGTCTCCGAGACGATTCCCTGTTCTAGGCACCTTCCATGTGTAAGCAGTGACGCTCTATGGAATTACTATTCCCATTTTAAGTATGAGGAAACTGAGCCGCAGATCTTACAAGTTACTGGTGGTAGGAGTTGTAGAGCTAGGATTTGAACGAAGCAGTCCTGCCTCAGGATCCTCAGGCCTGCCTCGGTCAAGCATTGGGTCTGCAGGTGAGGATCTGGGGTGGGTGTGGATGGAGTGGCCCCGGGTGGGGCTGTGTGGAACCTTCTTTTGTTTCCTCAGCCCTTCATCCTGGCAGGTTCTTTCTGGAAGGGCTTCCTGGGCCACTGTCAGGAACAGGTGTGAGTTTCACGGAGGGTGGTCTAAGGCATTCTCTGCAGATTAGCTGGGAGGAGCACCTGTGGCCAGACTGCTTCGTTCAAATCCTAGCTCTACAACTCCTACCACCAGTAACTTGTAAGATCTGTGGCTCCGTTTCCTCATACTTAAAATGGGAATAGTAATTCCCTAGAGGGTCACTGCTTACACATGGAAGGTGCCTAGAACAGCTCCTGGCTGTAGTGAGCACTGTAAAGTGTTAGCTCTTGATACATCAATGAGAGAGAAAAATCTTTATCACGTGAAGTTTTCTCTAGAGACACACTAGAGTTCTCATTTACTCAGGCCCCTATTTGACCCCTTGGGGTTTTGAGGTTTTCATTGTGTAGGGCTTGCACTTGCCGCAGGGGCTGCCCAGGGTCTAGGTTAACAATATTCCTCTGAGTGGTCTTTGCTCTGTCCCTGCCCTCTTAGAGGGTGTCATCCACGTGTCATCCTTCAGACAGACACCAGCTCACATCGCTCCTCTCCCCAGACTCTTCAGTGGCTTCTCATCTCAGGATAAAATCTAAAGTCCTCTCCATAGCCAGCAATGCCCTCGGATCTGCCCTTAGGCTGCCTTTACGGCTGCATCTCCTACCACGTTCCCTCCAGCTCATCCCCGTTCCCCGGGCAGCGGCTGTCTCAGGGCCTGTGTCTGCTGTCCTCCCTGCTGGAATGCTGTCTTCCAGGCGCATGCCCATCAGACACCTGCTGGAATATCGCTGTATCAGAGAGGCTCCCCCGACCCCCTCAAATAGAGCACCTCCCCCACATCACTCTCTGTCCTCGTATCCTGTTTATATTTCTTTATAGCACTGTTCACCCTCTGACCTGTCTCTGTGTATCATCTGTCTCCTGCACTGGCGTGTAAATTCCATGCGGACAGAGGCGTTGCTGCTCACCGACTGATCTGCCTCGAGGGGTCTGCAGCACAAACATTTGTTTCGTAAATGTGTGTAAAGTATGTTTCATTGGCTTTTCTGACTAGGCTCTCCTGCTCGTTGGTTAGAAGGCAGTGATTGGTTTCTGTACACATCCTCTATCTGGCCGCATGCTGAACGTCTTTTATTATTTCTCTACTAGTGCCTTTGCTTGGCTGACTCCTTTGGAATGACAGATCACTAATTATTTTGAAGACTCGATGGTTGGCATGTCCTGTAAACCATCTTGAGTAGTAATTGGCTCATGCAGTGTTTGATAAGCTCTATTTGACAGATACTTCAACACGGAGGTTATTAGTGAGTTTCTGGAGGGCATATGTTCTATGCTGTTTGTGATCAAAAGAATGATAATTATCAAATGCCTTTGTGCTGGACACGGCCTCAAGATTGTTAAATCATCCTGATTTTCAAGATGGTTGGGCCGAACTGGACCAAAGAGATTGGGAATTTTTATGGTTCATGAAGACTACGGAGTTAGACTGTTGGGACTGAATCCAAGCTCAACCACTTCCTGGCTGTGGGATCTTTGGGCAAATTGCTTAATTTCTTTGAGCCTCAGTTTCCTTATAAGTAAAAGTGGTGATAATAGTACCTATCCCATATTATTGGGATGATTAAATTAACACAAATAAGGCACTTAGTAAGGGTTCAATTCATGTGAGTTACTGCTCATTCGTTGATGTTTGTATTGACCTTATTGTTCTTACCACCCAAGGTCACAGTGGTAGTAAATTGCGGAACTTAAGGTTTGAATCCAGGTCTATGTGAGTCTCTCCTGGGCTCCTTTTATTCCTGTGTCAGTTTTATGATGGTGTGTAGTGAGGCCCTGGGGGCTCTGTGGGGCTCTGCAGAAGAGTTCATTGCGAGTGAGTTCATTCTGCTTTTGCAGTCCCTCAGCTGGAGTGACATTGCTCTCATCTCCCTCACACATTTATTAGACTTTCAAGTACGGGTTTCTGTGTTAAAGGGTGCACAGTTCTAAGACAGTTTCCGACTGTCACATCCATGACACCACACCCTGCAGAAATGACATTTTTGTGTGAACATTTAAATCATCCTTTTATTTCAATTCTCTTATTCACTTGAAGTCAAATGATATCAAGTAGTGCCTGTGCTATCGAAATACCGTTGCTTTGGCGTCTGTTAGAGTCCTCAAAGGAGTTCCCAAGGGCTGCATTCTCTCGCTTTACGAAAACACAGTCTCCACTCATTTCAGTGGGAGAAAATTGTATGGGCTTCCTGCACACCCCAAATAGCAACCCTTTATGCACAAATAACATGGATTCCTACTAAATCAGACACACTTCCTTCAACAGTGATTATGCATCATCATAACACTACATAGCAAGGAATCTTCCTTTATAAATTACTCTGCCGTGTGGTAGATGACTGTTCACTTTCCAAAAAGAGTACATTTAGGGCATGTGATATCAGTGTTTATGTGATTAAGCTTTTAATACAAACGAAAGTGTCCCCCTCCTCCAATCAGTGCAGACAATGCAAAAGACCATCGCTCCCATAAGCACCCCAGCCAGGAATGCTCCCGGAGGACATCCTGATGCTCAAGACCAAGTGTGCCTGTCCCGAGCCATCGTGTGGTGACCCTCGTCTTGAGGCACTCGGAGGCTCTGGGGCTGTGTGACAAAGACATGCCTTGTGAGCAGAAATTGGACCATTAAATGAAACTTTCTGAACAGTTGAATTCTTAAAGCCTAAATTGGTATGTCCCGGGTGTGACTACTTAATTGGAACCCTAGAATTTTATGCCAGAAAATTGGGAAGAGGTGACTGTTAAAGACTCCAGGACCCTTGTCAAAATGATTTGTTTCTAGTACAAAAGACTCTTGTTGTGCTTCTAGTGCATGTTAACTGTTGATCTGGTCTTTCTCCCAATTAGTCCCTTTGATACACCTGCAAACGATACTATAATTGAATCACAGTGTTGACAATTAAACTTCAACTCTGTGTTGCTTAATTACATCCCTCTGGGTGGCCCAGAGCACCTGCCACACGTGCTAGTTTTGCAGAAGGCTCCATCTGTGGGCTAACGGGACCAGTGGCTGCTGAGTGAGGCCACTTCCGTGACAGGACCAGAGAATCCCGTGGTGAGAACACCGTGGGCCACTTCTTTCTCTTCTCCATGGCAAGAGGTTTCTCATGCAATTATTTGCAAACTGTACCCATCAATGAGGAATAGTTAAAAGGAGTCTGTTTTATGACAGTTATAAAAGAGTTTGCTCTGTCTGGGCCTTTCTGCCAATTCTGATTAGTATCTGGGTTGGGTTCCTTGTTTTAAGATTTGAAGATTGAGAGTAGAAAAAATCCTGATGAAGATTGAGATTATTTACCTTGGCCCATAATGATTTTAGCTGTGCTGTTCAGTCCTCCTGAGAGTCCACACTCAGAACGGGTAACTGGCCTGGGCTGTGCCCTGTCTGAGGCAGGTCGGCACGTAGCAGCCATCAGTAGCAGCCTCCTGATCCTCGTTTGGCGTTCAGGTTGAGTGTTCTGCTATGACTTTGACCTGAGGAGAGTCAGAATGGACATTCAGAGGTATCTCTCGGGCTCCGATGTCAGAGACTAGGCTTTGCGTACAGAAATGGCCCACGGGGGCAAGCAGTGTTCAACAGCCATCCTCTTTCCTCTCGTTGATTCACTCAGGGCATTGCTCTTTGCATCCTGGCGTTGATCTGAGGTCCCCACCCAGTCTCTTCCTTTGCTCCAGCCCTGAGCTTTGTCTTCTGTCCCAAGTGGCCCATTCATGCCCAGGTATTAGGACAGCAGGGAATTGGTGGTGGCCTCCCGGGCGAACACCAGCTCAAATGCTCTTACCCTGACGTTCTGAGCTCTGAAGCTTTCCTTCAGTTTAGTTACTTTAACAAGTGTGTGTGCTTCTGCATCTTTGCAAGGTTTTCTCTGCACAGCTCGTCTGTCTGTCCTGTTGCTGCCATGGTGCTGTCACCTCCCTCAGCTTATGGCCCCTGTCCTGCATCTTCAACGCCAGCAGCGTCAGGGCAAGTCCTCACGAGTCCTCACGTCTCGTCTCTGACCTAATCGTCTGCCTCCATTTCCTGCTTTAAGAGCTCAGGTGATTAATCATCCAGGATAATCTCCTAATCTCATGATTCTCAATCTTAAACATATCTGCAAACTCCCTTTTGCCATGTAAGGACCACATTTATAGGTTCCAGGGATTAGGTTATGGACATCTAGGGGTTGGGGGAGGGTCATCATTCTGTCTAGCACAGTGATCAGTAAACAACATCCCTTGATTCCCTTCCTTAGTTTAAAACAAAGAGAAAAGGAGACCACAGTATCAGCTTCATCATTCGTTTTATGGATTAGGAAGTTTAGCTTGACCTAAAGCCACAATTAGGGTCTTGAATACCACCCACCCTGCACACAAACACACCCCCCAGATTGAACGTAATCCCCACCACAGACTTCACCTCGCGGGGGCAGAGCTGGTCTCAGAAAGCTTCCTCGGGGACGATGCTCACATCCGGGGCAGACGACTTCCGAGAGAGGTCTTGTCAGCTCTCACCAGAGACTCATTTCTCCTTTGAGGAAAAATTGAGAGGGGGAAGGCAGGGGGGAGGCCACACATGTGGCCTTAGTGGAAACCACCCTCCTTTCCCATGGCACTATGGAAACGGGAGCAGGCCCCTCATCACAGTTCCTGGCTGTTGAGACTTCCTGCAGGGCCTCACCTGTGGTCAGTTTTGAAAAAATGTGTTATATGTGCTTGAACATAGTGTGCCATCTCTGGGTGTTTGGGACATAGTTTGTTGTGTTGATATAGCACTCCTTTATTTTTTATTTTCTTTTGGGGTCTGCTCGATCTGCCTTTCCCCAAGGGGATGGTCACCATTGCTATCTTCATTACAGACTGTGGGATTTGGCTTTGTGAATGTGCGGTGAGGGTTTGTATATCTCCGTTCCTCGTGAGAAGGTCTGTGATTGCCCTTTGCAGGACTTGGGACGGCTACATGGCCCTGCCCTGAGCTCCTGGCTGGGTCCCCCAGGAGCATCCCTCCTGTTCTCTCCTGGACGGAACAGTTAGATCATTTACATCTTCAACTTGTAAAAAAAGCATTTGGCCTGGATTTCCTTTGTGGAAAAAATGGAAAATTAGGGTTCCACTTTTTATAGGACTATTTAGATGATTTTTAAATTTATTTTTATCACCCTGGCCTGTTTGGCTTAGTGGTTAGAGCATCAGCCTGCAGAATAAAGGGTTCGATTCTGGTCCAACGTTCCTGGGTTGCAGTTTGATCCCAGGTCTGGTTATGTAAGAGGCAGCCAATCAATATGTATATGTCTCTCACATCCATGCTTCTCTCTCTCTCCCTCTCCTCCTCCCACTCTCTCTTAAAAAAAAAAAAAAAAATCAATGGAAAAATATCCTCTGGTGAGGATTAACAATACATACATACATACATACATAACAATACATACATACATACATAACAATACATACATACATACGTAAATAAATAGATAGATTTTTATCATTTTATCCAGTGAGTATGTGTGTGTGTGTGTGTGTGTGTGTGTATGCATGCGTGGCTGTTTTTTAAACATTGTGATCAATGCACCTACTTCATTGCATGAAATAATTTAGTTTTATCTTCTGAACACTTTATAGTTCAATCATTCAGTGTCACAATTTGTGTGTGTGTGTGTCTTTATCTTTATTGTTGAAAGTATTACAGATGTCCTCTCTTTTTCTCCCCTATATATCTCTCTTGATAACATCAAAGAACTGGATTTCTTTTATTCCATTATTCAAATTGTTAGTATAAATGAGTGAGCTGAATGTATTTATAATTATTATAATGACTGATATAAAGGTATAGGTGTACATACTTTTCTGTTTTCTGTTGTCCAAGACCACAAAGAGAAAGTTCATGAAAATCTTCATCTTCTCACCCACTTTAGGCCTGACTCATCCTGCATTTATAAAGGGCTGTGTGTGTGTGTGTGTATACTGGAGTGTATGTGTGTGTGTTGGAGTGTGTGTGTGTGTATTGGAGTGTGTGTGTGTATTGGAGTGTGTGTGTGTATACTGGAGTGTATGTGTGTGTGTGTATTGGGGTGTGTGTGTGTATTGGGGTGTGTGTGTATTGGGGTGTGTGTGTATTGGGGTGTGTGTGTATTGGAGTGTGTGTGTATTGGAGTGTGTGTGTGTGTGTTGGAGTGTGTGTGTGTGTTGGAGTGTGTGTGTGTGTATACTGGAGTGTATGTGTGTGTGTGTATTGGGGTGTGAGTGTGTGTATTGGGGTGTGAGTGTGTGTATTGGGGTGTGAGTGTGTGTATTGGAGTGTGTGTGTGTATTGGAGTGTGTATGTCTGTGTATTGGAGTGTGTGTGTGTGTGTTGGAGTGTGTCCAGGAGAGGGGAATTACTCTGCAATTGTGTGGAGATTGGGGGTCTTGCTCTGCTGCTTCCATTTTCTGGCCCGAAGTGTGGCCGGGGCCCTCCTAGTCACCTCTGAGTTTGATCGGTAGGAGCCAGAGAGTGCTGAGCACACACCGGAGTGGGAAACCTAGCAGTTTCCAGCCCCCCAGAGCCAGGGACTTGTTTGTGGAGTGTGATCCATGATTCCCTGTCCTGCACTTTCGGAAAGCAGACCAGCAATCAAGTGGTAATTGTTTCCTTCTGTGTGGCCTTCTCGTCCCAGAGACGGCCCTGGTGAGCACGCAGCCAACTCTTAGGAGAGGGAAGGGACCTGGAATGAGTCATCAGCCTGCTGTGTAACGTGGATGTGGCGGCCCCACGACCCACATTTTCCAGCAGAGGCCTGATTTCACATGGTCCGTCCTGCTGGCCTGATAAACAATCAAATGCCCCAGAAACGCCACCCTCGACACAATCTTTTCTGAAGTGTTTCTTGCTGCTGAAGGAAGCACAGAAATCCTTTATTAGGCTGTGTTGCCCCAGTTGTGGTTGGAAAAATATATCACTGTACTTAAGCAAAAAAGACTTTTTAAAAAAAAAATTTAAATGGTGGGGTTTAGAAAGGCAAAAAACAGTCCTATTTGGGACATATCAAAGGAGAAAGAGCTGACCCAGTATCCCAGATCTCCGAGAAGTCGAAGCTCACTTCCCCTCAGCCACTGGTCCCAGCACATGTGTGGACATCTCCTTCCACATCTCCTGGGCAGGCGCCCAGTGCCAGGACTCTGCCCTCAGAGCCTCAGCGCCTGTCCTGGGGAGATGAGATGTGGATACACAGAGTAACTGACACAGGGTAAAAGTGCGAGTACTCCAGTGGATATAGAGTTTTCCCGTTTGGGGAGATCCAGAAAGTAGCCCCGTTCACTAGCCCCTACCGGCACCCACACACCGTCGCTTTGGCTGCATCGGTGAGCAGAGCGAGTGGCCGGCCTGCCCCGAGTCAGGACCTAGCTCGGGATGAGGGGACCGAGTGCACGTACAAGGGAGGTAGGACTTTGGGGTGATCATAGGTGCAGACAATCCACCACATTAATTTAAAGGGAAACAAGATGCTTCACCTAAAAGCTGAAGAAGGGCATCTCATTGTTTTAGCTGGCATGTTTTGGGCGGTGGCGAGGGCTGGCTGTGTCCCCGGCTGTCTACTGGTGTGAGCTTCCACGCGTCAGCCCCGGTGGGCACAGCCACCCGCCTTCTACAGGACTGAAGGTGGTTTCTGCAGTTCACTGTGTGAGTGATTCTGCTGGGCAGAGGTGGTCTTCTAGGCTTCTCCTCCTCCCCTTCCCCTCTCCTTCTCCCACCTTTGCTCTCTACCAGCTCCCCGCCCATGGTGTCCACCCTTCTTACCAAGGTTCCCGCCTCTCTCGTTTTAGGCACGAAAACAGGTGCAGATATTACTGACGGTACCCGTGAGCCTGGCCTGGCCTCCCCGGCCTCCTACATGAACCCCTTCCCAGTGCTTCATCTCGTTGAGGACCTGCGGCTGGCCCTGGAGACACTGGAGCATCCCCAGGAGAGAGCAGCACTCCTGAGCCAGGTCCCGGGCCCCACAGCCGCCTACATAAAGGAGTGGTTCGAGGAGAGCGCGGTGAGTAGGCCCGTGGCCTTATGGGGAGCCACAGTCATGGAGTCCAAGGAGTGCCGCCACGGCCGGGGATGTTGCTTCATCTGTGCACCTTCCAGTCTCTTCTTGCTTCCAGTCCAGCTTCAGTCAACCCCGCAGAGCGGTCCTTCCCAGGAGGGAGAACCCAGTCCAACAGCTTAAGCCACATGGTCAGCCTGCCTGTGCTCGCCATCCCCTCCTGAGAAAGGGAAATCCAGGGCCAGAGAAGAGTAGACGCAGATTTCCACCCCGGGTTCCGTGGACCACTCACTGAGTTATAATCCCTAGGTGGGCGATCTGGCCCCGGCTAAGTCCCCTGCTCCTTGTTCCTTACAGACTGGAGCCTTGTCACTTCATTTGTTCCTTGACTGCTGCCCCTCCTCTTCACACCTCCTCGCCTTTGAAGTGCTTCCTATCCCCAGAGTAAGTGCAGGCTTCCTTACCCTGCTCCTGCTCTCTCTGGATCGAGCCCGCACACCTGCTAGTCTAAGGGCGGCAGATGAGTAACCAGAGCTGTAAGTAGGTGGCTTTGGTTACTCATCCACCACCCTGTGGAGACCAGCTAGTCAACATTAAGAGACAAGTAACTTCTGGGAATGGGTCAGGCGAGGGCTAGCCCACTGAGGAATTGATGGGGAATGCAGTCATTCCAGGGCTGGAGGGAGGAACGCGGCAGCCAGAGGAGGCATGTGATTACCTGAGCTGAGTTGGAGAATGAGAGCCGGATGCAATCCTCTAAAGATCAAGTCCTGCAAACCTGAGTCAGAACTGGAAAGTATGCACAGAGCAAGGAAGGCAGGAACGGCATTGCATCAGGAGGGAGGGCTTGATGTTGGAAACTGTAGACTCACGAGGTCGGGACACCCTTGTCCAGAGGCCATACCACTTGTTACAGGTTATATCCCAGATGTCTCAGCCTGCCTTTTGTTCAAGAGGCCTCTGGCAACAGTCTCATCCCCATGCTAGTCTGAACACTAAAGAATTCATTTTATTCATTATTTGTGCCAGTCAATGTTTTCAGTACACAGCCTGGTGCTCTGTATATACCTATACCAGTGTGTGGGGAGAATGATGGCCCCCCAGAGATGTCTCCATGCTATTGCCAGAACCTGTGAATAGGGTATGTTAGACGGCAAAGGGGAAAGTAGCAAAGTAGCAGGTGTAATCGAGGTTGCTAATCAGCTGAGTTTAATATGTTTTTTTCTTAGAGAGAAAGGGAGCGTGAGATAGAAATATCAATGTGAGAAACATGGTTTGTGGCCGCCTGCACGCCCCCTACTGGGGACCAAGCCTGCAACTTGGGCATGACCGGGAATCAAATGGGACCTCTCAGTTCATGGGACGATGCTCACTCCACTGAGCCACACTGGCCAGGCTTAATCAGCTGAGTTTTAAAATAGCTTGGGCTATCCAGGTGGGCCCAATCTAATCCTGGAGTCCAAGGAGAAGGAGGAGGCAGAGCCAGTGTCCGAGTGAGGGATTCGAGGACTCCGGGGCTGTGATGCTGGCTTTAAAAATGGAAAGGGGGCCAAGAGCAGGAATGGAGGCAGCTGCTAGGAGCTGGGAAAGTGGACTCCCCTCATCCCCTTGAGCCTCTGGACAAAACACTGCCCCCCCAGCACCTTGATGTTAGCCCCATGAGACCCATTGCAAACTGTAAGATAATACATTTGTGTTGCTACAAGCCACTTTGTTTGTGGTAACTTGTTAACGCAGCGATAGGAATCTCATACAGACATTGCTTAGAGAGGGAGGTGGAAAAAGTTGCCAGGTGGGTCGCAGGGGAGCCGGTTACAGTTTAACTTTGAAAGTTTGCCCCTCATCTCCTCCCCAAATCAAGACAGACTGGTACTGATAGGCCAGAAACCCCCACTGTGTGGTTATTCGTGTCACCGTGGTTGGGAGTTGCAGGGGGAATGGCTTCAGTAGTGAGTTCTCTCTCCTCTCCCAAGCAGAGGGGCCCCTGTGCTTCCCTGGCGTTCCACGAGGGACCCCCCACTATTGCTGTACCCCACAGTGCTGGTCCTGGCTTCTCTGCAGTCACCTCTGGCCGTGCTTGGCCCCCCTTCTCCGGGAGCTGCAGCTCCCGTGGCCCGTGTTACCCCAGGCACGGGCACATCCTTCTCTCCATCCTGCCCGCACTGCGGACTCAGGCTGCCGTGTGTGAAGATCATTTTATGATAGGCCATTAGTCTGTCACTCTGAAACCCTTGGTCCAGGTGTGTTTTAGAACACAGAACTCTTGCACTTCAGAAAGGTGAGACAGTGCTTATATATCATATAATATATACCGTCTCTAGCAGATACAGGGCAGGGAACACGTGGACATTTCTTCAGAAAAACTGTGCGCATCCACGTGAAGTGGGATCAAGAAAGACTACGATGTTCTCCTGCCCAGTTAGGTCAGGTTTTGCTGCCAAATGAGAGATTATTTAAAAAAAAAGAGAGAGAGATTTGGTATTTTCAAAAAATGGTATTTTCAGAGCTTTTTCTGGGTTTCAGAATTGCAGGTAAAGGATGGTGAACCTACATGAACGATATTCCACTGCAGAAAACAAAACTTAAAACCAAGTACTAGGTATCGGATGCCACCATTCCCAATGTCCATCAGACATAATCCCTCTCCGAGAGTCACTTGTTAACTCTCTCTGCCCTTGGCCTGGCCTCTCACCATGGGCCTGGGTCCCTTTGGTGACTCACAGCCTTCTCCCCGGTTCCCTGAACCTTGCATGAGGCTGCAGAGCAGTTTTGCACGTTCTTATTCTAAACGCCCCATCTCAGCTCTGCTCAGGACCTTAGCACACATAACCAAGGGATTCGCTGAAGTGCCTTCCCCTGCAGACCCAGTCTGCCCCGAGTACAGAGACTAGCTGGTGTTTTTGTTCTTTACTGTACTGTAACTAGGTACTTTTCACCTTGTGTAGATGTGCGTGAATTTGTGGCCATTTCTCTAATATTGACATTTTGAATTATTTTAAATCTTTCACTAATATATGGCATTGCTGCAGAGAATGTATTTGTCCAAAAATATGTGTCTTTATATCTAGATATTTCCTTAACGTAGAGACCTAAAAATGGTATTAACAGAGTTAAAGTAGAGCGAACAGACAAAATACAAGATGCTCAGTTAAATTTGAATCTTAGACAAGAAACAAATAATCTTTAATAAGCATGTCCCATGCCGTTTGCAAAATCTGGCAGCTCTAATCCAAAGGTATTAATATCTTTGACTCATTTTTCCAAACCACGTTTTAGAAAGATTTTACTCATTTATATTTTCATTAGCAGGGTTTTTGTGCATTCTGATCAACAATAATCATTAAAATAAAATAAAAATAGCTTTACTAATTTTATAGGGAAAATGTTTTCCTTTTATCATTATTGCATTGCTTTGTTTAGTAGGAAAGTTAGGCCTTTTTTTTTTTCCATTAGTTTAATATTTTTCTTCTGAATGGTCTTCAAACTGTTGATCTCATACTCTTATCTGAAATACAATTCATTCTCCATATATGCACATTGCCTAAGCAGTAAAGTCCTAATGTATGCAAATTATAAAACATCCCCCAAAATAGAGATTTTTTTTAAAGGACAGATTAAAAAATAGTTGCAATATTTTCTTCAGACACATCCCAGTGCTCACTTTGGGTCCCTGAGTGTGTCTGCCAGACCCTGGTCTTTTTATATTTTATGCTTTTTTACTATTAGAATTTTTATGCTTTCTTTATGTATTTAAATGACCTTTATTATTGGCTCTTTGCTATATTTGCAGCATTTATTTTCTTCACATTGTTTTTAAATGTCATTTGTGGTGCTTTTTGAGACATGGAATTTAAAAGGATTGTAGTAGTTAACTCTGTCAATCTTTCCTGTTTGGATTTCCTGTTTTCCTTTTATCTCTAGAAAGGCCTTCCCCAGCCTCCGGCCAAATATACTCAACCTCTGTCTTCCTCCAGTAGGTTTGTGGTTTGATTTGTAGTTTATAGTTAACATAAATTCATCTGCAGTGTTTTTTAGTGTGTCATGTGAAATATGGGCCTTTTATAATTTACCCAAAAAATTAAAGAAAAATTTTTTTTTAATTCAAAAGCAGTCAATGTGGTTATTGGTTTTTGTAGGATTCATTGCAAAAACAGCTTGTGTTCAGATATCTGTTGCAATTATTGTAGTTCTCTTTTGCGGTTATTTACAATGGTTGGCGAAATGCCTTCCTTTGGAGAGATTTTTCTAAAAATTGTTGCATTCATAAATCTTTTAGAGTAATTATGGCCATCAACAACCTATGAATGGTGTACTTTTAGGGGGTCAAAAGTTCATATAAACATTCCATGATAACCAGGGATGAATGTTAATGTTTTGATTTTGGACAGAGACAGCCTGTCTGCATTTTAGGTCGTGCAGACCTGAAGTCATTTTGCAATCTGGGCACACTCACATTCCATAGTCGGTCTTATCTATATGGAAATAGCATCTAATGCAGTGCGCCAACCCGCTAGTACTTTTTAGATGGGCACTTTTAGTTAGAAGCCCTGCTACTCAAATTGTGGTCTATAGACCAGCGGCTTTGGCATCCCTGGTAGCTTATAAGGGAAAAAGTACGGAATATGGACCCCCTACCCTAGACCCACTGAACCATCGCCAGGCGATTCATATGGACATTAAAGTTGGAGAAGCACTGCCTCAAACCACCGAGACTCACTTGAATTATTTGAAAAATTAATCACATATGGCTTAGAATTGGAATGGGAACCAGTAAGGCAGCTTGAGGGATCAGGCAGGCCTTGTGCCTTCTCATTCGTGATACCCGTGCATCACCTGAATGTTTACATGATTCTCTTTAGACAACTGGCTTTGTCCTGTACTTCAGCTGCTGCTTTGCTGTACGTTGGCCTGGCATGACGTCTCTGCCTTCTGACATCTGCCTTCTGACATCCCTGTCAGTTGGGATTCTTTCTCCAACAGTGGCACACACAATAAGAGGTTTATGTCACAAGATGTCCAGAGGATTGGGGGAGGGGGCATCCCAGGGATAAATCAGTGGTTTGGGGGTGACCCGAGGGGCTCTGGCTCTTCCTGTCTTTTTGCCTCACCATCCTCAGGGCAGTGAGTTCCCTCAGACGGGTCCCCTGGCAGTTGCTGGATGGCTGCCGCAGCCCCGGTAACACAGCCTCACAGGCACAACCGTGTCCAGAGGCAGGACATGTCCTTTTTATTTTTCTTAAATTAGGAAGGAAAGTCCTTCTCTGAAACCCGCCTGCAGACTTCTGTATGGTCCCAGTGGTCAGCATTTATTCACATGTGCATACCCTAGCTGCAAGGGAGTCTGGGAAACAAGTATTGGTACTTTCATTCACCAGATTGGGGGGCGGCTCCTGTCAGAAAGGAGCCATGGTGATGTGGGGAAATGAATGGCCCTTAGGAAGACAGCTCAGAGCAACTGCCACATGTTCTTCAGGTTTGATTTTCTTCTTGACTGACAAATTCTTTTTATGTTTTCCCCATGAATGTATGTGCATGAACTCAAATTCCTAAAGGAGAGAGAACCAATTGGCTTAGCTCATATTTTTTGAGCTAGGTCCTCCAGGCCTACACAGAAATGTTAAATAAGAAAGGGAGGGAGAGAAGGAAGGAAGGAAGGAAGGAAGGAAGGAAGGAAGGAAGGAAGGAAGGAAGGAAGGAAGGAAGGAAGAAGTTAAAGACTTTTAATTTATGTACAGCTTTAGATGAGCTCTCCTTGGGTCAGGTGTCCAGCAAGGGCAGTCAGTCGTGGCCAGAGGAGAAGGATCACGTGGTAGGAAGCGTGGTTTCTCCTGTTGCTGTCCATTAGGAACTGTGGATCTTCAGGCACAGATATTGATATATGTTCTACCCAAGGAAAACCGGCTGCCGAAGAGGCAGTGGTGGACGTGGGGGAGTGGCTGGTGGTTAGAATGGAATAAACAGCAGGTAGAGTAGTCCTGGACCCCACCTCACCCCCATCTACATGTTTTCAATGGAGAGGGAGCTCCTGGTTCTGGTGCATCAAAGTTAAAAGACTATAGGCAGCTGCGCTTCTTACCTGGTTCCTCCTCTGCTGGGTGTTGGCAGAGCTGGAGAGTGGTCGGCAGCTGCGAGTGCTCCCCGGGCGATGGCTACAAACAGGTTGGTCATCCTAAAGACCACCTAGAGCAGACCTGCCAGGATTCAGTGTTCCTGGGCTCTGGGGCCTAGGGCAGGATCCTCCCTTCCTTGGCAGCCAGCAGAATGAGGAAAGGTGGGCTCCGGGCCTTGAAGGGAATGTGTGGGTCTCTCTGAGCTGGGGACATCCTTTGGGGCTTCAATGAGAAAAGTAACACGGGGCCTGGGTTCCCTTGCTCCAGGAGCAGTATCTCTCTGAACCCTGGGTCTGTCCCTGGAAATTCGGTAGAGCACCGGCGAGCTTCCTGTTCGGCTGTTGTATGGGCATATGTCCTGCGGTCTAAGTGAGCTGGGCCTGGACTGCAGAGACGCATTGGCGAGGCTGCTCTGTGCTGTGCTACAGCAGAACAGTGTGACCCTCAGGAGCTGAAAGGTCGTCTTTTGTATTTGGCAAACAGGACCAAGCTCAGGGTCACAGAGGGTCATAGGGGAGGAAGCTGAGGCCCCAGGCAGAAGGCTGAGGCATCTCTGCTGCGATAAGGGACAGAGCTGTGTTCCAGAAAGGGGCAACCTTTGTCCCCTCCCTGCAGCCACCTCCTGACCTGTGGTGAAGTGTGCAGTGATGCCCCGAAGGAGAACATGGCCATTTCTGGTCAACAGTGCCTCCTGCGCCCCACCAGATGGCCCTGACGTTAAGACAGGAGAGCGGTGCTTATCAGTGACGCTGATGTGCCACAGGCAAGAAGGGGCTGGTGCCGTTCTGACCACTTCCAGGAATCTGGCTGTACCTTGATTCTAGGAGTGTCACTGTTCCTTGACATCTGCTTGGCTTGGCTAGGTGGCCAGGATGGGTGGTAGAGCTCATACAGGGGCTAGTCAGCCAGCTTCTAGTGGGCCCTGCAGGGCTGGGGACACCTACCAGCTGAGGGGAGTGGACCCAGCCTGGTGCACAGTGGTGACTAGCGACATAGGTCCTGGAGATGCCCAAGAGATACCAGAGCCAGCAGAATCTCCAGATGGAGCAGCTCCGGGTACTTCTCTAATAGTCAGAACATACACGTCTCATCTCCTACCAGGCACCAGCCTGTCCTGCTGTCTGATGGCACTGGATGCGGATCTGAGTGGGGGAGATCCTTGGTGAAGACCTGAGGCTGCAGGGGCTCAAGATTAAGTCCAAGGAAAGGCGGGAAAATCGGGGCAGAGCCCAGGCTTCAGGAGGAGGGAGAGTTGACAGCCCCCAGAGGGACTATACTCTGCCCACCACCCCAGCTCTTTGGAATTGGGGTACCTGGAGCAGTCTTGGCCCCCCACGGGAACTCAGGCTTTCCTCTGCAAGGCTGCAGGTGTCCTGGTCAGTGTGCTTGGGCAGGTGGAAGCAAACAGGCAGGGCGAGGCAGGGCGAGGAATGCGTTAAAAGGCCAGCGCTCTGCTATTTTACTTCTGTGGCTTTGAGCGAGCCTCTTTGTCCCTTCTCTGGGACTCTGTTTCCTTACTAGAAATGACAGCTGGCTTGACAGTCTGTGTGCACAAACAGGCCCAGCTTTCCGGTCCTGCTGTCTGGAGGGACTCTATTGAGTGGCCTCCGGTAGGCACCAGCTTTGCCTTCCTCAGTTTAGACCTTTGGTTTCCAGAGCAAAGACGGTTTAGGAGTCCCTCTAGGGGCAGCTGCACAGTGTCCGGGCTCAGCGGGGGCCAGCCTCTCAGGAGCAGTGGGAAAGATGCCTGAGTGAGCAGCCTCTGCTGGGCCTGGCTAGGCTGAGGAGTGAGGCCCCATCTAGGATGTGTGCTCACCTCTGACAGTCAGTTCAGGTATCTTCAGTTACCTTCTCAACTAGTCTTGCAAGAAACAAAGAGACTCGGGCCCACTATGATGCATGGCTTCCCCTCATCAGTTCACCCACCTTGTCACAGATGGTGGTTCTTCAGCTCCCAGCTCCTCAAACAAAACCCAGGCGGTCCTGCCAGATTCAGCTCGCAATCTCTCATTCTGGCCAAAGAAGCAAATCTGTTTACCATATTGAAAAGCCAGAGGAATTGCAAAAAAGTTGGGGAGGAAAAGCTGTTTTTTGAATCATAAACCGTGAGCTTGGGTTTCGTCTCTGTATCTCATTTTCCACCCAGGGCCTGGAACAAAAGATGGACCAGGATATATGCATATTGAATGTTTCATTTAAAAAAATTAGGCAGACGTTTCGTAGGAAAAGCTTTTTCTCTTAAAAGAGAGAAGGGGGGATTTGGTGCCTTTTTCAAGAATAAAAGCAGAGCCTATGTGAGCCCATGTCCACTCTGTTTCTTGCCCTCCACCTACAGGTGTGAACTTGGGTGAGAGCAAGTCACAGGTGTCAGCGCTTTCTTTCTGTTCCTGGCTGCTGGGGACTCCTGCTCTGGGCAGGGCTGGGCGGGGTGGGGTTCTTCGTGCCTTGCAGTACTGGAAGAGGCCACTAGGTGGGAGCCAGGGACAAATTCTGGACCATCTGAGTCCCAAAGAAGAAGGTATGGATGGACTTTACACAAGAAAAATGCCTTAAAAAATATTTTTTTCAATTATAAAGATGATATAGGTGCCTCATTAATGAAGCTAGTGGACAGTGCACCTGGGTCCTTGGACAAAGGGCAGGCCTGGGAGGCCTCACTGTGGTTGGGGAGACGAGAGGGGAGGACTGAGGGCTGGTCCTGGGAGCACAGGCCTGACCTTCCATTGTCAGGAGCAACCAAGTCTGTCTAGACCTCTTAATTTCAGGCCCTTTCATCGGGGCACTATTAGGCTGGCTGTCTCCTGTTGGGAGGCATTTCCTGACCCCTGCTGCCGGACCGTGCTAGACCATCCTCTAGAACTGGGGACCTTTGGCCACTGCAAATGTAGCAGTTTTATTTTTCCTGAACTTTGGCTTTTTGCCCCCACAAAGTAATGTGTACCCCACTAAAGCCTAGAGATCTAGCTCCTTTCAGGCCCAACTGGAGGAGACTTTCAGCCCCGGAGAACCAATGTTTATAAATGACCAGGAATGCGCAAACACTGGTGAAAGAGCAAACACATCCTTCCCCACGCAGTTTCCTGCTCCAGGCCCGGGGACCCCGTGGGACCTGTTGCCAGGTTAGCATAACTTGAGGTCTGAGCATGTGGACCTCCAGCCGCCAGAAAAGGCCCGCTGCGGCCACAGCCCTGGCGTCTCTGCCCCCTTAGGCTCTGCGGGCCGGCAGGCAGCTCTGGGAATTCCTGCTTCCAAGCAAACTTGCTCGATACCCTGTGATCCAAGGAGCTTCTGGAGGGTTTCCTACTCACACATGGTCCTGAGCCCAGCACTGTGAGCACCACCTGGGAGATGGTTAGTGATACACGATCTCAACCCACTGGGTTAGAATCTGCTTTTTTACAAGAACTCCCTCCAGCCCAGGTGGTTCCTTACAGGCGGGGAAGCACCGTCTCGGCCCAGGGGGCTGCAGTCTATGGCCTGCCTTTCACCCGCTGCCTCCTTCTTAATTCCCCGTGAGCTAACTATTTACATTTTTCAATGATCGAGAGATATCCAAGAAGAATATAGTGTGATGTAAAAGTGATATAAATTCTATTTTCTGAGTCCATGAATGAAGTTAGGGGACACAGCCACACTCGGTTTACACGTTGGCCGGGCTGCTTTCACATCAACAATGGCAGTCGAGTGTGACCAAGGCCACGTGGTCTAAAACACTTGCATCTGGCCCTTTACAGGAGAATTGTGCCGCCCCTTGCCCTGGCTCGGGTTGGAGGTGGGTCCCCTGCTGTGCGCTGTGGGGACCTGGGCTGCAGTGGCCAGGATGCTGTTTTATGAGCAGAGCTTGCTCGTCAGCCCAGTAGAGCAGTGTCCTGAGCTCGACCCTGTCAACCTCTTCTCCCCTCTCCTGGTCTGCACAGCAGGCTCACCGAGCGGCATACCTGCTGAGAGGCTACCGGCCCAGGGGACGAGGCTCAGGGCTGAGCTGGAGCTCAGGATTCAGGTGAAAGGTCAGCGGCATGGCACATGTGACCCACAAGACCCCCTCAGCCTCAGTTCTGCCCGATTAGATGCTGCTGACTCCTGGCAACTGGCAGGAGGAGCAAAACCTCGGGAACCCCACCCCACTCATTCCCACACATACCTGGGATTCCAGCCGGGTAGGCGGCTGTCCTGGGGTGCCCTTCTAGGCCCCGAGATGGGGAGGAGGGGAGCTACAGGAGTTCCCCTGTTCAAACACTCTGGCCTCTTAGCTGTGTTTTTACTCCCGGAACGGTTAGTCTCCTGCCCATTCCCCTTAGCTGGCCGCCTCGCGTTCCAGGCAGTAAGAGCTGAGTCTAGTTGCCAGTGAGCGAGTTGCTTTGGGGAAGGCCCTCGGGCTGTCAGGGTCACGGTAACGAGCCCTGTGTATGTGCCCTATGTGGTTCCCGAGAATTTCTCTCTTGGAAGATGGGTCCAGCTCAAAGAGGCAGTGTAACAGAAGCAGGAACCCGCCCCCGCCCTCACCCCTCCTTCATAAGGGCAGCCTAAACCTTTCAGAGTCACCATGGAGGCCAAATGAAACCCAGGCTTCCAATCTTTGGGGAGTCATGGATCATTTTCTTTTTTTTTTTAATTCCTCACCTGAGGTTATTTTTCTACTTATTATCAGATAGAGTGGGAGGGAGGAAGAGAGAGAGACAGAGAGAAACATCAATGTGATAGAGCCACATTGACTGGTTGCCTCCCGCACACCTGACCAGAGCCAGGGACAAGCCACAACTGAGGTACGTGCCCTTAGCTGGAATTGAACCTGCAACTCAATGGTCCGCGGGCCGATGCTCCAACCACTGAGCCAAACCGGCCAGGGCGTGGATCATTTTTTGATGAAAACTTTGTTTTCAGAGACATAGTGATTTATACATACAAATACGAGTAACTTTTATATTTTTATACATTTCATGAACATATTCAGGGGCCTGATTCCCAGAACCCCTCTGTGGACCGCTGTGAGGTGCCCCTGCGGGGTGGCGGACGGCCTTCTGAGTGAGGTGGGCAGCCAGGGCTTGGCCTGCTAGTGCAGTGACCGGCTGCGTCTGCCCACACTAATCACCCGCCCACCGGCCACACACACACGCCCTGCTCCTAGGTCTTTTGGAATGTTATTTTGTGGGTTTTTAGCTGAATTACAAAGAAATAAAATGTACTTTGGTGTTTAAAAAAAAAAAAAACCAGGGAGCTGAGGTAAGAATCGCTACTTAAGGATACCATAAAAACATGTCAAGAATTTAGCTGCAACTTGTCTGGGTTCCTCCCTCCCTCCCTTCCTCCATCCTTCCTTCCCTCCCTCCTCTCCTTTTCCTTTCACCTCCCCAACCGATTTGTCACTCATGAGCTGAGCTGATAGATGAAACTGGCCCTGTCCTTTCCTCTTTGAGTCGAGCGTCTTTATTCTGGGGCAACAGACCTTCAAGACTCATTTTCTCCAAGTAGAACTTGAGCCTGATCTCGTCAGTCTTACCATGTGGGCCTCATTCTTTCATTCAGAAAACATGTTAGTTCTTACCGTGTAGCAAGAATTGTGCTGGGCATGGAAGTTAGAGCAGCGAGTCAGGGCTCGCACCTGTCGTCCAGTCCCGTAAAGAGGACAGATGCTTAAACTGTCAGCTGTGGTTCAAACAGCAGGGCAGGTGGTGGAGTGGCGAGGAGCTGGATGCGGTGCAGAGCCCGAAGCAGGAGGAGCTGCCTCCTGAGCCAGCTCCTCGTGGGCAGGTGGGAACTGTTGCCACCAGTCAGTCACCTCTTTCTTCCTCCCACACCAGAACCTGTGAACACCAAGCCTCCCTCCCAGGGGGCAGCGGGGCAGGGGGGCGGGGGCCGGGACTGTGTTCCGCCTCTCTGTCTAGCCCTCAAATCAGCTCCCAGGCCTCTTCCTCCCGGGAGCAGCAGAAACACCTCCACCACATACCATGTGGTGATTCCTTCTTTTCCCAGGGTAGAAAGTCATTTTTATTTGCCTTGGATGCTGGGCATATGTGTCATGACGTCTTCATTTGACTTGCTTAGGCTTTTAGACAGGAAAAAATTTAAGAAGGCCTGCCTACCCCTGCAACCTTAGAGATGTTCTTCATTAACACATCCTATCACAGTTTTGAGCAGGGAATCGCACCTGGGTGGGGCCCGGCACGCTCTGGAACTGGGCCAAAGGGGAGAAGAAGGGTGTAGAGCCCAGTGCATGGGCAGCAGAGCCTGCTTTTCCTTTCTGGCCTGGGATCCGGGTGTGTCTCCAGGAATTTACTCCTCCTCTGGTGCCAGCTGCTGCCCTGTGCTCTGTGGGCTGGGCCAGCCAGCCTGGATCAGGCTGCAGGAGACGTTTGTTCCTGCTTTGTTCTTCCGGCCCTGCTTATGGGCCGCGGTGAATGCTGATGCCCCGCCAAGGGGCAGGCCGGAGTTCCTGGTGACGCAGAGGGCGCCAGAGGGCCCCGCAGTCACAAGATGTGGGTCTGCAAGTCATTTACGCAGGGAGCTCAGAGCCTTTCCGAGCCCTTTCATGGAACCGCGCTCCCACTGCACCCACATCAAAGATCGCTTGCATAATCAGTCCTAGGCAAAGGTTGCATGTCAAGGGCTGGGCAAGGGAGCAAAGCTGTTTGAGGGGAGCTCTCAAAGGAGAGGGCAGCGGGAGGAGGGGGGCAGCATCTGGGGAGTGTGCAGGGGCCCCTGGAAAGCCAGCATGTGACCTGCCAATAGGAAACAGACGAAGCTCCCTGCCTGCCAGGGACTGCTTTCCCAAGGTCCCTACCCAGAGCTCTCCTTGTCTCCTGGACTCACAAATGCCTCCCTCCCTCCCGGGCTTGCGCGTCTGGAATGGTGGACAACCAGCCAGGCAGGCCTGGGACTTGATGGAAGCTGGACCCTCGCCCCCAACCTGGTTCTGAATTTGGTCCCAAGGAGCCCCGCGGTGGCTGACAGCAGCCAGGAGCCACACTCCCCCAAGTGGCAGAGGGCTCTGAGGTCACAGCAGTTGGTCTCGGGCGGCCAGTGCCACCAGCGCCAAGGACAGCAGACACGCAGCAGGGCCAGGAACCCAGGCCGGAGAGCTGGTTCTGAATCTGGTCTTTTTTGGAAACGATAGACTTTCCTCAGGGCACGGCCAGGACAAGGGGTAGGCGTGGGCTTCGGGGTGGGGGTCAGGCTGTGTGTGGGAACCAGCAGCTCCTCCAAGAGCAGCACTTATTTTTAGTCTTCTCCCGGGTCCCAAATAAGCCGCGAGCAGCTGGGAGCCTGTGGGTAAATGCAGAGTGCGGCAGAGACAGGAAATCAGGGTCTCTCGGTAATGAGTTCCAGCCGCTCCAGAAAGGGGAGGCCAGGCGAGGAATTTTCTTCAGGACTCTTTCCCTCTGGCAGGCTCTGGTATTATCACCAAAAGAATGTTCGTGTGTGTGTGTGTGTGTGTGTGTGTGTGTGGTGTTTACAACTTCTGTCCAAGTCTCTTTCTTCCCTACCTTTGTGTGAGGTTTGATCGCCCCGCAGGCTGGTGCCCGCGGGTGTCTGTGGGGGCGGTGGGGGAGGATACAGAGCAGCACCGCTGGGCTGAGCCCGTGTGTGTCTGAAGCTGTCCAGGGAAAGGCTGGGGGACGGCAGGCCAGGGAAGTGAGGAAACCTGAACACAGCTTGACGTTCCTGAGGGGGAGGGGCGGAGACAGGCAGGAGGAGAGAACTTGATCTCTGGCCAGAAAAAGGGTTTTTCAACCAAGGCGTCTAACTGCTGACATGGGTGCCCAGCATGGATGGGGATATTGATGTTTACAAGCATTTTGCGTGGCTGAAGAGGGTAAGTGAATGGCTGCTTTGTCTGGGTCTCCACAGAGATGAGTGGGGAAGAGAGACCCTTTGTGGGGGTGTTTGGGGGGAGGTATTTATACTGCAAAGCCCTGTGTGGCCAGGTTCTCCAGGAGAATCTAATTATAGACACCAGGGGAGAAACAGCCGCTGGCTTTGTTCCTCTGACATTCTGGTGAATGAGCCTCTGTCCTGAAAGGCCAGATGGAGTGAGGGAAGTTCGTTGCTTTAACTTTGGCATTTAAACAGTCGTAGGCTCCGAACGCCGTGCCCAGAGAAAGGTGTCCAGGGCTGGCGTTTCCGTTTGGGGACATGGGCTGGAAGCGGCTCCCTTTGAAAGGCACTGAATTCGGAAGTTGTTGAGCTTATCCTCAGGTTGGATGTTACCCAGCTGGGGGGTGTGAGCTGTCAGGAGAAAGGGTTCCGGAGGCAGGCCCTCTCGGGGTTCCCTTCCGAGTGCTCTGAAGCTCCAGCGTTGCAGTTGCAAGGCGCTTGCCCTGTCTTGAGGGGATGAGCCCGAGTGTGCGGCGTGCGTGAGGAATGAATGAAAGTTGGACCCTGGAGTAGCCTCTGTGCTCCCAGAACTCAGGCTCGTTCCTCATTTCTGACCCTCTTAAAGCCGGCTAGGACGGGTATCTATTTATTTCCACACTGAGGCTGACTGTTCTGCAGAGGCAGGAAGGGCAGAAGCAGCTGACAGATAAGGGATCTGACATCTGACTGGGGAGGAACGGGAGGGACAGGAGCCTCCCGTTCAGACAGCCCTGACCCACACGCCCGGACACAGTGCCCGGAGGCTTTTGCGTGCACCCTCCGCATGGCGCGGTCAGCAAATATTTGAGGTCCGGGTGCTGGGAGTCCAGTGGTGAGCAGAGTCAAACAGTCTCTGCTCTGGTCGATCGTCCTCCAGAACGGGAGGTGGAGGCTAAACAGTCCCTGTCAACAGACCCCAAATTACTCACTGGTAAGTGCAGTGAGCTGGAGCAGAAGGCCCCGAAGGGCTACCGCAGATTAGCCGGGAGCACCAGGGAGTCTTTTTCACGGAAGTAACACTTCACTGAAACCCGAAGGAGAAGTAGGAGAGTCAGGTGAAAAACAGGATGAAGAACATTCCATGCGAAGGTGATAGTACGTGCAAAAGTCAGAAAGCAAGGAGTTGGGTGAGTTTCAAGGGTGAGAGAACGTCAGTGACCCTGGGGAGAGGCAGGACCTCGAAGGCTGCAGCGAGGGCTGTGGCCGCGGTGGTTTGTATAATGGGACTCGTAGCAGAGATGTGACATGGGAAACACTGGGGGATCCAAGTTGTATTTTAAGAAAATGACTCTAGCTGTGATGTGGTGTCTGGTAAGCGGTGTTGAGGAAAGCAAGGCCCCTGAAGGAAATTAGAGAGCCCTCGGGCTCGTTGTTATCAACTAGTTCAACAAGCCTCTCATTTAAGCAAGCCCAAGAGAGGCCAAGAAACGCACAGTTATTAGTGTTACAGCTATTAGTGGTGGTGCAGCCTGATCTGGGACCCTGTTCCCTGTCTCCCCGTCTGCTTCTCTGTCCTCATCTCTTCTGCCAAATATGTAGAAAATTATTGGTTGAGAACCCAGCAGCAATGCCGTCTGTGCTCAGCCCTGCTCAGCTCTGGGACGGGAGCATTGCCGCCACCAGAGCCAGCTGAAGAGACCGGACATGTTGGCGACGTTTCATCCATCCTCTCAAGCATTTAAAGGCCTCTGGTGGGACGGGGTGGGGCATAGATAAGAAGCACACATCCCATCACGGAGTCTTTGTTTCCCTACATCCCAAATGAGGCTGGGTAACCAGGAGGTTTTCCAGCTGTGACGTGCCTGGGGTAGTTGGTGCCACGTCCCAACCAGGGAGGCAGAGATAACACTGCACCCTAAGGAGACGTTCTGTCTAAAGAGGAGCTAGTTCTGACTGTGATGTCACTTAAGAAGGCCCTTGCTGTCCTGAGACCAGGCTGTGAGCTTTGGTTCCTGTGGGCAATTGTAAGCCTGCTGAGGGAAGCTCTAGGGGAGGAGACTTCAGACCCCCATCCCCACCCCCGGGAGGACTCATGGCAAAACAGTTATTTTCCTTCTGCTTATAGAATTTTAAGTGGCACTCAAAAAAGCAAAAGCACGGAATATTTGGATATATTATAGGCAGTATAGTGAAAGTATCTTTCCTTCCCTCTACCTTAAACCCTATTGCCAGATCTTTCTTTTTAAAATCCCCTTTTTAAAAAATAACAATGCTTTTGCATCCTTTGACCTCGATCCTAAGTCCCCAGCACGAGCCCTTCGTCTGGAAGAGAGAGCCCAGGTTCTTCTGCTGGCTTGGCCTTTGAGACCTTTTACAACCCAGTCTTAACTTACCTTTTTAGTTTCATCATTTGTACCGACTCTGATGGGTTCCCAAGATACTCCCTCCCTTTTCTGAGCTTATACCCAATGCCTTCTCTTTAATTCCCACCCACTTCATCTGACTCCATCAAGGCCCTCCTTTTCCGCCAGTCCCTTGCTGGCCTCATCCGCAGTGGACTTCTCCCTCGAGGGCGGGTCTCCAGTACATCCTGTCCGCCCAGCTCACCCACCCCTCCTCCAGCCAAGGTGGCTTGGAGAGCAGGTTTCTCTTAGCCGAGTTTTGAAGGTGGGAACACGGGTTCCTTCATTTTCCCATGCAGAGGAGGTGGTTCTAGAAGACATGCTCGGATAAGGTGTGACCTGGTCCGCGGTCCATGAGCCCCTGCCCTTTGACCAGTCCTGGAGGGCAAAGCCTCGGAGCTCGGAGCAAGACAGTGTTTGAGTTTGGGGACAATGAGGGAGATGTCTGTGGTCAAGGGAGGCACAGAGCCTAGAAGGGAAGCATTTGCTCAGAGAAGAAACATTGTTTGGTGGCCTTGGAGTGGGGGGTGGATACTGTGTGCTAGTAGAGCACAGAAAATGCAGCTTTAAGAAAGGTCTGGATGGAGTCTTGGTTTTGCCACACTTATTAGCTATACGATCTTAGGTATTACCTCAGAAGCCTGGATTTCTTCATCTATAAAATAGGGAAGATAAGAGCCTGCCACATACAGGTTTTGCGAGGCTCAGGTAAGATACTGTGTGCACAGTTTACTATAGTGCCACGAACATAGGACGCATTCGATAAAAGTCGCTGCCCATTACCAGGCAGGGGGATTGAGAGAGGAACTGATGGGACCCGTCTGGTTTTCTCCCAGCCGTGCCTCTTAGGCCATTCATTCCTTCAGTTCTTGGCCCCTGTCACATTCCAGGTCAAGGTCTCAAACCACAGCCTACTAAGGACCTAGAAGAGGCAGCTGCCACTTGGCCCTCTGTGTGCAACCAGATGTCCCAGTGGCTGTTGGCTCTGGCCAGCTTGGCTGTGCCTACTGAGTGAAAACTGACCAGAGCTGGTCCTATAGCTCCTTCCCCAACAGACAGAGCCCAGAGACAATGTAATCTCCTGCCACAAGTGTCCAGAGAGTCCTCTGCCCCTCAGCTGTTCAGTTCTTGACTGACTCACCAACAGCTCACACCTGTCCTGCTTTGAGAGGGGTGGCTCCAACCTCCATACTCATGAAACAGCCTCGAAAAGGAGCTCCATGCAGCGTTCCTCTTCCTAGTGATAGAACCCCCAGCACTGTTAGCATCTTCACTCTATTGCTGGTTTCTAGCACCCTCCGTGTTGAAGCCAAATCCCAACCCAAAGTCACAAAGGAAGTGCAACCACTCTGGATCCCCATGCAATTGGCTTGGGTTCTGCAATAGAATGGAGAATGAACACAGCAGCTACTGGGAAACCTTATTCTGTATCATCTGGTGCTCAATGGTTGATCCAGAGGCCTGGCCACTTGGGCCAGAAGAGCTGCAAAGACAGACAGACACCCAGGCATCCTGGACACTGCCTTCCTCATGCTTTAGTCAGAAGGCTGCCAAAGCTGGAGAAGCAGGTGGCAGCTTCTGTGAACGCTGCTCCTACCAGCTGAGAGCACGGATCCTGGACCGAACTCCTGGAGTTCATATCTCAGCTCTGTGTAACCTTGAACAATGGATTTAACCTCCCTGGGATTCAGTTTCCCTGACTTTATTTTTTATTTTTTAAATATTTTTTTCTTTATTGATTTTAGGGAGAGAAGAAAGGAGAGAGATAGAGATAGAAACATCTATGAGAGAGAACATCGATTGGCTGCCTCCTGCATGCCTCCCACTGGGGATTGGGCCCACAACCTGGGCACATGCCCTGACCGGGAATCGAACCAGCAACCTCTTGGTGCATGGGTCGATGCTCAACCACTGAGCCACACCAGCTGGGCTCAATTTCCCTGACTTAAAATATAGATAAATAATTCAATATATATAAGGTGCTTAGAAGGTCCTTCATACATGTTAATTAAGGTGATGATGTCCTTGACCACAGCTAACAGCCTCTGGTTACTCCAGAGCCTTGAACCCGACCTTGATTTTGGACAGGGGTTTTTCACGAGCACGAGGAGGAGGGCAGCGGGTATGGTTCCTCAAGGGTTCTACGTGTCTGTAATTTCCTGTAGGTATGTACCATTTTTAGCCAATGCACCCAACATGCCCACCCCTCATATTCCCCAGTATGATTTAGGGGCTAGAACTCTGCACCTCCGACCCCTGGCACCTGTGACATGTTGCCAGTTCCTTGGAGAGGCCCCAGGCTTCTTTCCCAGTAAGATTTAACCAAGTGGCATCATACCAGAGTCACTTCCTGAGCAGCTTACAGATTCTCCAGAGCCACGCAGCCACGGGCAGTTCTGTGGGCTGGCAAGGCCCCTGGGACCTTGACTCCTCCCTGCGTTCTTCCCTTCCCCATCCTTGCGACAGCTCTGCCACGCCTGTCCACTGGTCCCCAGCCCTGTACTCCCCTCTCAACTGATGTCAACACCTGCTTCACTGAAAAAAAAAAAAAAAATAGCCACACCGTGATGACGCTGTCATCTTTCCTTTCATCACCACAAAATGTAACTAGATTCACAGCCATTGTATTTCAACCTTCTCCTCTGTTCATGGGCCAAGGCTTTCCCAGTATCCTGTCCTCCTGACCTAATCGTGTTCCATCTCCTCCTGTTGCTCCTCCCTGCCTCCTTGTCCCTCGCCCTTAGCAGAACATGCTGCTTCTCAATTCTCAGGAAAACAAGTCAAACCTATCTCTGGCCCTACGTGTGCCTTCCGTGCTGACTATGACCTCCCTTCCTTTCGCTGCAGGAATCCTGGAAGAGCAGGCTAGAAACTCACCCTCTCCTGCTCTTTCCCAAACCCTCAGCACACTCGCTTTGTCCCTAGAGACACCTTTCAAACACCTTCTGTAGTGGTGTTCTTACTGCCTCGAGTTCCCAAGAGACCGTTCCCATCCATTTCCCCCAAATTCATTTTCATTTGGGAATCTTGCAGCTCAATGGCAAAGGACCAGCTTCTCACTGTGGCCCTCACCTAATCCCATATTTCCCACCTATGGATCTTTCTCTCATTCCTGGTTGTTGGCTCTTCAGATAGAAGATCCAGACAGTCCAAGAGGCACTGGGCAGTTTACTTCTAATGCCTCAGATGAGGTGAGAGAGTCATAGCACCCCCTCTACCCCCATCCCAGGCACCTAATGCTGCCCCTCTGTCCCCAGACACGTTGTTAATAATAATGAGCCAGTGTGTCTGGTGGAGTTGGCGAGATGAGGAAGCAGCACTCAGAGATTCTCCTGTTGTTCCTCTCCGCCTGGTTTTAGTATCATCCCTTCAGAAGATACCAGCACACTTACAAATGCCACCCTGACAGCCCAGCGCTGTGGGTCCCTCATGCATCCAGCCGCCTGAACGAGAGACTTTAGCAGGAACTCAGCTTATCCAAGGCTATAATTTGGAAAAAGACTTTGGCAAGTCAAATGCATTCCTTTCACTCTAACCCCCTCCCCCCAGGATGGTCATTTCGGAGCCCTCTTGTGCATCACGCCAACTCTTTGGTTGGAGAGGTGAAGACAGACTGTCCTCAAGGTGTCTTTTGTTTTCTGTGTCAGTTCTGAAAACCAGAATGTCTGAAGGGTGGTGACTCTTGTAGCTTCATGGGTAGCCTGTCTGTATTGGGAAGACTCTTTCCAAAGGTGCTGTTCTCCCATTCTCCTGGGAAAGTTCCTCCCCAGCTTTTAAGACTTGATCATTTAAGTGGTGACTCCACTATAAAACCTCTTCTGGCCTTTGAAGGTGTAACCGATTCACCCCTCCCTTCTGCCACTGCTGCAGGCTCATGTGCAACTCGATGGCCGTTCTTACCGCATCTCCCTGTAAGTCCACAGAGCTTTTCCATGGCAGGGTGGAAGCATTTGCTCCGCACTGAGTGTGGCGCCTTGTAGGTGTTCAGGAATATTCGAGCCATTTAATAGATAAGTGAATAAAACACGATTATATGAACATTGGTTTAATTTGCTCTATGAGCTATGCTTTGCTCTTCCGCAAAGGTAGGCATTTGGATCGTCTGATACTGACAACCCCACCAGCAACACTTAGTCTCCACTTACATATAATTGAAACCAAGAGGTGGAGGGCATAGGAAGGTCAGGTGAGGATAAGATGTCTCTTGTTGGACTGGTGGCTAAAAACCTGATTGCGTGTCATTCACACTACATTACAAAGAAACTGTTTTAACTGTGTCAGAGATAGTACATTGGCTTGACTATTCTTTGCTAGAAAAAGTGGAACTGGATCTGGGAACCATTGGTTTTATAACAATTGCTCGATAGCCCTTAAACCCTTAACCAGAGACCCTAGGAGAGGTTTTCCTGTTTACAAGCACCTGCCTAGACTCATACCGCTTGGTTCCCTTGGTGATGGGTGACCTGCGCCATGTAATGGGCATTGACTGTAGCTGTGATGATCCACTTATTTTCATTCTTTACTTTTTTGGTCCCCTTCTTTTTAAGGTGTCCATTTTTCAAGTTTCCAAGAAAACTTGCGATGTGAATGGTGCTTCTACACTTGACGGTACCTGTAGTGACTCGGACACGTCCCCTGTGCTCAGCAGCCATGGCTCACCTGAAATCGGTGTTCCGGATTGATAAGATCCCTTTGAGCAGGCAGCCTGAGACACAGCACTTTTTTGTTACTGTTTTCTTATTCAGCTAAAAGCATGTCATCTGTGTATTTAGTGACTAAAGAAGGGGGAACCTTCCCAAGACTTATCCAGGGCTGAGGCTTACCCGGTGTGTCATGTTCAAAATCTCAGCATATTTTCAGGCAAGGAGCCATCATATAATTTAAAATGGCCTGACAGCCCTGGCCGGTTTGGCTCAGCGGTTGGAGCGTTGGCCTGCAGAACAGAGAGTCCCGGGTTCTGTTCCCACTAAGGGCACGTACCAAAAAAAATGGTCTGACTGTGCCCTGGCTTAGCAGTTAGAGCATCAGCCTGCGTACCAGAGAGTCCTGGGTTCGGTTTCTGCTAGGGGCACGTACCTTGGTTGCAGTTTATCCCCAGCCCTTGTTGGGGTCATGTGGGTGGCAACCAGTCAATGTGTCTCTCTCTCTCTCTTACCCCTTCTCTCCCTCCACTCTATCTGAAGATAAATGCAAAAGTGTCCTCGGGGAGGATAAAAAAAGTAAAATGGCCTGACTGGTTGGGACGGCGTGTATACTCTGGCCAGGATCCTGAGGGAACTGGAATGTGCAGCCAGCTATCAGAAGGGCTGAAGAAAGTGACTTTTCACCCGCTGGAGACTGTAGACTTTGATATCAGAAGAAGAAGGGCAGATGTACTTCTGAGGACCCCAAGGCAGGAGCGCTGAAAAGCAGCTGTGGTTCTGAATAACGACACGATGGTCAAAGCTGTCACGCTGGGGAACTGGCTGCCTTAGGATTTCCCACACTGCGTGCTCGCATACCAAATGACACCCTCATGTGACCCCTTGTCTGCGCCACTTGACCGTTCTTGCACCAGCTCTTTCCCCGTGTGAGCGAAATACAGTGCTCATGGCAGGTCTCCCGGGATGTGCCGCCGGGGAATGCTGCGGGCTTGCCCTCACCCAGCATCGCCAGGGGCGTACCGGGGCATTTGTGCAGGGTGTGCTCTCCTGGCAGAGGCCAGCCAGCCTGTGAGGGAGTCATGCTCCTGGGGATGCTGCATGGCCCCCAGCCATGGCCTCAAGCACACGTCCCATCAGCACTCTGCAGAGACCTGACATGGCTCTCCCTTGGCCAAGCTACCATGGAGGGGCCAGGCCAGGAGTGAGCAAGCATCATGGAATCCGACCAGCCACACAGGGCAGAGGTGATGGCTCCGAGGAGGCTGCCGGAGATAATTCATCTGGAAAGCTCATGCTTAACCTCAATTTGACCTGACTTCTGGATTGTAACGAATAATAATGCAAGGTTTAGGGCTGTTCATTACTAGCTATTGATACTCTCAGTGTGCTCCTTATAAACACGCATGTAGCTCTGGCCAGTTTGGTTCAGCGGTTGGAGCGTCGGCCTGTGATCCTGAGAGACCCAGGTTCGGTTCCCGCTAAGGGCGGGTACCTCGGTTGCAGTTTGTCCCCGGCCCTGGTCGGTTGTGTGGGTGGCAGCCACTCGATGTGTTCCTTTCACATCGATGTTTCTCTCTCTCTCTCCCTCCCACTCTACCTGAACAAAAAATGGAAAAATTTCCTCGGGTGAGGATAAAAAAATAAAATAAAATAAATAAATAAATAAACACGCATGTAGCACACAGTGCTTATAGTATGTAGTCATATTCTTACAAAGAGGGAAGCATTGTGGCCATGCAGGTATGACTCAGAACATGGGTGTCTTTTCAGGACAGTGGAGAAGTGGACACGACCCGGCTGTGGGCACCGCGGGTGCAGTCCCAGTGCTCTGGGCCAGCAGGGGTTCCGCGTCACCACTGAGGCCGCTTTCTGTTCTTTCCAGCCTGAAAGTATTTGGGCGCAGGTCCCCTCGGGTAGCCTGTCAGGCCTCTACAGACACTTCATAGGTGTCCTGATCAGAAATGTTGCCTCATTCTGTTCTCTTGCACAGAAAGAGTTCATTACAACTGTCAGCACAAGGGATGGACTGCTTCTAACTCTACTTTGGTCTTCTGGCTTACACAAAGCCCTGTGAATGATCTCCGTATTTCCACAATCATTCGGAAACTGCTTATGTGACCCCGAGGGAATGTCAGAGCACTCTGCACTCTTGTTCTCACGTTTTTGTGTATGAGAACCAAGCAGGCCCTCTATGCCGCTCTGTGAGGTGTAATTTTCTCTATTTAAAAGATGGGACATCTGAGATGAGGTGACCTTGCTGAGGTTGGACGTGGTTAGAGCCATTTCTTGCTGCCCTTGTTCTGCAGAGAAGGTTTCACCCTCACTCTTCCCCCAGTGGATGCCCGTGGGCCGATTGCATCTTCTATCATTCCCTGTGTTTCCCGTGTCATTTCCCTGTCCTGTTCTGTGTGGGAAATAAGAGTGGAGGCCAACAGGTGTGGACAGGAAGCCATCCACTCCGCACACCGCGTGCCGTTATTATCCCAGGACATCCCACACAGACACACCCCGGGCCACAAAGTAGATCCCCACTGGCCCTCGACGATAACCCTGGTTTTAACTAGTTGGCTCAGAACGGACAAGACCATCCTCAGAATTGCCAGTTCAAGGAAGTCGAGCGACAGTAGGCAGAATTTCTTTGTAATTTAGCACTGTATCCCAGTAGCAGGAATTCTTTCTTGTCAGTCTGTTTTCAAAGGCGTCGAATTCCGTCAGTTGATTGACCAATCTCCATTTGAGGTACATGCAGTAGCCTGGACTTTTGGTTGCAGATAACAGAAACTCTGTTTGAGCCCGTACAGGCCGAGAGGGGACTAGCAGGAAGGGCAGGAATGTATCTCTGCCTTCAGACAGCAGGAACCAGTCGTGAGAACGCCACCATCTTCTGTCTTTTCTTGGCTTTCATTTGTTTCTATGTGTGTTGGCTTCATAGCTGACTCCTGCAAACCAGCTTCCTCCTCATAGAGAGGACATGGTCACTGACCACGTCAGAACCTTCCAGCACCACCACTACCATTTTCTGTTCCAGCGTTTAAAAATTCAGAGGGAAGCTCTGGCAAGTTTGGCTCAGCGGTTAGAGCATCGGCCAATGGACCAAAGAGTCACAGGTTCGATTCAGGTCAAGGGCATGTACCACGGTTGCAGTTCAGTCCCTGGCCCTGGTTGGGGTCATGTATCAGTCTCACATTGATGTTTCTCTCTCTCCCCACCCCCCACTCCCCTCCTACCCTCCCACTCTATCTGAAGATAAATGGAAAAGCGTCCTAAGGTGAGGATTATAAAAACATAAAAGAAATTTTTAAAAAATTCAGAGGAAAGATTTCAACCAGCCAAGCTTGGATCAGGTGAAGGGGAGGTGAGGATTATCTCCAAAAAGATGACAGCCCTCACTTCCACCATGTGGTCGCAGTCAAGGTGATGATCCCCGCCTATTCTGGGCAGACAGACAGTAGATTTCATTAGAGAAGAATTCTGTCTGTTTTGGTCTCCTCCGTTTTCTTTAACAGAGGAGAAATTGACTAGTCTGAGCTTCTTTGCAACTGATGATAAGGTTTCTTTTGGGGGCCTTAGACATCCTCTAATAATCTCATCTCTAATTAAAATGCAATGTTTTCCAAGACACAGAAGCATACTTTATTTCTTGAGTCTGCTAGCATCAGCTCTGGGTACATGAGGAACTTACTAAGAATAAACTCTTTTTACACTCACCCATGGGAGGGTGACAGCAGGACTCAGTTTAGATTAGGCTAGTGTCATTGTGGAGCTCAAACTGCCCTTTATGTAGAGACTCTGCCCAAGCTGGAATCGTGTTGGTCAGTCCTATCCATCCTGAGAAAGCACAGTCCACTGTCCATCCTCTCATCTCCGAGGCCGATCAACCATCATGATCAATTCCCCGACCCCCTCAGTTGCTGCAGTGACCTGAGGCCTCTCCCTTCCACTTAAAGGTGGCTTCGAAAACAGTGCCACCTAACGCCGTTGACTGCTGAGGCTGTACATGCGGCCTGCTCAGCCCTCCCAGTGATAGCATTCTGGGGCTTCTAGAAACAGACCCATAATCTGAAAGCACCAAGGCCCTGTGTTGTCTCTGTTCCTGAGGACTATCAGCAACATCACTCGCAAGGCCTGGGAAGACCTTAATCTGATAGTTTTGGGCTATGTTTTGTATTTGCCTCCAACAGAACTGGGTTTTAGAGACTGATTCCTTGCGTTCAAGATTTCACCCAGCCTCTTGAGAGCAAAGCTTTGAGAGGCAAGGGTGGTTTTGTTTTAATAATGTTGACTAAAGTTTCTGTGTTATTGACAATGTACATGTCAAAAAGAACTCCCCGTCCTGATTCAGTCCTGTGATACAAGAGAGAGGAAGTATGTTACACTGTGGCTGTCTTCGGTGGACATGCAATAGGACATGGAAATGCCAATCTGTCATTGCCATTTTGCAGATCTCAGTCCCTCACAATATCTATAGGTAGCTGGATTATAGAATCAGAAGCAGTGATCGTGGGAAGTTTTGATGAGAAGATTCATTTTCCCTCCATCATATTTGTAGAAATAACCATCAAAACAGAAGAGGAGAAAATGTGTTCAAATAGATGAGTAACACAGTTTAGTACATTAGTTGACCATTGGACAAGTCTGCGTAGGGGCTACCATCCTTAGTTGAGTAGAAATGACCCTTTTTTAATTTATATTCATCAATGGAATGAGCATCCTCAATAGGATAGAACAGTGTAGAACTTCTCCTTTAAACACACTTGCTCTCTCAGCGGGGGAGGGATGGAAACTTGAGCATGTGGCATCCTTCAGAATTCTTTCTGACTTCTCTCCTCCATGGATAGCTGGCACGGTTCTCTCATTCTGACTCCTTGTATGGAGAGCTGGGCAATCACTGTATCAATGGTTTACCTAATAGAGACTATGGACAAGACTGTTCAGAGACTCCCACACCTGGAATCACTCGGGGACCCAGGTGTGTGGTCTCAGTATTGATCTAAGCACTTAATTGCAATCCACTGTAGAATTAAGGAAGGAAGCATACCCTCTGCCAAAGCAAGTTCTTCTTCAAGTAGGGCAGAGCAGAGCTGTGTTGCAACTCTGTCTTTTTAAACACACTTCTGAATAATAGGAATGGCATTTACATAACCACGTGGCCTTTTATGCCTTAATAACTCATCCATTTTGCAATTCAAGAATGACCACAGGAAGTGATTGAACATGTTGCCCAAATACTGGAACAGGGAGTATACGTTCATGCACTTCCACTCAAATCCTCACTTTGGGCTGATGGATGTTAGCATTCAACAGGATGATTCTAAAATAATCTTCTTGATCCTGTTCTCAGATGCTTTCCAGGTTCTTCTTCAAGTGGAGGTGACCTTTCATTCTGGCCTGTGCTCTGCTGAGAGCTGTCAGTTTTATTCAGATGTCAGTCTTCTCTAGCCTGTGAAAACATGGCTCTGTGCTGCACCAGAAGCCTCTTCTGTCTGCGACACTGCTGTCGAATGTCTTTCCCAAGCGTGCGAGAGAACAGCAGTAATTCTGGTAGATTGTTTGAGAGGAAGATGCCTGTTTCTCTGGAACAGGGTTTGGGGTGAGGGAGGGGCCTTTCTGCCGTGCACATCACTGTTGTCCGGCCAGCGTGGCTGAGTGGGAGAGGGTATCCCCTCGAGACCGTTGTGGGAGGAATAAAGTATCAGATACCACTATTCTAGCTACTCAAACAGTGCTGCTAGATTTTAAAATATATTTTAATTACTCAAGAAAATAAACATAGTTTCCAAAGAAGCTCAAATATGGTTAAGGTAAAAACCCACTTGACCAGACCTCCCAGCTTTTTGTCCTCCAGACACCTCCCCAGGAGAGAGCACTGTTAAGGGTTGTTATGTAACCTTCCAGACACTTGATCTATTTACTTTCATATAGATATCAATACCTATGGAGTCTATAGTGTTGTTTTCTAGTCCACACTGTATGAGTCTGTGCATCTTGCTATTTTCATTAATATGCCTTACATTTTTATAATGGTCCATACACATCTACCTCATGTTTTATTTATGTTTAACATTTTATTTATTGATTTGAGAGAGAGAGAGAGAAACATCAGTTTGTTATTCCAGGTATGTATACATTCATTGATTGATTCTTGTACGTGCCCTGACCAAGGATCAAATCTACAACCTTAGCAAGTCAACACTCTAACCAGCTAGGCTACCCAGCCAGGGCCTTACCTCAGTATTAAAATGCTGCAAATTGTCTATAATGTGAATAAAGCAATTAATGGATATTTAGGGTCACACAGAATTTTCAAACCCTATTTTAAGTCAGTTCTCATTTAATCTTAATATGTAAAGTAAAATCTGTACTTTTTCTGCTCCTCGGTGAAGTTATAACAATAGAAAGCTTACTAATTTAGTACATGGTAACTTGGGCAAACTACGCATTTGTGCCTTGTTCATACACTTGTGCCTCAGTTCCTTTATCTGTAAAATGGGAATAAAAACCATACCCATCTCATGGGGTTATGGAAAGGAGTAAATGAGTTACTGTATGTCAGGGGCTCTCCACAGTGCCTGGCGCATGTAAACACGACCTAAATGCTGGCGATGTATTAGCACTGTGCTTGCACCTCGTTGTATTGGTCTCCACAGAACTGCTTGGGCCGTGGGCCCATTTTATCTGTTAACCTACTGAGAGGACATTGCAGGAAAGCAGTGAGATTCGCTGGGCTCGGTTCACTGTGAGGACGTCATCATGAAGGTGGTTTCTCCCGCGGCGCACGATGTCCCTGAAAAGGAGAAGCTTCTCCCCTCCTCAGGAGTTGTGCTTCTCCTAGGCAGTCACTTTGACCTGACTGCACTAATCTGTGTGCATCCTTTTATCCATCGTGCTTCCCTTTTTCCATTCACCAGTAGGGTAGACCCAGATTTCTTTTTTATCTACTTCTAGTCCTGCATGTGTTATAGACTCTATGGCACGCGTTTTGTGTGTTAACTAAACTTCCGACCCACATCAACTTTCTTACTCTTCTACTTTTTTCCTCCACTAGTAAAAATAACTGCTTCTGCGGGTGATTGTACGGGCTGACCTTTTGTCACGCTGAGGGACCTGCTGCACTCCTTTGGACGGAGGCACCGTTGGTGCGGTGGCTTGCTGGAGTCTTCTGGAAGGGAGTTTCCCTTCGGTCTTCTCTCCTTCGCCCCGTGCACATGCTGACTGGCACTGGGTTGGACATTCAGAGCTTCCCTTGGGTGCCTGGGTCCTTTTCTATTCTCTCCACCCCTGAAAGCCACCATCATGGGAGTCTTTGGACAGAGAAGCTTTTGACCCGCTGTTAAGAATTAGTTTTCTATCTTTCTTGTAGGACTCAGAGAAACGTAGGTTATAATTACATCCTTAAATAGCAGTCAGAGAGTTGGACCACGTGAGGACTGGAATATTAATTCCTGCGACATTAACTGCCACCAACACAAAGAAGCCATTTGCGATTGTTAAGGCCCTTTGTCTATGGTGTGAAAGAGCTTCCATGACCAGGAACACGACTCAGACTGCACAGGGGCTGGTGCAGGGGCAGCAGTGTGGCAGTGGCCCTGGGTCCTGTCCAGCGTGTGCCTGGCACAGCCACCCTGGGACATGGCCCCTCCCACTGCGACCTCAGCAAGTGCCAGTGCCTCTCTCACGGGGGGACTCCCGGCCTAGAGGCAGATTGCTCGGCCCAGGTTCTGTTCTCAGGCCAGGCCTGGCCCTGCCACCTGCCCTCACCCAGGGGTGGGACAAGGGAAGGAAGTGCCCTTTCTTTCTTTCTTTTTTTTTTTTTGTTATCCTCACCCGAGGACATTTTTGCATTTATCTTCAGATAGAGTGGGAGGGAGAGAGACAGGGACACATCAATGTGAGAGAGACACATCGAGTGGTTGCCACCCACACAACCCCAACTAGGGCTAGAGACAAACTGCAACTGAGGTACATGCTCTTAGCAGGAACCGAACCCAGGACTCTCTGGTCCGCGGGCCTCTGCTCTAACCGCTGAGCCAAACCAGCCAGGGAAGAAGTGCCCTTTCTTAATGGAGTGGCTTTGGAAAGCCCATTCTGAGGGTTGGAATGTGGGGAAGTGGGCTTAGGAAAAGGGAACCAGCTCAGTCCCCTGTGCCCGGGTTCCTCTCTGACCCCCTCTTTGTGCACTCATGACTTTCCTTTGGGGTAGAGGGTACCTGCCTCGTGAACACTGGAACATCGACGCCTCTGGAGTAGCCCAGACTATTATGATTGTCACTTCCCCATTTAGTAATAAGATTTACTTTTCCAGAGTGTCAAGCCCCTTAGCGGCCTATGGTGGGCCTCTGGTTCCGGCCTTCCATTCAGCATAGAGGACGGGAGTGTTTGCTGGCGCTGGGCCAGCTCTGCTCCATTAGCAGCTCCCTCCCTCCTCCCCGCCTACACCCAGGTCAGACTCACCCTGAAAGTGACTGCAGCTCCTGTCTCTAGATCAGGGCACTTTATGAGATTCTGCCTCTCCTCTGCCATTTCTAATCCTCTCCCTTTCCTCTCTTTTCCATGCTTTCTGGCTGCTTTCCATGTACTGTGTGTTCTCTCTGCTTAGCCCTTTAGATCCCTCTGGGTTATTTGGGGTTCTCCTAGCTCCAGCTCTGTAGAAACACGGTGTGCCAGCCTGGCCAGAGCCCTTAGCGGAGGGTGGGATTGACCACTCCCTGAACGGACGTGTGAGGAGATGACGGGCCTTGCAGTTGGCATCCTCTGTCCCCTGTGCCACATTCAGGACGGACCTCCATGCTGGGAGGTGCGCCTTGGCTCTGAGAACCCTGGTGTGAGCGTTTAGAGACACCAAGATCTGTGCAGGAGTTGTTCCCTCATAGTTCCTTGGTGAACAGTGCCAGCTCCCTGGTCTCCTCAGTGAGTAGAACCATATTGCTGTTGGCGCCTCTGGCAGGCTGTGCCCCAACTAGACCAGCCCCAACACGTCCAGGCAAGGCAAGCACCGCTGGGTCTGGGTCTCCACGGAGGCCTCGGGCCAAGGATGAGGTCATCTGGGGGGGTGGTTTTGCCAGCTTCCAAAGCACAACTATCACCAGCATCTGGTCAGGTTCTCCTTGTAGTAGTTTTGAAATCCTGTGTTTCCTGCTTAGGTGGATGGTTTGCACATATAATCAGTGAAACTGTCCACACAAATTGCATACTTCATTTGGAAGTTGGCAAGGTGTTTTTCCAATTTTTTAATACATTCTTTTCCCTCCCCTCCCCCTTCTCTTTAGTCCCAGGTAAATCACCACAGTGCTGCTAGTAATGAAACATACCAGGAACGCTTGGCCCGTCTAGAAGGAGATAAGGAGTCCCTCATATTACAGGTGGGTCCTTTTGGTGGGAGTCAGCATATCCTATTACCTCCGACTTCATAGCTGCCGTAAGTGTTACAGAAATACGAGGATTTTCTCCGTTGGATTTATCTTGCTCCCAAAGTGTATGTTTTAAATTAATTAATTAATTAATTAATTTTCAATCCTCACCTGAGGATATTTTTTCATTTATCTTCAGATAGAGTGTGAGGCGGAGAGAGAGAAAAACACACCGATGTGAGAGAGACACATCAATTGGTTGCCTCCTGACCAGAGCCAGGGATGAACCACAACCGAGGTAAGTGCCCTCGGCTGGAATTGAACCCGTGACTCTTTGGTCCTCGAGCTGATGCTCTAACCACTGAGCAAACCTGCCAGGGCCCAAAGTGTATGTTTTTTAGAAAGACTTTTTCCTGAAACAAAGCAGAAAGTTACTGGGGGCACCGTTTTAACTCTGGAACGGGCTTTGGGGGGCTGTGAATGTATTCATGTATTAATCAAGGACCACCGAGCATCCATCTCTATACACTGGAAGCTCTGTGCCAGGCTGATTCATGGGGGATCTCTCGCAAGGATGATAAGCGGTGTCCTCAGGTCACTAATAAAACAGAGCCATGAGTGATTTGGGCCCAAGGGCGCATGTTAATGAGATCAGGCTCAAGTAACGTGGAAGTGGATCTGGACTTGAACTTTGAAGCCGAATTCTCTATGTGGTAACATGGGGTAAAAAGCCTTTGCTAACTCTCTCGTTTCAAAGAGAGGAGCTCTAAAACTTTTCATGGAGAAAGACAGTCAAAGGAACACTTTTTTTTTTTGTTTTTTTTAATCCTCACCCGAGGACATTTTTCCATTTCTTGTACAGACAGAGTGGGAGGGAGAGAGAGGAAGAGAGAGAGAGGGAAACGTCAATGTGAAAGGGACACATCGAGTGGCTGCCACCCGCACGACCAACCAGGGCCGGGGACAAACTGCAACCGAGGTACATGCCCTTAGCGGGAACCGAACCCGGGTCTCTCCGGACCGCAGGTGGACGCTCCAACCGCTGAGCCAAACTGGCCAGGCCGGAACACTTGCAGTTCTGAAAACATGCGTTCCTGGGTAGGACAGGGCTTACGGAGGCCTGTTGCTGCGGCGATGGGCCACGCGTCAGGGTCTGGTATGCATTGATGATTTGGAGAATAATAAGATTAATATTCCAATCCAAGTTTTTGTAAAAGCTTGACGGGTGGTGGGCAAGATTAGTAGTGGAATGGGGGAGGGCCAGGTAGGGTTCTGGAGCCCTCCCAGACTCTGGGCTTTAGCCTAGAACCCTGGAGTTAGCACTAGAGTTAAGAGGCTGCGGTATGTTTGTTTTTGTTTTTATTTCATTTTACCTTATTTCTTTTATTCATTTCACCCCATTTTATGAATGTGAGAATAATAAATGGATAGTTTTAGAAACTTTGGAAAGTCAAAAAGAGTTTAACACTTTGGCCTTTTTCCCCCTAGCCTTTTTAATCCTGTTCTACCCCTATCTTACGTAATTAAGCTCAAACCAGTTTTACAGTTATAAAATTTTGCACCCTCGTGTTTTCCCCTTCACTTCATTTATTTTGCTCATTAAAGAATATTTGAGTACCTACGACATGGCAGACACTGGTTGTCAGTGCTGGGGGTGCAGCCGTGAAGAAAACATTAAATCAGTCCCTGTTCTCTGGCTTCCATTTGTGTGCACGCCCGTGTGTGTGTGTGTGTGTGTGTGTGTGTGTGTGTGTGCAGGTGGCGATAAATACTGTGGAGAACAGTAGAGCAGGATAAGGACTGTGTGGATAGGGAACACCTCCCCTGATAGGAGGACACCTGAGGGAGTTAGGAGGGAGTCCCTTGGGTGCCTGGATGGAGAAGCACATTCCAGGCCAGGGAAGTGGTGGGTACGCACACACCCTGAGGCAGGGTGTGCTCGGTGTGTGGGGCAAACAAGAAGGGGCCATGTGGCTGGCACTGGTGACGGCAGAGAAGCCTAGCCTGGCGGGAACTGTCTTCAGAGAGGTAGTGGGCACCGGATTACACAGTGCATTAAAGCACGGCCCTTTTGAGGAATGTGTAATTTGAAACGCCATCCCGATGAGATGATTAATGAAAGAGTGTCCAGTTTAGAGTTTTGCAGCAAACACTATGAAATTGCAAACTTTTGAACCTTCATGGCTGACATAGCACATTCCTATTTAGAGGATTCTATTTTAATAAAGAAGTGCTATTTGATAATCTCTTTGATGCTAATGGTTTTTTTTTTTTTTAAAAAAACCTTCCAAATTCTTAAATAACCCTTACTTAAATAATTCTAACATGTTTGGGTACCCGTGTATCAGAAAAGTCAGAAGTGGGTCCTGCCCTGGTCTGTTTGGCTCAGCGGGTGGAGCGTAGGCCTGCGGACCAGAGAGTCCTGGGTTGGGTTCCCGCTAGGGGTACCAAAAAAAAAAAAAGTGGGTCCTAGTGCTTTCCATTCTGCCTGGAGCCTGAGGACAGACTTTCAGAGTTGCTCTCCCGTGATCACCACTGTTTCATAGTGGCCCCACGGAGGCGGTTAGACAAACCCTCCGCGTGGTAAGGCCTCTTGCTTAATTCACACGGCAGCTCAGCCAGACTGAATTAATCGAAGCCCTTGGCCCAGAATGTTTTCCTGGGTTGACTTGTAGAAGAACCAGGGAAATGACACAGAACAAAATACTTTGTTTCCAGGATTCGTTAAAAACAAACAAAACCAACATCTTTTACATCTTCATTAGAATATGAGTTCTTGAGGCGATGCTTTTCTTTTTCAGAATTTTCTCTTTATTGATTTTAGAGAGAGAGAGGACGGGAGAGGGAGAGAGATAGAAACATGAATGACAGAGAACATCGATTGGCTGCCTCCTGCACGCCCCGCACTGGGGATCAGGCCCACAACCTGGGCATGTGCCCTGACCAGGAATCAACCAGGGACCTCTCGGTGCATGATGGATCGATGCTCAACCACTGAGCCACACCGGCTGGGCTATGCTTTTCTTTTTTAATTTCTGTATCTCCCCAGTGTCTAAAATGATGCAGAGCATGTAATAAGGACTTAAAAAATATTTCTTTAAAGGTCACATTCTAGGATCTTTATACTTCTTGTCCCAGTGTTCTACACCTTTCCATTCAGAATGCTGAGAGTGAGTACTGCGGCTCGTAAGGACCCTGCAGCCCTGTGTGTGTTGAGTAGGACGTGCAGCTGAGCTGTAAGCTATGACATGCTACAGACCACATGTTATTCCTCTGAGCACTAGCAGAACACGGCCCCAAGGACCAGGGCGTGGTGCAGACTATGAGTTAATCCTCAGAGGAAGAATAATTGGAACACCTCCTTCCCAAACCGAAACTCTGGAACCCAGGATCAAAGGCCACCTCCTGGAATCCTACCCTTTTGAAAGTAGAGTTAGTAGCCAGACTGTTGATGGTATTGGGCAGTAAAGATTAAAAAACAAAAACCCACCCTGGCCGGTTTGGCTCAGCGGTTAGAGCGTCGGCCTGCGGTCCTGAGAGACCCGGGTTCGGTTCCCGCTAAGGGCGCGTACCTCGGTTGCAGTTTGTCCCCGGCCCTGGTCGGTTGTGCGGGTGGCAGCCACTCGATGTGTTCCTTTCACATCGATGTTTCTCTCTCTCTCTCTGTTCCTCTCTCTCCCTCCCACTCTACCTGAACAAAAAATGGAAAAATGTCCTCGGGAGAGGATAAAAAAATAAATAAATAAATAAATACATAAAACAAAAACCCACACAGGTTTATGTTAAAGATGGGCCTGGTTGACAGAAGGTGCCTGTTTTGGGATTAGAATTGAAATGTTTGCACACCTTGCCTCAACTCCAGGAATGTTTCAGTGATTCGTTGATCACTTGGGAACATTAACATGGAAAGCTTAAAGTAGCCATATTAATTTAGATGCGTTAAGTTCACTCCTAAGTGAATTCACATGAACTCCTTTGTGCTCCAGCTCCGATTCTTTGCAGGTGAGAGGTCACTTAGGATGATCTGTATGAAAACGGCAGTGACTCAGCCACTGGGGAAACACCAAAAGGGTCTAAGGGATCTCAGTTTACCAGATATCGATTGCTTTATTTTTGGGAGGTCACGCATTTGATTTCTTCACCTTCCTGCTGTGAGTCACCTTTTAAAAGAAAGAGAGAAAAGGAGCCCGAGGCAGTCTGCTAATAGAGCAGGCTATAAAAATCCGTTCAGTATATATTTCAGGGTATCAGTTAAGTAATGTATCAAAAATGTATTTTTCTAAATTCCAATAAATATTCCCAGTGTTCTTCAGACAGATGACTCTCCCCTGCCCCTGTATGTGCCGTGTGCTTGTGTATATTTATGACTTAGAGTCATGTTTTGGCCTGTGGAGCACAAAAACCTTCCCGGAGCCAAGTTTTGTAGTGCTAATACATGCCCTTTACGCCCCACATTTCTTAATTGCTGCGGAACACTCGCCTGATAGGTGAGCAGTTCTCACACCCTCAGAGAGAGGTGAGGTCATTGGTTCGTCTCCACGCAGCTCTCATCGCCCTCTTCCACGTGAGGGCAGGAGCCCTGGCAAGCCCGCCCGAGCCGAGCCTTGAGGTTGGGCTGCCAGAGGGATCTCCAGAAGGGGAATAAGAGCAAGAGTTCAGCTCAGAGGCAGCTCTCCTGGCTGCTGGGTGTTTTTCTCTGGAGTCTGTCAAGAGCAGGACACTCAACCAACGGTATTGAGGCAGGGACTGCCAGGTAAGAAAACAACTGGAGTGTCCTTCATCCAGGACACTTCCCCCAGCCCTGTCACCCATCGAACAGAAAAGCCATGCTTCCTGTGTACGGATCTGGTGTGGCCTCCCGGCTCACCTCCCGCGGGGAACCATTCCTGCTCCTCACCGTTGCTTTATTTCCCCGGCAGGTGAGCGTCCTCACAGACCAAGTGGAAGCCCAAGGCGAGAAGATTCGGGACCTGGAGGTGTGTCTGGAAGGACACCAGGTGAAACTCAATGCTGCTGAAGAGATGCTCCAACAGGTAGGGGCGGTTGGGGCTGAAGGCCTTCGGGTTCTCCCGGACCTCCTGAGTCGAAGCCCCCTTTCTGTGTCAGGGTCACAGCTCTTACTTTCCCACCCTCCCTGGAGCTCCGATTGGCCGATTGGCCGCTGGGTGTGTGGTATTGGTTCAGCAGGTGAAACCAGCCGGAACACTGAGAGTTGCAGAGCTGGAGGGAGAGGAAGGGGGCGGGGCTGGCCTGCACGAAGAACCTGTTGGGCTGGTTAGGCAGCACCTTGTCCAGTCTGGTTCAGTGAAGGAGCTCTGCTGGCACTGCCACCCTCACGGTGTCACGTGAGCCGCCGCTTGCCTGCAGGTGGCATCTGGGGTTTGGGGAAGTCCATCGGTCAGCTGTTTTGTTCCCCCTTTCCACCCATTCTTCCCCTTCATACTCTGTGCAGTCTTCTTGGATGAATCGTATTACATAAATAATATTTTAATATAATTCAGTACACATCAAAATGAAAATAGGATTAGCTGTTCTGCCAGTCAGATACAGCTCCGAAATGTCTTCTTCTTTTCTTTTGGTCCTTCTCGTTGTGTGAACATATCATGTGCATAGCTCTGTTCACACCACAGATACAATTTAGTCGTCAGTTTTTTTGTCTGCTTCACGTCACTGTGTTTTTTCTTCCGTTTTTCAATTTGCTGTGTAGTTTGTCTTTACCATCACTTACAGAAATGTGTAAAGTGAAGGTGTCATCATTAATGGACTCTTCTACTCTTGAACAGTTTTAACCTCTTGTAAAGAATGAGCTATGGTTTTCAGGAAGAACGTTGAATTTTTATCAAAAGTCTTTTAGGAACCTATTGAGAAGCGAGAGATTTTATTTTATGAAAACTTTGAATATGTCTAATTAATAAGTTTCCTTTCCCTTGCGTCCTTGCGTTTTCAGTTATTTTGAGAACTAAGCCTCGCGTTTACGGGCGCGTGCTTTGTAGCTCCTGGCACGGTACTGGCATGGAAAGGGGCTCGCTCATTATTTAGAGAAGGAAAGTCAGTCCCTTCAAATGAGTGGGTTTGATCAGAGGACGGCTTGTAATCTTTCCTTTAAAGTTCTAATATGTTTTTTATTGCTGTGATCAGCATAAAATTAACATTGTTTTGTAATGAGCAGAGGCTTTGACTCTGACCTTTCCTTTTAGAATAAATCTCTTAGCTCCCAGGTGGCCCTCAGCTTTGTTTGAGTGTGTTTGGAAAATGGTTTTTTTATTAAAAAGTCAGTATTTTTATGTAAATGTCTTTCTAAAAACTAGTTCCTAGTTCCGACATTCTCAAAGGCTGTTACTAGTTTGCTATTTGTTCATTGCTGATTAATAAGTGACCACATTCTTGGCTCCATTTGATTTTCTATTTAAACTGTGTGCCATTTCTCTTGGTCATCCTATTCCCAGAAAATCTGAGTAGCAATAGAAGTTGAATATTTTTATTTTATTTTTTTCTACTTATTTTTAAAAGTTTTGAATCTCTCTCTTGAAAACTCAGGGAGGAAAATAGGCTGATAGAAAAAATCTCAAATGGCAGGAAAGTGTTTTCACAAAGAGTGCATAGGACAGTCCACCAGCTCCAGTTCTCAGGGCTGCACAAGGTGTGGTTTTGGGGTGGGGATGAAGGAAGAGGATGATGGAGTGTTGTAAAAAAAAAGAACCCAGACAGAAAAAGAAAATGTGGATGTGAAAGGGAACCTGTCATAAACTTGTCAGAAGGTGGATGTTTCCGGAAGGCAGTCCCTGGCAAGGAACTGTGTCAGAGGAGGTCAGAGGAGGCGGCACTGGGTTCGAGCCCTCTGCTCGCCCTGGCTGCTCTTGCAGGACTGCCCTGTACCCTCTCGGGGCGGTGCCTCTGCTCCCTTGGCAGAGTCTGTCGGGCAGTCACCTTGCTTCCCAGCACCCCCTGGGGGAGTCAGTCTTGTCCTTCTGTGGACTGGATTTTAGACTCTTGAAAAAGCCTTACGCTCAGTTACCCTGTATGTCCTGTGCATTCTCAGTCTTCTTTCTGTGTGCGACAGGTGTGGCAGCAGATGGGGCTTACGTGTACCAATGGGGGGATGCCTTGGCTTGATATCTTTCGGAATATGGTAGTTCTTCTTACACCTCTAGGATTTAAAGATCTTCCTGAACTTCACACTTCACACTCATAACTTTCATTGCATTCGTCCAGACTTTCAAAGGTAAAATGAAAGGAGTGTGGAAGTGTCCTTTCTTGGCAGATTCTGAGGTCACGTCATAGGATGCGTACGCACCTCAGCTCCCACTTAGGTGTTTGCTGGACATGGTGGTACCTGAGCTTGAGATCTGTGAGTTCCCAGCTCCAAACCCCACACGGAAAGTTCTGCTGCACATGTTGATGTTTTCCCGAAATCTGGTGGATGCTGTTTGAAAAGACACTTGATTCTTGCACCACCGCGCTGATGCGATGCCACTTGTGCTCGGAGGACGTACATGTCTTCCGAACTGGGGCAGGCAGAGACTTGCCCTGTATGACTGTGTTATCCTGGACCGCAGGACCCTTGGCTTCTGGCAATGGGAGCAAGAATGAGTCACGGCCCTGCGGCCGAGAACGGAGGCGAACAATCGCCTCTTTCTGCCAGCCCTCAGAAATCATTCCTGCCCTGAGCCAAGCCTGGCCTGCTGCTCAAAGGCATGCAGAGCTCTGAACAGTCACAGTCACTGCCATAGTCTGGGGCCTTCTGACTGCCGCTGACACTGCTCCCCTTGGGCATGCTGTCCCGGCACACTGAGCGAGCCTTGTCCGAAGGAGGCAGCTGCTCCGCGCCTCCGGCTGACTGCCCACGGAGGTCCAGTGTTGCTAGATAGTCTCATTTTTCACAAGAAGCTGGACATCCAGATTTAAGGAGGTTTGTTTTCAAAACATTGGCGATTAATTTAAATTTAAAAATTCTGTTTGTACCATGTGAAATGTACCATCAGGCCAAGCCTGGCCCACAGATCTCTAATCTGCAACCTCCGCTCTAGACTTGGTCCCATCCACTGGCTGGCTTAGCACTTGGGGGACTCACAGAAACCAGCATAGCCCAACCCCTGTGCTTACCCCACTGAGCCCTCTCTCCCCACAGCTATTCTCCTGACCAAAGCCAGTCCCCCTCCAGGAGGGTGGGTGGGAGCTCCCTGCCCAACTCACGAAGCACGCACCACTCAGCTGGCCCAGCCCAGCCTTGCTAAGTGCCGAGCTCTCAGTTCCCATCTGTGTTCTTCTATGCGTCAACCATCCAGTCTCCAGAAATCAGAAAGAACACGAAGACCTTGGGGTGAGATGGGCAAATCAGGACCAGACAGAATCAGCACAGCAGCCGGTCCACGTGGGCAACACATAGATTGTGACCACAACTTAGAGCAAATTATTACTTGTCTGCAGCCCGATACAGGTTGGGAAGGGGTCCGCTACAGCATCTCGTCAGACCACCGTGGAAGCACCTGCTCAGATATAGCCTCAGACTCACTGAGCATGTTCGGATTTTCCAGGGAACTTTCCGCACAAGGAAGAGACGTTTCCCAGGAAATGTGTAATCGGGTCTTCAAGGGGCCACAGCCTGGATCAGTTTTCATGGGATTGGGATGGTCTGGGTTCAGAGCTCACAGGGCTGAGCCCTGCCCTCTGTTCCTTAAGCAGGTCAAGGCAGTGCCCAGCTGCACCTCTGAGTGCTGTACGCTGGACTGAGCGAGCCCGGGCACCCTGGGAACACAGGCGCCAGTCAGTGACCGGCTCCGCTGGCAACAAAATCTCTGTCACGGGGAGGGTTTCCCATGGTCTGTTGATGTATTTGAGGTCCCTGGTGGCTTTTTCTGAAGAGCTCTGTGGGTTCTCTGGGTCCAGAAGGTTCCTACACAGCAAGCTCCTCCACCTCCCACCCCGGACTCTTCTCCAGAGGGGGATGATTTCGGGAAGGAAGCTGACACCACTCACCAGGTCAGAGGTTTTGTACGGGGGTCCACTTTCCAGAGTCTGGCCATCTGGGATGGCATCCATGTCAGGAGCAGAAACGATATTCAGTGCCCCCAAAGAGACTGGGTGGGGAAGCCAAGTGGAGAAGAAGAAAGGATGCAAACCTCTTGTGAGGACATAACCCAGCTTTGGGAAACCTTCAAGGCCACCAGGCCCCATGTCAGCCCTCCTACCTGACCCAGAGCTGCAGGCATCCTCATGGTTCTGGCTGCCCTTTCGGGGAGCTGTGGAGAGTGACAGATGTAGGGGACTTGGCGGCAGTGGACGAGACTTTCTGTAGATTCACCACGTGCTGTCAGTGGGAGAGTCAGTGACCTTGTTCTCATTTATACACAGGGGATGACAGCGTGGACTTGGCGCTGCCACCCCCGAGGGCCGTAGCGCAGTTATCCCAGTCTTGTTCACACAACACAGATGGTCAGTGTGAGTCAAGACATGGAGCTGGGGGCACTGGGCCTGTGACACAGGACCAGTCCTGCCCTCGAGGTGATCGAGGGAACAGTGTGTGCAGACGTGCGAACTCATCACAGCCCAGCTGCCCGCGGCTGGCACGCTTCCCCAAAGCACCTTCAAGGGTATTTCTGGCCCCAAAAGAACAGTAAACCGAGCTGTGGCCATGGTCCTGTGGGGTACAGGTCTGTCTGAGGAGGGGACCCTTGAGTCAGGAGTGAAGAAAACGGGTTCTGCCGGTTGCTCCCTAAACCCCTGGACACTGTGAGGCAGAAACAACTGCTTTCCTCGTTTCTCACCTGCTATCTGATTTCCAGACCCCAGTGTGAAGTGGGTGCTCTACCCCTTGTTATAATCGGGGAAATGAGGTTCAAAGAGGATTTCAAGAGCGGCCACTGAGTCTGGACTCCAGCCCCGGCCGACGACCAGCACCTCCCTGCGCAGTGCTGTTCCTGCAGGAGCTTCCCGCAGGGCCTGGGCCTCCCACTTCAAAGGGCAAAGGACACCTTTTCCCCTTCCTGCCTTCCACGCCGTCCATTCATTCCGGTTTCAGATTGCCAGTCCCATGCGGCCCTGTCACTGGTCAGCAACTCCCCGGGTCGGGTTCCACATGTACAGATGGAGGTAATTGCTTCAAGATGTAGCCCTTGAAGGAAAGGCTACACTGAAAGGCAAATTCTTTTTATCAGCTCAAGGCAGAAACTGAGCCCAGAACGTCTTCGTCTTCTGGAAGAGATTGTTAGTGCTGGTGACAGGAGAGGACGCAGTGATCATTCTGCTCACTGGTTTTCCCTAAAGTTTCCTTACCCCGTTTCATGGTCCTTCCTAGTAAGAAAAACAAAACAGCCGCCTCCCACACCCCCACCCCCACCTGCCCCTTAGCCTCTCTCATTTGCACAGGTTGAAACAATTGGGAAGCAGAAGCCAGGGCTGCGTGTGAAACCCATGCCGCTCACCTCTGGCCCCTGCAGCCCACCTCTGGCCCCTGCAGCCCACCTCCAGCCCCTGCCGCCCTCCCCTCGCCTCCCTGCACAGTATAGTGCCTGCATGAGTCCCACAGATTCCCACAGGGCCTCGCCCTGCAGGTCTGAGCAGGGGCCTTGGTTCTCCAGCCAAGGAGGCTGGATCGAGAGATGGACAACTCCAGTCTCGGAGTCGAGAGCTAGGGATCCCAGACTTTTTCTTAAGGGGCAGACAGAACAAAAGAAGACAGCAAAGGAGATAGAAAAGGAAAAAGAAGGGTCAGAAATACCAAACGGAAGGCAGGAGTGGTGGGGAGTAGCTCACACTGAGGAGTGCAGGAAGGGCGAGTAGGCTGAGAGCTGAGACGTTTCCGTACCACCTTACAGTTTGGACAACGGTTCCTGGAAATGACTGTTTCTGCGTCCCACCTGGGCAAGGCAGAAGCGGCTTGCAGGCACACCGACATCTTACCAAGAAGTGACAGGAAGACGAGGAAGAGGAGGTGGCAGGGCAGATTATTCCTTCTGGAGCTCAGGGGGAGGGGAGACAGAGCCGGCATTCATACAGGCAGCACACAGCGCCCTGGCGAGGGAGCGCTCAGGGGAGCGGGTGGGGGTTGCTTGGGGGGAAGGCCCGGTTGAGAGGGAAGGTTCTGTCAAATGTCAGAAATTTGATCATGTTTCTAGCCTGAGAAATAGAAGCTGATGGTGAGGGAGAGATTAAATGCCTGTCAGAGTGGATGATTAATGGTCCTACCCTCGAGTCTCGCACCGACTTGCTGGGAACTTCCTCAAAGGCAGCACGGGGAGAAGGAAAGCCTAGGACCATGTGACAGGTGTCACTCCGAGTTACCAGCTAGAGGGAGAACAGGACCAGAGCTCAGAACAAAGCGAAATGCCACAGGCTCACCAGGGAAGTACCCTGGAGTTTCACCAGCTGTGTGAGGATGGTGTGGAGTCTAGAGAATGAGGAGTGGTCAGCAGCAGGAAGGTGGGTCGACGGGCGATTCAGGAGCAAACTCTGCAGTCACTGTGCACCCTGGAAACCCCCTGGGCCAGGGACCAGTTCTTGAGGTGAAGGAGCCTGACTGCGGAGCGGGCCTGGTGCGGTTCTTTCAGACTAACCTCAGGAAGGAGGTGTGGGCTGGCTCTCTGAGACGTGCATGTAAGGTATACGCATGAGAGACAATTCTGGGAAACTCTGAAACAGAAAGGATGTAAGTTCAAAGAATGATCGGATAATTTTTAAAAAATCTTTTCAGGCCCTGGCCAGTTTGGCTCAGTGGTTAGAGCGTCGGCCTGCAGTCCAGAGAGCAGGTTCGGTTCCCGCTAAGGGCACGTACCACAGTTGCAGCTTGTCCCCGGCCCTGGTTGGGTCGTGCGAGAGGCAGCCACTCGATGTGCCCCTTTCACGTCGATGTTTCTCTCTCTCTCTCTTCCTCCCACTGTATCTGAACAAAGAATGGAAAAATGTCCTCAGGTGAGGATTAAAAAAAAAATCTTTCCAGTACATATGAGGAGAGGTTATTTGAGGAGAGGCGGGGGGCAGGGTGGGGTTCAGGGATGGAGGAGAATGGAAAAGATTTGGAACAATCTCTGAGGAACCAGCAGAGGTGACTAGAGGCTTTGCCAGGCAGGATTGGAAGATCCGCTGTAATTAGATAGTGTACATTTGCATGGAAACCAATTGGCATCATTAAGTAACTTTTACCAGCAATTCTCGGGCCATGAGGAGTGGAAACATGGACAAAGGACTTTGAGGTTTGGCCTGGGTTCTGGTGAATCAAACACAATTCAGGTGCAGGGGCTTCAGGGGTGAGCCGGACCGGGAATTTTCTGCTGCCGATATGATGCAGTTGGAAAGACTAACCTCCACGTTTTGGAGAGGATAAGGAGCCGAATACTGCTTAAAGGAAGTTGATAATCTAGGAAAATAGAGAGTTATTAAGTAACTAGCGGCCACGAGGAAGAAATGAAAGATTATGCAAGTGAGTAAATGGGACAGTTGAAAGGTCAGAGGACTGCGGCCAGAGGAGAGATGTCTGAGTTGAGGATTTCTCAAGCAGAGCAAATGCATTCTGGACACAGATGAGGGCCAGGTTGTGGCCGTACTGCTAAGAAGCTGAAACAGTGGAAGCAAAGCCCGTTGGTGTGGAAGACGAGAAATGGGAAGCCAGAGTGGATACTGAAAGGAAGACAAGCAAGGATGTTGAAGCTACCGAGGAGACAGAATGTGCCCAGAGTGGGTAGAGAAACTGTTGATCGAGAGACAAAAGCTCAAGGAAAACAGGCGACCGCCTTGGTTCTCCTCGAGATGGGGGTAGAAAGCGATATTGCTGAAGGCGCTGCCTTGGAAGAGGAGGGCGGACGCAGTCAGTGGGGCAGACAGTGGTCTGGAAGGAGTCTCAAAACAGGGAGAAAGGCGTTCTGTGCGTTGGGTTGTCGGAGCAGAATGGTCTTCACTCGAGATGACTAGGGAGGATGCACCATACCATGTGAAGTCAGGACCAGTATAAGGGAGCAGTTGGGAATGCAGGGCAGTTAAATCCTGTGGAGATACATGTGATAGGGGTTGGAGTACTAGTGACTGGAGGCCGTGCTGGGCCTGGAGACGGGGAAGTGGGGCTGGACTGGGATGAGCCTGTTGAAGACTGGTTTTGAGTTCAGGGTGTAGGACAGCATTTATTAATGACAAAGATGACAGGTGATAACAATGAAAGGTAGAGGTCATGGTAAAAGATGTAAGCTGGGAGAAAGTAAATGAAAGTTTTGTTATTAACAGTATATGAAATTAAGCAGCCCCAGGCTTCTCATTAAAACGCTGGTGTGTCCAACTGGAATGTCCAATTGGAATGTTAGTGTGACCAATGGGAGCACTGGCGTGGCCAATTGGAATGGCTGTTGGAACTTCAGTGAGACCAATTAGGATATTATCCTCGTCAGCTGGAACACTGGTGTGACCAATGAGAGCCTGGCGGTAAACTAGCTAGAGGGGTTTCGGCAATGATGGAAGTCTATTGGAATCTTGGCTTTCGAGAGAGAGACATTCTGAGGCTTGTTTGAATCCCACCAAGGTAGTAGTTTGAATGCTAGTTAGTAGACAAACTGCATGAATGTCATCTTAAGATCATCAAGCCCTCAACAAGGGGTGTGTTTTAAACTGTCATATCCCTAGGCCTTGGCATCTGGTAGATTTTTTTTAAATGTATTTGTTGAATACATGATTGAAGTCTCACGGGAGAATATTTTCTGTTCACGGCACTCCAAAGTAATGTCACTATCTCATGGGCCTTGGCTTGTAGACTTGCTCCTTCTTACCTTGGCATTGTTGCCTGGGAAGCTCACATACACATTCTAGTCCATCTCTAGCTGTGTGTAAAACATAAACAAATGACTTTAATACACGCAGCTCTGGCTTCAACTTCTTTTCCTACCTGCTTTATTTTTATGTGATTTATTTTTTAACTTGAGTTGTCTATGGTGCAAACTGCCTCAAATAATTTTTGGAATAAGCAGGTTGATTAAAGGATGGAGAGATGAACATAGAATTATGAGGTGATGGAGGCGGAGAGGGAGGTGGGGAAAGGAAGGAGGTAGGAGAGAGTAGGTGGTGTGGAGGAGGATAACATTTTAAGTTACTTGGTCCGGAGACGCCATGTCTTCACCCGGAGAAGAACCCTTTAGGGCCTTCTATGTCCTGCACAATCTAACACCAGGCCTAGTGAATAGTATGTACTCAACAAAATCTTGTCAGTTTAAGTGGTATTTCCTGGGCTCAGTGAATATGTGTTGATTGCCTTTTTTTAAGCATGTATTTTTTATTTCCCTTAAAATTTTTGGACTTCTTTCTCTGTTTGGGAAACAGTGTGGTACATTAAACAGAAATAAGTTTGGAATCAGCAGACCTTGGTTTGGAAACTAACTCTGCTGTTGATTGGCATGTGTCTTTGGCCAAGATAGGTCAATCTCTGTGCCTGTTCCCTCATCTGTAAAGTTGGGATGATAATATTGACTGCCAAATCCCTGTAGGGTGATGGAGAGGATGCATCCAAAGTACCCAATAGTGTCTGGCACAGAGGAGACACTCAGTGAATCCAGGCCCCACCCCCACCCCCACCCCCAGTTACATTGGACACACTGGTCTGGCTGACTTCTCACGACCAAGGAGCCCACAGTCCTGGCGTGGCTTGCTGCTGCCTCTGCCCTGGAAGCCAGCTTTGTCTGGCCTGCCCAGGGAGAGCTGGCCTTCTCGGCCCAGGGCCCGGTGAGCTTCGTTGGCTGATTTGAGTTCTAAATACTCATCCCTTCAGATTAGCAGACAAACGGTTTGTAGCCTGGCTTTCTGAGGTACTGAGGGCCTTTTAGCCTAGGGAATCCTGTATTCAAGTTCAGATCTGAGGACAGTTCAGAATATGTGAACTCACAGCTGGTGGGTCAGAATGGTGTTGAGATCACCCTTCTCATCCTAGGGTTGGGCTGTGCAAGGTGTCACAGAAGGCTCCAACCACAGCTAGGTAGTGTGTCTTTACCGTCTGCTCATGTGGGCTGCTGCGCTCCTACTTGCCATATCGTATTCTCCTTGCTAGGACCTGTGTATTCAGTGTCTACCATATTAGGATTTTGGACCACAAGGAATATTACTTTTTGCCCATAGAGAACTATGTTGCCACTGGACTTTGGGGAATGCTCCTGTTTCTTGAGGTTCTTCATAGTTCCTAGTAGTGCTGAGCAGGTGTTTTGCCTATCACCTTTGTTTTCTGCCTTTTTTATGCTTATTAAGTGTATGTATTAACGGCAAGGTGTCTACGGCTGCTCTGCTGATGGCAGGACCCGCGGTAACCTCCAATTGGGAGTCCTCACAATTGGGACAGAAGTCTTCTCACTTACATCCCATAGTGGCCAAATTGTAAAGTTGGTACTGCCCAGAAGAGAGTGTCTTACATAATCAGATTCTAATTAAATCATCCAATACTCATTGAACATCGACTTCATGCTCTAGCTCTCTTCTCGTGTCTTTGCAGTGAGAACTTACCGTGAGATGTGTTCAAGACCGTGCTGAAGGTTGATTGAGCTCAGGAGGTGATAGCAAAATCTTGATTTTGAAATATATCACCATACGCTTGTTTTGTTTTGGTTTTTTAGTGGAGAAGGACCTGCTGTTTTGCCTTAAAGTAGAGATGAAGAAATTCAGTACTTCGAGTGTATGCCTTCATTTTTTTTCCTACTTGGAAATAATGAATAATGGTTTCTCGGGGCAAATGTGGTGTGTTGTGTGTTTTTTTGTTTTTGTTGTTGTTGTTTAAATATGTAGCTCACCTGTCTGTCATAGCACAGTGGGTAGTGGCAGGGGCTATGTTATCCCCAAATGACTGATCATCATCCCAGGCCCGTCCCTAATAGGCCTGTGGCTTACAGGCAGCAGTCTCAACTCCCCGTTGTCCAACACAACCGAGAGATTGCCTATGTGCTCATGGAGTAGAGTGTCCTTGTCGCCGTGGAGGTTTATGATTTGAGATTTGTGTTTGCTCTTAGGAGCTGCTAAGTCGCACATCTCTTGAGACTCAGAAGCTCGATCTGATGACTGAAGTGTCTGAGCTCAAGCTCAAGCTGGTTGGCATGGAGAAGGAGCAGAGAGAGCAGGAGGAGAAGCAGAGGAAAGCAGAGGTGAGTGTGCCACACAAATTCCAGGGGGACCCCTACTGTCCCACGCTCAGACCAGGGGAAGCCGTCCTAATGTGGACCCAGACCATCTGGTCAGTCCCGAGCATGGCAACCGCTGGGTGCCAGAAACATTTATGCACTAGAGATGCAGTGATTTGTTAATACCAAGGTATCCGGTTTTGCTATGGCTGCAAATTTCAGCAGTGCCCAAACCACCCAATTTTGGTTCTAAGGCTTTGTCCTCCTTTAAGCTGCTGACAGGGACAGAAAGGGGTGCAGTAGTGGGGGAGGATCAGACAAGAGGTGGAGGAACACAGATGCCTCTGTGAAAGCCAAGGTAATAGCACGTGCGGGGATGAAGCTGGCGGCCTGACAGGCCACAGCCACGATATCCAAGGAGTCTGCTGTGCAATTCACTAACCCAGATGGACCCTCAGATCCTGTGCTTCTTCTCTCCTGCTGGGCCATGGGGTGAGCCCAGGCGCTGGCCTTCCCTTGGAAAATGTTTTCCTGTTTTGTTTTGGTTTGGGGTTTTTTCCAGGCTCCATATGCCATTGGCTAGAACATGCTAGACTCCTTTTTTAGATAAACATTTAGAGAATTGTAGGCTCAGAGCTACTTTATTTGGGAGAGAACAGCCTGTTTTAACATCAGATAACCATCTCCATGTGCCCCTACCTACACGTCCTTGTACTCTCACCTGGGAGATGTGTCAGGGGGACAGGCTTTAGGTCTGGAAACACCTTGGCTCAGTTACTGCCCTAACTGCTTAACTGCTTTATGATCAACAAGTACGCTACTTCAGCTCTCTGAACTTCCACTTCTTTATCTATGCAACAGGTAACTATGTGAAATCCACCTAAAATCATGAAAGTTGAGTTCCTATTATAATGGGACATTTTAATCTGGCATTTTGTATGTAGTTGGTTTATCTCCTCCCCCTCCTCCTCCTCCTCCCCCTCCTCCTCCTCCTCCTCCTCCTCCTCTGGATATTTTTCTATTTATCAATAGATTAGAGTCAGAAGGAGGGAGAGAGATAGAGAAACATTCACATAATAGAGACACATTGACTGGTTGCCTCCCGCACTACCCAACCAGGGCCAGGGACAAACCGCAACTGAGGTAGGTACCCTTGACCGGAATTGAACCCATGACTTATTGGTCCATGGGCCGATGCTCTAACCACTGAGCAAAATCAGCCAGGGCTGTAGTTGGTTTACTTTCATCCTCTTCCTCCATTTAGGCATCTCCAAAATCTAAAGATGGATACTGTTTCTTTTTATTAAGTGGCAACATTATTGCGTAAGAAAATTCGTCTTATTTCAGTGTTTACTGGCTAAATACTGCTAATTGAGACACTTCTAATATGTGGAACATATTCCTTGCATCACTTTTGAGGACAAGCTCATTAGTAAGCAGTATATAGTTATCAAAAGAAGATCTCTCCATCAAGCTGAAGACAGTATCTTCTAGTGATAAAGAGTACAGGCTCCTGAATCAGACCTCCTGGCTGTAATCCAAGTTTAGTTACTCAGTAGTAGCTTTGTGATTTTAGGCAAGTAATTTAACCTCCCAAACCTGTTTTTCCTTCTGTAAAAGGCAGATAGTAACACCTACTTTCTACTTCCTGGGTTGTTCTGAGTAAGGAGTGAGATAACCTGTGTATAGTCCTTAGCATCATGCTGGACACATAGTAACAGCCAGGTTTTATTGATTATTTACTGATTGTGTTGTTCAGCATGCTGGGAATGGAAATGTAGACTTAAACATATTGTTATATATGGTAAAGGTCACACGGGATGGAAGTTTATCTGTGTGAAGTGTTAGTTGACCAGACTCCGCTTCTTAAATATCTACAGAGAAACAAGTATATTTTCTCCGGGTTCAGAGTTTACTTTACCAATGTTTCAAGATTTGTGATTACATGGGAACATACATTAGGGCTTCAGGGGAAGAAGTCCATAGATTCTGTGAGAAGGCTTCCAATGGCAGAGACTCAACTCCAAACCACATACATTTTGATTTTTAAGGCCGAATGGTTATTAGGTCACACAACTCAGAGTCCAGGGTTTAAAAATCCAACAGCACCCAATCCAGGTGACCTCACAATGTCTTAGAAACCAGCCTCAGTGTATCACTTGGTTCTGCTTTGGCCTTATTCTCACGAAGGCTATGCCCATGTGGTGACAGAGGTGGCCATCAACGACTCTAGATCCTAGGAGCCTGGCAGACAGAGATTCTCTTTCTCAGAGGTTCCAGGATTGTGTCTTACTGGTTTAATTTAAGTCACCTACCTGGTTCTGAAGCAGCCACTGCGGGGCGCACGTACCCACGCCCGGGGGTGTCTGTGCACAGTGGGCATCAGTGCACAGTGGGCGTCCGTCCACCTGGAAGCATGGTCAGTGCCTAGTGGGCAGCTCAGTGCCTTTCTAGGGAAGACAAGAAGGAAGGGGAACTCTCATTTACGGGCCAAGGAGAGTCAAAGCAGTCATTTTACTATTTGCTTTCTTTCTTTTCAGAAGGGTTGTTTTTCGGTCTGAGCTTTTTGTTTTTGTTTTCCGTGAGGCTATTCATTTCTGGGGCAACGTAGACCCCAAGCTGCCGGCCCAGCCCTGTCAGATACCGGCAGCCCTTCCCAGGCGCTCGTGCAAACATTCGGTTCCCACCTGGAGGAACGGGTCAGGCTGTTCAACCCTGCGATAATCGGCGAACAGCCACCTGACCTGAAACACGTTTTTCCTTCTTGTAATTGAACACAATCTTCGCTGCGGTGCGGGGGACCTCCACGCTGTCTGTAAGGGTCCCGAGCACCGGAGGCGAACACGCGGGAAGGGAGCCGCCCCGGCCGTACTACTGTCCTTCGCACGGGGAGGTTTATTTTGAAGGAGACATTTAGCTGCGGTTACAGAGGTTGTAGTTTCATGAGTAGAAGGAATGCAGCTTGCCCCTCTGCACACTGCTGTTTTTTCCAGTGTTCAGCCTAAGGCCTGATTGCCTGTGGTTTGGAAAAGGCCGGAGCGTTTTTTATTTTGAGGTAGCTAGATCTGTAATAAACTTCCTCCATGTAGCTAAGGCTTTGTCCTCAAATTCCATGTTATGTTTCAATGAAAAAAAAATACACCAAAAAAACCGGGGTGATGCTGTTAACAAGAGCATTGCCAACTGTTCTTTCTGTCTGGTTCTGATCTTGCCCTGGGCCAGTGTCCTGCTAATTGTGGAAGTGATCACGGTGGTCGTCTGGGGACTGGGGGGACAGGCTTCTGGTGACATGGGGAGAATCCTGACAGCCAGCCTTGCTCAGGTGTCAGTCCATGGCCTCAATGAGATGGTGATTCCTCACTTTCCTGTATTTGCTTTACTTTTTTCTCATCAGCCTTTCGCAGTGGTTCTGGACCATTTCAGGGAACCTAAGTTTGGATCAACTAGATTTGCTCCTGAAAAGCAGAAGGGTGACTGACATGGGAAGTAAACATCAGAATTAGGAGGATGAACATGCAAGAAAGAGATCGAGAGGCAGAGGAAAACCCGTGGGTGGTTCACACGTCAAAGCCAAGCCCTTCCGTGGACTCCTCCTTAGAGAAGGGAGGAGCCTCCCTAAGCACGGGGCTCAGGCACACTGCGCTGGGTCCTTGGTGGGGTCCAAGGGGAATCGCGAGGAGTACAGAGCAGCCTGTAGAGCAGCAGCAGGGACCCAGCACGTGCCCGGGGTGAAGGCAGCCCCGTTGATCGGGGAGGTGCACAAGCAAGAAGAGAACCAGAAAGAATTTAGGATTTCCTGGCGGGAAAGGAGTCTTCCAGCCCAGGTGGTGGACTCATTCCTTCTCCCCCAGGGTTAGGCCCATGGAGGGGAGGGCTTCTGGCTTCTGAACTGGGCAACCAGAATGATGGGCTTGGAGTGCAGAGAAAACACGGACGATTGTGTTTTCTTGGGGAGCTGGCGTGGCTAGGGGAGCTTTATTCTTTTTTTTTATCCCATTTTGTTTTCTTTACTTATTTTTATTAACATAGAAAATATTCTCCGATAATTCAAAAATTAAAAATTCAAAAAGGTATATACAGCAAAACGTCTCCCCCCACGCATTCCTAGCCAGCAGTCTGAAACCAGTGGTACCAGTCTGTTGTCCGACCTTCCAGAGTTATTTTACACGTGGACAAGCAAATTCATCTGTTTATCTGTCTGCATCTGTCCATAAATACATACACTTTCCCCCATTAAAAACTCTTCCTGTTCATATTCATGTCTTCATGTTACTCCACTCTCTGCCTGTGCCTTAATTTATTTAAATATGTTTTTTTATTGATTTGAGAGAGAGAGAGAAACATCAATTCAAGTGAGAAACATTGATTGGCCACCTCCCGTACACACCTCAACCAGGGATCAAACCTGAAACCTGGGCGCGTGCCCTGACCGGGAATCATGCCGGTGACCCCCTGGTGCACAGAACGATGCTCAACCAACTAAGCCACACTGGCCAGGGTCCTAATTTATTTAATCAAGTCTCTTTTGATGGATATTTACGTTGTTGCTAAGTACTTGCTATTACAAGGGATGCTTGTACATGTGTGAGCATATTGAAGTGGAACTGATGAGTCCAGGGGTACATGCCCTTGAAGTTTTGAGTTATTTCCAAATCGCCCTGTGGACTTTGGAGGTGGTTTCTTCACCTGTGACGTAAAAGCGCGCCAGGACAGCAGTAAACCAAGGGTGAGGTAAGAGGGAGAAAAAGTAAAATTGTGAACAAGTTGAACAGGAAGAATGGGGTGGGAAAGACTCTGATTATGGGAGGTGCCTAGCAGTTGCACAGAGAAAAGAACCATAAAAAGAAATCTGATGGTTGGCAAAGCAGGAGTAAGTGAGCAGAGATTACAACACAGAACAGCAATTAGATCCTCATAAATGTCACCTGGTCTTCATGATGTGGGGCCCAAGAATGGAAGAAGCAGACCTGTTAAGAGGTAATGAGCCAGCCCTGTAGACGAAGAATTATAAAAGTAAGTTGAAGTGCCACACCTGAGGTTAGACATGCTGGAGAACAACTCCTCCACATGGGTGGGGAGGGTCCCAGCAGTGCAGGGTGCACCAGAAGGTCCCCTGAGCAGGGGAGAGAATGCACACACGCTACAGCTCCCAGACTGACTGGGGCAGGCAGGGTGGCCATGGACGGGAACAGCCATTTGCATGGCTCCCAAAATTCTCCTCCAGCTCAACACTGAAGTATTTGAGTTGGCTTTTGGTCTCTTCTCTCGCTTTTTATAGTTTCTACCCAGAGGGCAGAGAGGGAAACAGGGACATGGCCACTCCAATGTTGAGGCAAAGGGAGAAACTAGTCTGTGACGTAAAAGTGATGGGTACCTCGAGAGAGAGTGGTCATTGTCATCGGAGAGCTCACGACAGTGAGGGAGGGAAAACTGTGCAGAGACAGACTGCACGTCACCAAGCACAACTCTGAAAGTCCAGAAACAAACAGAAGATGACTCAGGAACAGTGAGCTACTCTAATAATACAGTTCTGATTGCTCAATCCCACAAATGATGCCAATAAAAAGAGAAGGCTTAGCAGTACCTTGAGAGAAACTCATTTTCAAAGGGGCTTGTACAAAAGATGGGAAGGGCAAACAAAGGGCACCTGCATGGACAGCGCCAGGAAGGGCGAACCCACGACAAAAGGACAGTGCGGAGGACAACAGGAAGACTGTGGTCAAAAGGTATGTTCTCCACAAGGTCGGGGAAGCATGGGCTCCAGTCCACTGCGCCTCTGCTGGGCGCGAGGAGCTCAGGACAGCAGTCCCCGAGCTGCTCGCTGGAAGCAAAGGATTAAGTGATTTCTTTAAAAACTAAAAGCAAACCTCCTCCTCCCTCCCCCTTACCATTCTATGTTCTCTCTCATCAGTGTTTCCATCTCTCTCTCCTTCTCCCTTCCTCTATCTCTAAAATTAAGATCAAAAATAAATTTTAAAAAACCCACAAAACAGTATCCTCCTCATAGCCCTTCTTGCCTATTTAGCATTTTAGTCCCTACTCTGGCTGCTGGTATAGAAGGCCTTGAAGCTGTGATGACAGGAAGCCAAAGAAAAACCAAATGGATCGGTTGACATTGGAACTGATTGTTATGATTCCTTAAAAGTCCCTCATAGCAGCTCGGGGACTGCTGTCCTGAGCTCCTCGCGCCCAGCAGAGGCGCAGTGGACTGGAGCCCATGCTTCCCCGACCTTGTGGAGAACATACCTTTGACCACAGTCTTCCTGTTGTCCTTTGCACTGTATTTCATTTTGGGTTCGCCCTTCCTGGCGCTGTCCATGCAGGTGCCCTTTGTCCTTCCCATCTTTCGTACAAGCCCCTTGGAAAATGAGTTTCTCTCAAGGTACCTGGAACCATAGGTTGGTGGGAAAAGAGTAAATGAGGTCAGAAGAACCTAGTCGTGCCAAATCACTGTAGGTGAGGCATGAAACACTTCACGAGGGAGCCAAGCGGTCTGCGGACGGAGAGCGAGCCGGTGGATTTGCCGGGAGCAGGGGGAAGGCGCTGAGGAAGAGGTGCCCCCAGGGTGGGGGAGACAGAGCTCGGCTACCTGGACGAGCCCCTGGGGCAGGGGGTGAGGGGATGGAAATCAGGGACAGGGGTGTCCTCTTCTGAGAGGGTTATCGATGGAGGGAACAGAAGAAGGGAGAAGGCAGTGAAGTTCTTGAAACGAGTCAGAAAGGAGGCCTGAGCACACGCAGGACTGGAGGACAAGGAGACAGAGGTGAAGGGCTCCCAGCCAGGTGCTCTGCCAGGGCCCGCCGAGCCCCTGGGCCTCTGTTGTCAGCAGTCAAGGTCACATGGGCCTTAACTATGTCCCATGACAGCTGGGTGTTTTCTATTGTTCTTCCAGTTTCTCTCGTTCGTTCATGCCTTATCAGTCAGTTGCTGGTACAAGAGGAAGCAGTGGGGGAAGTGAGCTCACATGTATCAGTGCCTCCCCTGTGCCAGGCACTTGACCGGAGCCTCACTTGATTCCATCCTCCCGACAACCCTGTGAGGTAGTGAGACCCTCATTCTACAGATTTGGAAACTACGTTTGGAAAGGCTTTGTAAGTCACCAAGTCACACAGAAGAAAGTGACATACCGGCAGGGAACCCAGGCGTGCCCAGGTTCGAAGCCTGTGCACTTTCCCCTGCGGCAGGCTGTCCCCTGTCATCACTCAGATGGCGCAACAGGCCACGTCGGGGAGGTGAGGCCAGCCGCCACCTGGAGGAATCATTTTTAATTCCATCTTTGATTAACCTGCCCCAGGGCTTTTGGTTAGAGCTGGATGTTTAAACAGACAATGACAAAGATCTCCCTGCCAATTGATTCCAGCCTCAGCCAAATGGGCCCCTCCCCGGATTTACTTTTCTCCACTCCTGACTTCCCTTTTCTCATTTCCTCTCAGTGACTGTTCTAAATCTGTACCCCCTTTTGCTTCATGATGTCCTTTTATCAGTCAACCTTGCCACCTTCTCTGCAGAGAAGATCCAGGCCAGTGGGGAGGATCTACCTTAATGTCCTGTTTTTCACCTAGAACCTACCTGAACCCCCAACTTGCTTTCTTTCCCCCTATGCCTAGCCCCGCCCCCAACCTGGGGCCGCTGATTCCAGCTCTTCTCCTCCCTCTGTGATTCTCCTCCTCCAGCTTCCTGGGCCTCCTAGGTAGTCCCAGGGACCTACCAGCTGAACAATGAAAGCTCCGAAAGACTTTGAGATGTCTCAGGAAAACAGGCTTGAGCAAACCGAATGTAGATGTTCTGTTTCCTACTTAGCACCTCCCAGGGATGGCCACGTCCACGGACAGCAGACAGAACGGGACTGTGACTCCTAGTGGCTGAGGCCAGTCAGGCAGGAATCCTCTACGCTTGTCAGGCGTCTGAGCCATGGCAGCACGGGGTCCAGAACTCAGAACAGAGGCCATGTCGGAGCCCAGGGCCTGCACTGGGGCTGCAGGTGAGAACTAAGAGGGCAGGTATAGTCTGGCCCGTAGTCGGTGTCCCCTCAAGGTTCAGGGACCAGCAACAGTGGAGCTGGCCACAGGTCTGGGATCCGGACACGTACTCAGGCCCAGAAGGGTCACCTTGAATTTTCAACCCAATCCTCTAGTTTCCATAGGAAACACCTTGTTAGACAGATGACCCTGGGGAAGGACAGCCTGGGACTGTCTGTGGGTTAAATCAGGTGAGCTTGCTCAAGGGGAGAGTGTCTGGGAGGCCAGGGGCTGCTTATGACGCTGTCATAACCCTCCCAGTCCAGGTGGCATCAGCAGAGAGGAGAGCGAGCTGGCGTAGGGGCCTTGGCCCAGGGCCCCTCCTGCCCCAAGCACCCACCCAGACCCTCAGTTTCCCTTCTACATTTGAAAACGGGATTTATAGAGCAAGATGTGGGGTGGGAGTGTTTCTTCTTCTAGACACACTGTCACGGTTGGGATGGACAGCTCTTGTAGCGTGTGTGGGCAGTCCCCGGGGTGCCGGTGCTCAGAACCTCAGGGAGGTGGGCAGAGACAGGGCTAAACAGTTCCGCTGGCTGCCCTCACCACCACCCCATTCTACTTTACTGCCAACTGTCTTCTTAAGTCCCCATCCCTGGCTGTAGGCTGACCACAGTCCTCCCAACCTCTGGGTTCCTTAGCACGAGTGACATCATGGCTTCATCTCCTTTACTCCCGCACCCAGGCAAGGGACTTAGAATGTGGCTGCTCGACATCTCTGACTCCTCCCGTCCACCGCTCGGCCCAGCCAGAGTCAGTCCCTCCCTGCCCCCTGAAAGCCCTGTGGCTCTCCTGGCCATAGTGCTAACAGCCTGTCGTGATGGTTACTGTGTGTCTCCCCGCTCACCTGTGAGTGCCTTGGTCTCTGCAGTGACTCTGTGGAGCAGGTAAAGGAGAGCCCGGGAGAGCTGAGTGCGGGATTCAGAATCGAGTGGGTGTGAATTCCAAGGACTGCAGTTACTTTTCAGAGTTGCCATAAAAGGCCAAAATGCTCTTGCAGCTACAGAGGAGTGGGGTTGGCGCGGGAAGTGGAGTAAGGCTGGGTGTAGCGTGTGAAGGAGAGCTCAGGGTTGGGGTATTAGCACTCATGAGCGCAGAGTGCACGCACCATGGGTCACCTGTGCGCAGGGGTTGGCGTGTGCAGCATGGGCGTGTGTGTGTATGACGGGGGGGAGTGAAGAGAGCAGGTGGTCACAGACAGTGCCCACTGGGTGCCACCTGCTGCTCACCCTCTGTGCCCTTCCTTCCTTCTGTTCTGCTCCCTGAAGGTGTTCCATGTCTGAGAGCTGACTGACCCTGAGTGCTTTTTCTCCTTTCTCTTCTTCCTGCAGTCGGTTCTGAATGTGATCAGTGAGCTGCAGGAGCAGATGTGTAGGCTGCAGCTGGACATCCACAGGCAGATTCAAGAGCGCCTCTTACTCAGTAGGGACCACCCTGAGGAGGTGGCGACTGGCGAAGGTGTGGCCGAGCCCCAGGCCTGCAGCCAGGACTGTGCCCGTTGGGAGGGGTCACCTGTAGGAACCACACTTAAGTATATCAGAGCATGCGTGTGTGGGGTGTGTCGCTGGTGGAGGGGCTGGGGTTTTTCCTAACCAGAACAGAGTGCGGTGGCTTAACAGGGATCTGTTGTTACCTCTGGGCAGAGCTTGGGACTCACACTCCCTCGGGACGGGAGCTGAGCTGGCTGACCCTCCCTGAGCAGGGTCCGAGCAGGGGAGGCCAACCCCAGGACAGGTGGCAGCACTCACCTCTCGGGCTGGGAATGTGTCCCAGGGCATTTGTGTGAAAAGGAAGCTTGGGATTGTCTGTCCCAGGTACAGTTCAGACACGGGTTCCTGCTTCTGGGCAGGGACATTCAATGACATGTCATCTCCCGTGACTTTTTTAAAGAAAAAAAAAAAATAGCATTATGAAAGAATTCTTTCAAGTTTATTTTTAAAGAGGTTTGTTCCCAGTGAAGAAATAGGACATGTGTTTCTATTTGCTGTGATGGTTGAGTCGTCATCAGAATTTCCAGAAACATTTCCCCACATAATCACGTTAGAGGGATTTCACGACCTCTGGGCCCTGTGTGGGTATCTGATGGCAGTACAGAGATGAGCTGGCACCCCAAGGTCAACTGTCAGAGGACTGGGAAGCCCGAGGGAAGGTTAAGGTCACAGTGGCCATGAGCACTGCAGAGGGTCGGCCTCAGCTCTGGGAAAGTTACCATGATCCATGCTCAACTACAGAATATGTTGAAAATCTCTACCCAGACTGGGCATTAGGGGAGGCGCTCAGTGGGGAGGATTTCCTCCGATATTAAAGGATATGGTGGAAAATGAGGGTCAATATGTAAGTGTAGATTTAGACAGGGAAGCCCTGAGGGGGTGCTGAGGCAGCCTCGTGTGCAGTGGTTACCCTAGAAAGACTTCTAACAGAAGTTAAAATTTGCTCCAGTGTTTATAGCCCATCGGCTATAAACCGATAGCTTAGAAGGAGGAGGATGTGCCACAGAGATTACAAGAGCCCAGAGATCATCAGCTCGGTGTCCCCACAGGGGCAGCCCTCAGGCAGTAACCTGCACACTCTGGTTCCGCCATCAGCAGGCCTAGCGCCCCCTAAGGCAGAGCCAGAGATGTTCTCAGACGGTGATCCTGGATCAGCCGCAGGTCAACAGGCCTGGGAATCTGTCGCTTGCAGGTCCTGCATGCAGTAGCCTTAGTGTGGAAGACTTATTTTAAAGGACACCAACAAATGCTCACTTCAACCATAAGAAAATCTTAATAAAACACCCTACAAAATTCAAGCGTAAGCATGGAACCGTGTGCTGGGTTGTCTCAGAACGAAAAGAGCTCCAGGCCGTTAAACGACGACTCGAATTTCATGTGTTTATTCATCAAGAAGTAATGCATACCTACTATGTGCCAGAGGTTAGCCAAACTTCTCATGGAGTTCTGCGTAGGAGAACTGACCATTAGCAATCACACCGGTAAATGTTTAATTGCAAATGACGTGGGAGGTGTACAGGATGCTGTGAGAGAGTATGGCAGGGGGACCCGGTGGAGGCTCGAGGCTCGAGGCTCGGATGGCTTTGCTGAGGGAGGCCTGAAGGATGGGCAGAATGAGCCTGGACAACAGTTCCCGGCAGAGGAAAGAGCATGTGTGAAGGCCCAAGTCAGAACGAGGAACTGAAATGTTTCCAGCATAGCCAGGGCACGGCAACCCCAGAGGCAGGCAGTGTGCAGGGTCAGGCCACGCTGTGCTGGTCATGGGTTCAAGCGTATGAACTTGGAGGAGCAGGGTTGTGCCAGGATCAGGTTTGTGTTTCCCTGGTATTGCTCCCCCGGATGCCATGGGGGCTCACTGAATTCAAGAAGGGCAGGACAGCAGGGGAGCCACTGATGAAGAGACTGCAGGCTGCCAACACCCACGGCCGGGCCAGAGGGGCAGAGCTGGGGGCAGAGCTCACAAGACTTGGGGATGAATTACATATGCGGGAGGAAAGGGAGAGGAGATGCCAAGGATGGATCCCAGGTTTTGCACAGGCGATTTGGTGGATGGAGCTGCCATTTAGTGAGAGAGGGGTGTCTCAGAGTGGGGTTGAGGGTTCTGCCTGTGCATCATCCATGTGCAGACGTTAAGTGGGAAGTTTGTTAGATGAGTCTGGAGTTCAGAAAGTCTATGGAAGTGTTCACATTTATGCTCATTCTTCTGATAGGAACCAGCCAGCAGGGCCAGTTGTCCGTTAAAGGAACCTCGGTTTGGGACAGGGGTGCTTAGTGGTGTCATCTTTGCTGAAGGGATGGTTTAGAAAGCAGGGGCCCTGGAGTCAGATGAGGTGGGCTTGGATTCCAGCTCCAGCACAGGCAAGTTGTTTAAATATCACTTCCCCACTCAGCAGCCTTCAGTGGCCCCCTGCTGTCCAGACAGCGGCACAGAACTTATAGTCTCATCCAGAGCCCTTACGGCAGGGCCCCACCTATCTCCCAGCCTCGTGTCCCCTCCTCTCCCTGGATGCCGACTCCCTCCCTCCCTTCTCTGAAGCAGCCCCTCTTGTGTACCAGACACGCAGACTGGCCCCTGCACCTGCCACTGAGCGGTCGTCTCCTCAGTGCTGTGTGTCTGTCCTGCTGTGTGGATCACTGACCCCTCTGGGTTCCTCAGCCCTCACTCAGCACAAAAAGATGCTCCCAGTGAACCTGCTTCCTGCTGCTTAGTCTGTAGGCAGCTCCCTCACCGCCATATCTCTGTCCCTTTGGTCCTGCCCTTTGCACACATGGGCCAGCGGTGGGCACACCTGCTCAGCACGCAGATGTCAGAAGGGCAGGCAGAACAGGTTCTGAAATAAGCAGAAAGACAAGAATGTCCTTGCGTGAGGATTTAAAAAGCAAAATAATATAAAATAAAAATAAACAGAAAGTTGTTTTTTTCCCCTCATGTCAAGAACTCCCTGAAACCACCAAGTTTAAAGATTGGAGCCGCCGTGTGGAGCATGATGCGGTTCTCTTGCCCTGGGCATCCTGTGCACGAGCTTAACCGGGCTGCAGCTAGAGGGAGCCGTGTCCTGCTCAGTAACCAGCACACCTTTGTCTCTCTCCCTCATCTCCCCAGGAGTTACTGCAAGAGCTCAGGCACCTCAAAATCAAGGTGGAGGAGCTGGAAAACGAACGGAATCAGTATGAGTGGAAGCTGAAGGCCACTAAGGTAAAAGGCGGTTCTGATGCCTGTGGGGAGGCACCGAGGCCTGTGGGGGGCGTCTGTGTGCACACTGGGCCTACAGGCCCCTGTGCCGGAGAGATGCAAACCGAGCCCACTGTGTGCACATGCAGCTGTGGCCAGACGTGCAGCAGACACTTCGATCCAGGAGGGCTCTGCGCTGGGGGAAATCCCACGGGATCGTGAGCTGCTCCAGCAGCCCAGTCTTCTCCTTGCGCTGTGTCCCGCAGCGCCATCAGCTGACACGGGGCCAGGGAAGGGCTGGTGAGCAAGAGAGCGAATGATAAGCAGATGAACGCCACTGTTACATTGGCTGCATCATTTTAAGTTTAGCCAGTCCCTCTAGTAATCGGTTTTTAGAAAGAGCATGCTTTATTTTCAGCAATGAACATATTCCTTTAAAAAATGATGTCTACTCTGCATATTTTTAAAAAAATCAAATCAGACTTCTGTTGAATGAGGGAGCTTGCTATATAAAGGACACCAAGGAAAACTTGTTTTGTGAAATAAGTTTTTTTTTTTTTCCCCTTCCTTCATTTCCTCAAATAGTTGACATGCAGAGATTAAAATGAGTGGGCTGGATGCAGCTCGCATATTGGTGGGCCGGGGTGGGGGCTGAACATTGTGTTTAAAGATGTCAAATTCATTGTCTAAATTTAAACATTAGGAAAGTTCACATTGAAATAGTTAGGCTGCCCTGGGGGTGGTGGAGTGTGGGGAAGGATGCTCTCACTGCCTGGAACAGCATTCCTGCTTGAAGGAGCCTGGGCTGGGCTGCCTCTGGGTGGGGTGCACACCTGCCATTTTCCTAAGGTCTCTGCAGCGCCACCTACAGGTGTTGGCGTGTGGTCCCGCAGGCATTTTGCCATTTCCTAGTGTTTTCTTTCTTTTTTTTAATCCTCACCTGAGGATATTTTTCCATTTTTTGTACAGATAGAGTGGGAGGGAGAGAGAGGAAGGAGAGAGAGAGAAACATTGACGTGAAGGGACACATTGAGTGGCTGCCACCCACATGACCAACCAGGGCTGGGGACAAACTGCAACCGAAGTACGTGCCCTTAGAGGGAACCGAACCCGGGTCTCTCCGGACCGCAGGCCGACGCTCTAACCGCTGAGCCAAACTGGCCAGGGCTCCTAGTGTTTTCTTAACTTCTAGTTTGTTCTTTGTTTTTTCTATAAGTTAACTTTTAATGATTATTAAAAAAATAATAATATTCATTATAGATAATCTTTGAACCAGAAAAAATTAAAGGAATAACAAAAATCACTCATGTACCACCCAGGAGTTACCACTATTATTTCCTTCCAAGCATTTCTCTTACTGGGTCTTGTTCTCTCTCTCTCCCCCTCAGTTTCTGATGTTGATAATTGATATGCAACTTTATATCACGCTACTAAAAGAAAAAACTCTGAACACAATGTTGACATCAATAGTCTATATACTATTCTATTGTGTGAATGTCAAGTAATTTGCTTAACCATTTTACAGGTGAGAAACTGAGGCACGGAGTAGTTAATTAACTTTCCCAAGATCTCACAGCTGGTCAGCACCAACCCTAGGCAGCCCAGGCCCATTGAGCGAGGGCCCTGCTTTTATCTCGCCCTACCCGTGTATGCAGCAGGCGTCAGTGTCTGGCTGTAGGAGCTGTGTTCTCAGATCGCTCGGAATCTGCCCTCGCATGCTCCGCTCAGGCGAGCCCTGTCTCGGAGAAACCTTTGAAGTGCTGCATACCACCTTCTCTTATAAAATCAAACAACCCTTTTGCTTTTAAATTACCTGAGACCTTTGCCTTGGCATGTAGGCTTTGAAATACCAAGTTATTTAATAACTACCAGGTGTCAGGATATACCAAGCCCTTCACACACTTTTTCCCATTCGATCCATAGAATAACCTGGTGAGGGCTGTTGATTTACTATCCTCATTTTGCTGGCAGGGAAACCGAGGCTCAGGGTGGCCAAGTGAGGTTCGTATCTGGATCTGTGTCATTCTAAAACTCAGGCTCGCTTCCCTATACCCTCCTGATTCCCTGTAGTAAAAACCTTCACTGGTTTTGAAAGTTCTTCAGTGTTCTGTGTAAAGCTTCTCAGTCCCTAAAGGTGATTTACCTTGCAGTGCAGCGGCAGCGGGGTGTGGTCCCAAGTTTAACGAGGCCAGCATTTGCTGGGAACCAGAGTGTCATGTCTGCCTGATGCCGGCTCCAGCCTTGGTGGCTACAGTGCTTGCGTCCTTGGTCCTCATGGTCAAGCAGGGCTTCTGGGCTATTGTTAACTTCCCAGCTGGTAGGGACAGGTGCCACTCAAAGGATGTCAGAGCACCTGTCATTTCTGGCCTATGGTGTGGAAATTGGCACATGGGAGGTTGGGACCAGCCACGTGTTTTGTAGGGATTTAAACAGATGACGTCACCCAGAGGCAGGCCTCAGAGAGAAGAGACTTCACCGTGCCCAGGGTCTGCCTCAACAGGGCCACACCACTGAGGTCTGCTCTGGGGCCCATGGACAAGCATCCAGTGTCCAGATTCCTAACAGAGACCAACTCACACCCTGTCTGCACAGAAAGGGAGAAATGGGTGGAGAGGTACAAGAAAGGCTAAGAGAATATTTTCTAATAGTTGGCTCTTGTAGAAACAAGAGGCGTTTGGATTGAGCATCTCAGGGTAAGCTTTTCAGAAGCCTTAGTCACCATTCATCATGAGCCCCGGACCCCGCAGCCCTGAGTGAGCCATGGGAGCAGCTGCATGGCTGTGTGTCTCAGTGAGCAGCATGGCCCAGGTGGACTTGGCCGTCGGCCACTGTGGGTGGACACCAGAGCACGTGGTCAACCTCTGCCGTTTGGGAGGTGTCAGGGAAGGTTAATCAGAACCCTCGAGGTGGCCTCTGGGACCCAAGCCATGTGAGAGTGGTTCTCCTGTGCCCTGTTATCTTAGAAGCAGACTGGCTGTGGCTAGCGGGATCCCAGCTTGGAGCAGGCGGGGATTACATCCTTGCCTGGCCACTAAACGGCTCTGCAATGTGACCACTGAATCCTGCACGACTCCTGTTTTCTCCCCAGGGACACGCAGGGCCATTGCTTCCTCCCACTGCTCCCTGTGGAGACGAAGGGAGGAATGATGTAAGAAGGTGTAGCCCAGGGGTCCACGCAGAGTGGCTGTTCTGTCACGGGTCCAGAAGCTGACACCAGGCCGTTTGGCAGAGGAGCCACCAACAGGACCAGGGCTCACTGGCTACTTGGAGTTGTTCAGAGAACAATGCAGGCCTCCGTGGGAAGGACAGCCCATTCCGCCACCGCGGGGAACGCAGGCGGGGCGGGACTGGGCTCCTGCGTGGGCGGTGCAGCCAGAGTAGAGGTCTGCTGTGTGCTTCATTGCCAGGCTCTGCCAGTCCTCAGCCCCTTACGTAGTCTGGTTCGATGCTCAGAGAACCGGCTAGTTGTCCACAAGGGAAGGAACAGGATGAGAGCAGCTGTAGTGGCACCTGCTGTCTACCAAGCATGAGGCTAAGTGTTCATAACCATTATCCAATTTCCTCCTCTCTACAGCCCCACGAGGTAAATGCTATTTCCCCCATTTTACACATGAGCTATGACTCAGAAGGGTTAACTCACTTGCCCAAGGTCACCCAATAGGAAGTGAGAGAAGCCAAGTTTGTTAGATTCCAAATTGCTTCTTGGGGTGGGACCTGCACAGTTCTGATCTTCTAATGAGTATGGGAAAGCGTGGACACAACCACACCTACTGTTGGGCGTGAAGTTGAACCCGCTGTATGTAGTAGAGACATGAGAACCATCCAGTGCCACTGCCCATGTGTGTACAGATATGAATGTGTGTTCACCAGTGTGGCTATACTTACCCACCTTATTTGCACACCTGGATGCTTGTATGTACGTACATGTGGGGGAGCATACACAGGTGCCTGGAGGGTGGGCAGATCAGTGGCTGTGCACAGAGGGTAGGGGAGTGTCTGAGGAAGGCAACTCTTGGCTCACTCTTGTCAACCAGTAGTGACTTGGTTTCCCCTGCATTTCCTGGATGGGGTAGGAAAATGAGAAATGTGTGCACTGTAACAATGGTGTACATGCATGCTGTACATGAGAATATCCAGAAAGAGAATAGCCATTTCTGGACAAAGGGCAGCCCTCCCACCGCATACCATCCCAGCTCCTCCAACCTCGGTGGTGTTTGGACCACAGAGGGCAGGGGTGGGAAAGAACCTGGTGAAGTAGGAGGACGCTGGAGAGGAGCAGGTGGACGGCCAGAGACAGGCAGAGGCCAGAATGGCCAGAAAGAATGAGTTTATTGGTCAGAGGTCCACCTTGTGGAGAGGGAAGTGAGCACCTTTAATTGCTCACCTCTGGCACCTCTGCTCCTAATTTTAACCTGGCCTAGGACCCATTGGCTCTGGACTCTGACTTGAAGCACTTCTTTACGGTTTGGTAGTTCCTCTGAACTGGGAGGGGTCCTCTGTCCTCTTGCAGGCTGAGGTAGCCCAGCTGCAGGAGCAGGTGGCCCTGAAGGATGCCGAAATTGAGCGTCTGCACAGCCAGCTCTCCCGGACTGCGGCTCTCCACAGTGATCATGCGGAGAAAGGTAACCGGTTTGGCTGTGAGGGTGCAGTTGCCCTGGGTCCTGTGCCCCCTCTTATAGGTGGGCTGGCATGTCTGTGGATGAGTATGTGAATGCCTATGTGAGCATGGAAGTGCATGTGTGTGTGCAGACATGTCTCAGTGAATGGGTGTGTGCTCGTGTGTGCATGACTGGGCCTATGCAACCCAGCTCTGTCCAGAAATCATTGCCACCAACCTCTCTCCTGTCCAGAAGACTCAACTCTGAAGGCGTTCTGGGGATGCATCCTGACCATTAAATCTCTGGCCACCTCTGGAGCTTTAGCCATTCGCTTGTCTGAAAGGATTTGTTTTGTGTCATCACCAAAGGGGAGGCTTTAGCAATTCATTCTGTCACTAAGTGGAGACCTGTCTGATACTCGTCCAAGGCCCTGAGTTTACAGAAACAAATTAGTCATCGCTCATCCTTTACATCTCAACTTAAAGTTACCTCTCAGGGAGACCTCTCCCGGCCACCCCACTTCATGTAGATGCCCCCAACCCTATTTTTTTCTAAGTCAGTGTTCTTTTTTTTCCATAGCATTTATTATAAGTTGTCAGCATTGTCTTTTGGGGGTTCTTTTTGTATAGCCTGCAGCCCACACTCTGGGGAAGGGACTGTGTCTGTCTTTTCTTTAAGACCATATCCGCAGAACTTAGCACCGTATTTGGTTCATGGTAGGCTCCTAAGTGATACTTACTAAATAAAGGAAAGGATGGTGAATGGTTCCCCAGGAGTTCAAGTCTCGCTGATTAAAACTAGAGGATAAATCCTCTTATTAATACATATTTAGTATTTATGGCTATTTGCCTTGTGTACAAGATGATCACAATCTTCCGACATTTCCTCTTATCTCAGCTGCAGAGTAATGCTGGGGAGATCGTGGGGGCCAGTGGATTGGCTCTATGACCTAGTCTCATTGATGCTGAGCTCAGATCCCTGGCGAGGGTGGGGAAACCATGTGGCCAGGAAATAGTGGCTTAGGCTAGAGAAAAAAGTTAGCCACCAATATGCTAAACCCTTCCCCAGCCTTTCTCTTCCCAAACCACTGAGTGTGTCACCCACCCGTCAAGCCTAATGTGGAGGCTGGATCCCCCTAAGATGACCTAGGTTATCTGTGATGTTAAACCAGGACAGAGAGCCCAACCCATGACTGCTAGACCAGGCAGCCTTCCCCCATGCTCCGTGCTACTCCGGAGTCCAAGCCTTCCAGGGCCTACTGCACTCCATCATCAGGTACCTCCTGGAGCTGGGCCTTTGGTCCCGTGCTGCCCGAAGCATTGAGGAGTGCCAGTCTTCATTTGGAGCTCACTTCTCTCCCCCCATATCCGGGCTACGGAGCTGGTCTTCCACGGCCAAGAGCCGACGATAAGGAGCAAGCACTCTACTTTCCCCTGAAAATGGATCCCTCCCGCTATTTATACAAAATACATACATTTGTTCCTCCTGTTCTTATTGGATTTAGCAAGCATCCTGAAAGCAAGTGGGGTACCTGTACTTGGGTTCCCTTGTCCCCTATACTTTTCTTACATAGACACCTCTATTCTCTTTGCAGTACCCAGGTTGGGTACGGGTGTATCCCTGTTTGGAAAATCGATGTGCCAACTCCTGGACCTCCAAATATTTGGCAGGATGACCTCCAGCTCCTTTAGGCATTAGCCTATGACCTGGCTCTCCAGACCAATTTGGGAAGAAGTCGAGAGAGTCCCTGTGGGGTCCAAAGTGAGAGAAGGACATGAATTGTCCACAACAGACTGAAATAGATCTCTCCGCCCACAAGGAAATTCTTTAGATGTATGATGAAATAAGATTGTTTTCCTTAACAGTAGAGTTTGTTTTAATATAGCCAAAGATGTGTCAAAACATCTGTTAGTTAAGTCTGACTATACCATTAAGACAAGTAATCAACACTTTTACATAATGATTCTTTGCCAGTCTCCATTCAGTTATAGACCCTCGCCCACCCCCTTATTTTATTTTACTTTATTTTTTTTCCATTATTGATTTTAGAGAGAGGAAGTGAGAGGGAGAGAGAGAACATCGATTGGCCACCTCCTGCATGCTTTACACTGGGGATTGGGCCCACAGCCTGGGCATGTGCCCTGACTGGGAATCGAACCGGTGACCTCTTGGTGCATGGATCGACGCTCAACCACTGAGCCACCCCCTTATTTTAAATTCTCTGCTACAATCCATGGGACTGTATGATTTTCTTTAAAAAACAGTTGCAGCCCAGGCATATGCCTTCTCAAGTTATAAAGGATAAATGTCTGTATTCTTGTGAGATGTTGGTCTTGAAAGCTTTTTCTCTGTGTCACCTTTGAGCAAATGGCATTTTGGTTTCTCCCCCACAAATGTCTATCAAGAGAAGACGCAATGATAGGTTCATTCATTTATTAGTCCAACAAATGTTTAATGAGACTGAAGTCTATGCCAGACATCATTATGGGCCCTTTAAAAAAGCAAAGAAGCCGTGGGTAGTTTGTTCTCCCGGGAACTTCTCAAGCTTTGCCTTGAGGGGCATCCTAGCATGTGGAGGTAGCTGTCTGCATTTATGTAAGTAATTCTTTCCTCACCTAAATTTTTTTAGACCAAGAAATTCAACGTCTGAAGATTGGGATGGAGACTTTGCTTATTGCCAATGAAGATAAGGTAAGACCGTCACTGGGCAGCCCTGTGTTTCCCCTGCTGACATCCCGGCTCTGTTCGGTCCCTGCTGGTCCCAGTGCTGTTTGCCTGCTGTTTTGGACACGGCCGTGCCCATCAGGCCGTGGACTCGGGTGTGTCAGGAGAACGGCTTCTGCTTCCTAGAGACTAGACCTTAGCCACTTGTTTTTGGCTTTGATGTCTGGGAACGTTGCCTAAATGGAATCTCCCAAAGGCAGATTGAAACCGCGCCTGTTCCCGCTGGTGTGGGGCAAACAGTACCACTGTGGTTGCTGCCAATGCCATAGCTGCTGCTTAGACTCCTAGCGAAACTTGAGAACGCTCCCCCGCGCCCACGCGTGATCCAGCCGTGAGCCGTCCCAGAGACACGCAGCATGCAGTGCTGTTTGCCTGCCCTCAGAGTCCTCACGTCTACATCCCGCATAACCACGAAATGAACACCTCTGTAAACACACAGCACCCGCCCGGTGCACACATCAGCTTGGGGGACCACACCCCTGCGTTTTCCAGATGAGGAAACGGACTCAGTGTTCTTTCATTTTGTCCAAGGTCAGGTAGCAGCAGATGGCAGGGCTAGGGTGTATGCCCAAGGTCGTCTTACTCCCAAATCGGTGTGGCCTCCCGAATCCCTAGGCCTGTGCTGAAAGAAATGTCCTCGGTTGTGTAAGGAACCTCAGACTCCTAACAAACAGGCGAGGATGTTGGGACAAACAGGCAGTTTTATCTTAGTCTGTGTGTGTGCTGCTCCAGAGAATAACACTTGGACCCGGAGGCAGATTTTAATGGTTACCTCAGGAGGGCAGGGGACAAGAGTTTCCTGCTTCAGAACTATTTCGGCCCCTTGAAGGCTATACCAGGCGGGGACTCCTGGAGATTGGACTCAGCCTTCAGGGGGAGGTTGGGAGGCAGACCACGGACAACCAGGCTCTGGGAAGGGGCCTGGATGCCGTGTTTCCCTTTGGGACACTCCACAGGTTCCATGTGGCACCTTCTCCCGGTGGGCGCAGAGCACAGCCTGGCCCCACCTGGGCTCAGCGAGGTGCCCGAGCCATGTTGACATTGTCTGCTCTCACACTGTCAGGACCGTCGGATCGAGGAGCTCGCGGGGCTGCTGAACCAGTACCGGAGGGTGAAGGAGATCGTGATGGCAACTCAACGTAAGCGCACCCTTTTCCCTCAGAGGTGTCCCGGCCGCTGTGCTACATCCAGGGGCAGTCCTGCCGGAAGATCCTTCATCTTCATTTGGGGACAGCCCTCTGCTGGAGAACGGAGCTGGTTAGACTGTCCTGAATTGCAGGGAATTGGCAGCTGTTAAGGTTTCCAGACATTTTGTCATTAGTGCTCAGTTCAGAACTCTCAGGGACTATCCAGATCACCGAGAAAATGAAGCTTTCGAATTGAGCCCTTGCGAGCCCCCACCCATGGGTGAAGTCCTGTGCATCCACCCAGGTTACCCCTGCGCGAGTGAGACCTGGATCAGAAATCATGCCCGTGCGCTTCTTGGGGATTCGAGCTTGTCCACCTCCTGGAACGTGAAATCCCCCAGGAGACTGCCAAGGACTGGGAGGCTCCTTTGAGTCTCTGGGTGCCTAGGTTCCCACAGGAAGTCACAGGGCAGGGAGAGCTGTTTGCATCTCAGATCTGCTGCCCAGATGGAGTGCAACATGCAGGCAGCATTGATGTTCTCGTGGGCACAGTGGGGCGTGCGCCAGGCCGCCTGCCTTGGTCACACCGTGGACCTGGGCTCCCAGCACAGATGCCAGGAAGCAGCTGTTTCTAGGAGGGGGCTGCCGTGAGGGTGTTTAGGAGTCTCTGATTCTGGCTGAGCTGCCACCTCCTCAGAGGAAGAAACTGAGCCCCACACTGGGCTGTGGCTGAATGGTCACTGCCCGGGTCTACTGTAAGGTCCTCCAGCCCCCTCACCCCAACCCCACACACATGTCACTGGCCTGTATTTTCTTATCCTTGGGGGTTTGGGTCAAGTCACTCCCAGGACCTGATTGCCGGTGGCCAGGAGCGAGAAGGTTGGAAAGCAATACCGCGGGGTGCCTTCTCTCTGCTCCATACAGGAGCTTTGACCTTGAGACGACCCTCTTGGCAGCCCTTGCTCAGATGCACTGAAGAATCTTCCAAATCACACTCTTAATGCCCCTGTGTATGTTTCTTAGTCTTTCTTCATGAAGGAAAAAGTGTTAGGATTTTGTGGTCCAGTTATAGGTTTCTGAACAAAGGGTACTGTGGTGACCATTTCTGCATTGACGCTCCCAGGGCCTTCAGAAAGAAATCTCTCAATCCATGAAGAAGAGCCAGAGGGAAGTTTCAGAAGGTGGAACGCTACGAATAAAGGCCTTGAAGAATTACTTAAACCAGAGGTGCGCTGTCTCCATCCGTGATGTGGGGTTTCAGCAGGCCCTAGGAGCTTACTCTGGGCACAGGGGAGGATCTAGTCAGGCACCTGCCAGGTATAAATCCTGACAGGTGAAAACATAAACCAGTGGAGTGGCCCCAGAGGCCTTGGGGAGATCCCTGCAGGAGCAAGGGGCTCAGCAGGGGCCTCAGTTCCACTCGGAGGTACAGCGGAGTTGGTGCTGGACTTGCGGGGTAGGAATTATTTTTAAAATCCAGTTCCCTGTTTCCTTTTGTCTTTCCTTTCTGAAATGTAAGGATAGACCAAAGTTGGTGTTGCTTTTACGTACCTCTGTTTCTTCATAGTCTGTAATGATGCCTGGTACCCAGTAGAATTCAACCAGTGTTTGTTGAATGAGTGGGACAGCCGCCGGTTTGAATGCTCCATTCCTACTGCACAGACACCCCCTGTAGACCTGTAACCAGCATGTAGAGTTCTTCCTCCTCTTTCCCTTGTTTACAATCTGGTCCTGTTATGTGAATCTCTGTGGACTTAGGATAGACACAAGGAAGCAAGCTCCTAGATGCAGAGCTCAGGTAGCGAAGGGGCTTTAACCTAGAGACTGAGGTTCACAAAAGTCCGGAATAGCCACACTGAAGAGGATCTCAGCGGTCCATCCCAACCCTTTGAATTAAGGAAAGCATGCGTGTCACCCAGTAACCCAGAGACCTAGCCAAAGGCAAGCATTCCAGATTGCTGGCAATAATAAAATAGCAGAAACCGATATGCACTCAGCACCTCTATGTGTCACAGTGATGAGCACTGTACATGGCTCACCTCATTTACTCCGCAGCGAGTAAATGGCAGCACCTTGACCTGAAGCCAGGTTTATTTGGCAAGAAAAAAAGCCCAGGCTTTACCGACTGTACTGTAATGCCAGGGGTCTCCCTAGAGTAGACCAAAACGACCCAGATCTAGGGGAAAGAGGTGGTCTTCGCGGTTAGTCTAATGCGGAAGACATGGGTCGGTGTCCCTCTGCACCATCAGTAGCTCAGGTCGTGCCGCCAGTGATGCCTATCCTTTCCTGCTTTCCTGGTGACCCCATTCTCAGTTCTTAAGATTCAGCTCAAGTCGTCTTCCCACTGAAGCCGTTCTAACCTGCCCACCAGCGAGAAGAAGCCCCTCCCTGACCTCTGTCCCCCTCTATACCTCTGTCATAGGTATTGGTGCCATAAGGACATGTTGCATTGATCTTTCATCCTAATGAACGTGTGTGCCTCCCTGATAGGAGAGTGCTGGCCCCGTCCCAAGCACAGCGCCTGGCAGGTGGTAGATGCTGCTCACCTTTGTCGAGTGACTACATCCGTTGCATTGTTGCTCATTGCAAGCATCAGAACTCTACTCTGGCTAGCCTATGCCAAAAGGAATGTTTTTGAAAGGGTGGGTGTTGGCCCACTGAAGGAAAGGAAAAGCTGAAGAAGCAAGCTCAGAAAGGACAGGAGCAGCAGGAGCCCTGGGACCCAAGGCTCGGGCCTCCCTTGTCAGGGCTCTGCTGCTGGGGTGTGAATGTGGGCAACAGGAAGGAGAGGCAGGTTTTCCCGGGCCGTTTGTTTATGCCTCCCTCCTTGGTATCTTGAAAGAGCAAAGCACCAGAATTGACACGGCCACCGTGGCTGTACCCGGGGGCAGAAATGTAGCTCCTCAAGTGAAGTCATCCAAAAAAGGGGAAAGGATAATGGTGGTCTCCAAACAGTGACTGTCCTCTGTGGTGACGCTTCTCTTTCTGGTGCAGATGCCTCCAAGATGCAGCCCTCCTGTGGTGGCGCCACCGCCACTTCCACAGAAATCACTGGAAACCAGGTAGGAGGCCCAAGCACTTCCCCAGAGCCACTGTGCCCTCAGGCCCCTCTCGGGGCTCCTGACATGGCGGGGACTTGCCATGCATGGTGAGCACGACCACCATCAGGGTAGCAGTCCAGGCCCCAGCATTGGCCACAATAGGACCAAAACCATGGAGCAGTCGCGAATGATGCCTATCACCCCCTGGCCACAGAGGGGCTCTCCTCCGCTCAGGCCAGGGGTCTGGGTCACTGTCACTGAGAAAAGACCTGGCCAGGGGTCAGAACCTCAGAGGAGAAGTGGCCCTCCGTGGCTCATCAGAGCTGAGGGCGTCCCATGATGTGTGCCTGTCATTTTTGCAGGCCCCTCTGGAATGTCCTTCCTGCTCTCGGGGATTTTAACCCTGTGACAAGCCATGCTGTCTAGGGAAGGCCATTTCTCCTTCAGGGAAGTTGGTCCAGTTGCATTGGAGAAGCTTCACATAGCAATGAGCTTATGATGGGCTGGACTTTGGGGTCATTTGGCTGTCATCTGTCTGGTTCACTTTAAAATGAACCTATTTTGTCTGGCCTGTGTAGCTCAGTGGTTGAACGTCGACCCATGCACCAAGAGGTCATGGTTCAATTCCCAGTCAGAACGCATGCCCGGGTTGTGGGCCTGATACCCAGCGGGGGGCATGCAGGAGGCGGCCAGTCAGTGTTCTCTTTCGTTGATGTTTCTATCTCTCTCTCCCTCTCACTTCCTCTCTCTCTCTCTCTCAAATCAATAAAGAAAAAAAAATTAAATAAAATGAACCTATTTCTAGTTCCCTATATTAGCTCTTTAGAACACATGTCCTAGTAATGAAGATATGGAGCTTCACTGCCAAGAGCAGGCTGTCTTTCAGCCACGATATCTGGAGAAGTGGCCAGATATGATGGAAGCCTTCCCAGAGTGGTGCAGAACCTCCAGAGTCTCCACTCTCAGGACCCCACTTTCCAGAGAGCCATTTTCCCATGACCCTTTAGCTCCAGAGCAAACTGGTGTCAAACAGGGCAATTAGCCAGTCCTCAGTTTAGCAGAATAAGAAATTTGGTTTATGAGTTTACTCAGGAGGGAGTAACTCACACTGACCAGACTCACATGAGACTAATGTACAAACAGATGCTAACTTCTTCATATGAACTGAGAACTGTCACTGCCAAGGAGACTCATCACAGGTAACCCTGTGACCACAGGTGGTGTTGCCTCTTTTTAAAATTGGTGCCCTTCTCTGTAAAATAGCCCCTGAGAAAGCAGTTTACTGAGCAGACTGGTTAGCATGTGCAGGGCCAGAGCAGAGGGTTGGAAAATTCTAGCAGGTAATGCTTTGGAGCTGGGGCTGGCTGATGTGCTTGTCTCCACTCTAAAGTAATTCCTCCCTGGATTACTCTTAGACTCACAGATGAGGCAGTATTGGCACCTTTCCTCTCTTTGAGTCTTTAGACATTAGTCTTTTACTACCACAAAACAGCTTGCACTGATACAACAGAATTGAATATATTCTAGCTTGTTGAGGAATGCTAAGGTCTTTTGATTTGGATCTAAATGATGCTCTCATGCCCTCACCAACACATTGTCCCATCAGGCTACCCCTGAGATGGGCCAGTCTCATCTAATAGGTAATGGTTATAACGAGAGGGTGGTTTTTTCCTGACCTTGACCCTAAGCCCAATACAAACTACTGGTTAAACATTTGGAATGTCCTCTGCATGAATAATACTGTGTATCTCCTTCTCCAATGACTTTTTTTGTGTTTTTTCAGGGCTCAGAAGAAACTCTCCTGTAGTCTAGAAGACTTGAGAAGTGAACCTGTGGATAAGGTCAGCCTGTCAGTCTCTCCATAAGATTCCTGAGTTATCTCTGTGCCCAGCACAGTGCTGGGACACACAGGCGAGGTCCCGGTCCCCACCTTGTAAAGGCTTTTATAAGGGGAAGGCAGGAATGTTCTGAAAAAACAGTCAGGTGTGGCCCATGGCATCCTAGAGGTCGGGTAAGTCAGGAAATGCTGCCTGCAGTTGATGAGGAAAGATGTTGAGGTGGTTACAGGCAGGTTCTGGGAATACTAGCCCTGTACCCTCAGGGCACCAGGAGTATTGCAGAGACTCTGAACGAGGAAGTAATGTGGATAAAGGAGATCATCCAGGAGTGAGCCCCAGGATAATTGAGAATATTGGAGAGAAACCTTTTGTAAGAGTCTGGAAAGATGAGGAGGGCTTTGTAGTGCCTAATGAGGGTAGCGCTTGACCGTGTGGTGACCTGTGCTGGAGGAGAGGACCGCAGGCTCTTGAGCGAGGACACTGGAGACCCAGGGGTCCTGCCCTGACAGAGCATCTTCCCTGAGCCTGCCGGTCAGGCTCCCCGGTCTCCAGCAGGGCACCAGCTTCCCTGGTGCTGCAGTGGAAAACCGTAGATGGGGGAGGTGGCAGGAGTCACGGGCCCATTCAGTAGCTTTGCTCCCATGGTCCTGGCTCTTGCTCCTCCTGGTCAGATGGCTAGCAGCTTCTGGGACATCTGTCTGTGGGGATGGACAGTGATCTGTGTGTTCCTGCCGTGAATGGAGGTTCCCAGCTGTAATGATAGGGAGGGAGGGGATGAGCTTTGTAGATTCAAGCTGGTCCTGGTTCGTTTGTGACTAACACAGGTCTCTTTTTCTCCCCATAATCGAAATCCTCCTTGTCATTCCACAGTGTGTCAATGGGAACCAAGTCTCCCTGGTGGGAGAGCCCAAGGTACGTTAAGCGCATCTCCCTGCCACCTATATGCGGTTGTATTGCTTGTTAGTGTTTTCATTTAGCAAGTTACAGCTTTTGTAACCATAAAAAACATTAGCTTAAGGGGTAAGAGGGTGAGAGAAAAGACAAACCTTCCCGTTTTCTTTGTCGTGCACCCAGCCGTCTCGTTTGCTTTCAACTCCGGTATCTGTGGGGTTGGGTTTCTTATTCTCCATTGTGTAGGCTCAGAGAAATTCATCTTTAACCAGAAATGTAGGTGTGACCGCAGGGGAGGGGATGTGGTCTCAGCACACAGAGGAGCGTGACAGTTGTCATTCTTTCTGGGTTGTGTCATGGTTAAAAACAGGAGTGCACCCGCCACAGCCTCAAGTCTTTCTACAGCGCCCCCTAGCGCTGGTGACTGGGAGCTCATTATACTCGAAAACAACCGGTGTTCTTTTCTGGCTCTGTCTCCGAGGTGCGTCTTCTGGGCTTCCTTAGAATGTGCATTGCTGGTCCCAGCTCTCCCTCTGGAGCCCATGGAACAAGTCATCCTCCCCTGCTCCTGACAGCTCTAGAATTTAAGCCCCTCAGGCCCTCTCTGAGCTGAACATCCTCTTCTCCTGTGCACAGATCACGAACCGTTGGCATTCCTGCGCAGTCTCCCTGGATCCGCACTAGTTTCTCAGTGTGTCCTCTAACTGCCCTGGCCCACACTTGAGTGTGATGTTCCTGGTGGGGTCTGACCTGTGAATTCCTTCATGTAGGGATCTCTCTTGTAGTACTGCTGTCACACCAGGCCCTGGGCACGTGATCTTTTCTGGGCCTCTGTTTATGTGCTGGTCTGAGGCAGGAATTGTTATTCTCTGTTTAGAAACGATAACAGTTTCTGAGAGGCTAAAGAGAAAGGGCTTTGGCTGAGTTGGTCTGAGCCTGGGCTTCCCGCTCAGGTGTGCCGCCTCTCTGCGCTAGGCAGTCGGTTACACGCACTCCCTGGCTGGGGGTTCCATTCCCCCAGAACCGGCTCACTCTTCTTGGAGACCAGAGGGGCAGGCCTGATTCGGGCATTTCTTCCCCCTGCACAGCCTTGTCCCACAGTGAGTCCTTCCTTCCCAGCTTTTCTCCTTGGCTGAAAAGAGCTAAGAGCCCTTTCTGTTGCCTTCGGTTCCTTTCATTGTCTTTCTCATTGTTCTGGGCACCTTTGATACCCATCCTTGGGTTAGGTCCATGCGCTCTTTTTATCCCAGATCCTCGGCAAGCTCTCGGGCAGCCCACGTCAACAGCCTTGATCGCCCCTGCCCTGTTTTTGGAGGGCATGTGTGATGATACAACCGGAAGTCTGTTCAGGGCCCTTCCTACTCCCAAATTTCCTGTATTATGAAACTTGGAGTCAGGCTCTTCAGTTGCCTAAACTTTTTGTTTCTCTTTCTTTTTTATCTTTATTGGTTTTAAAGTGAGAGGGAGAGAGAGATAGAAACATTGATGAAAGAACATCGATTGGCTGCCTCCTGCATGCCCCCCACTGGGGATCAGGCTCATAACCTGGGCATGTGTCCTGACTGGGAATCGAACCGGTGACCTCTTGGTGCATGGGTCAACGCTCAACCCCTGAGCCACACCAGCTGGACAATTGCCTAGACTTTTTGAATGCTGCTTTCCCCAGTCGATGGTTCATGGGTCTGACTGTGCATCAGAGTAATTGAGATGCCTGTGAAGAATGCAGGCTCTTGGGGTACACTTGATTCATGGGAACAAGTTGTAATGTGGGGACTTATATTGTTCTTACACATGCCCCAGGTGATGAGGAAGCAGCCAGTCCATGGATTTGGACACGGTTGGTCTTGACCAGGTCGAGGCTCTTCCTGTGGGTCATCTTGAACTTCAAGACTGCATGGTCTCCATCTCTCAGGGTTCTGATTATTTCTACTTTACCAGCCGTTCTTTCAGAATTCTTTGAGAATTTAGCTTACTTTTTCCATACCCCTCCCTTCTGAGCTCATTTATAGGGCATTACTATTCGATGTCCAAAGAGTGAATTGGATTTCAAACGATTTCTAAGGCATGCATTTATAAGCAAACTGAATTTGGAAATTTATGGGGCACTTGGCTGTTAACTAAGTAAAACTTCAAAAGACGTCTCAGCCCCCGAAGTCTCCCGTTACTTGTCTGATTTGTAGTTTTGAAGTCGGTTTGTCTTTCATTTTACTTTTCTTCTGAGTCCAACCTAGTGACCCACAGCTGACTCCCCTGGTAATGTCGCTTCCATTTTTCTTTCTCTTTTATTCTCACTCCAATGCATTGCACTGTGTTTCCCGCAGGTTTCGGAATTTAAGGGCCATTATATCTTTCTTGACCAAATAAGTCCCATTCTTCTTTCCCTTTTGATCAACTCGTTTCTTTGGGACACACTTTCCATGGCCAGGCCCACTGCATTGGGGCTACACCTTATGTGGACTGTGAGCCGAGTTCCTAGGGGACTCTGTTGGCGTGCAGACCTCCCGCTCACTTCCTGTTGCCACACATGCATGCCTTCTCCCTTTGCCTTAACCTGATATTGTTCAAAATTACCATAATATATAATAAACATATAATGTGTATTAGCTATATATAATATGTTAGATGTAATATATGTTAATTATTATATATAAAGCAATAGCTTTTCGTATAATTCTGGTTTGTATATTCAAAGAGATCAAAGGCTAATTTACAGCTGTTGATTCATTGAGCCCCTGAGCCCCAGACCAAATGCAGAAGCCCCCTTTGCCAGACACCTCCACTTCCTGCTTAGAGTCGGTTGCAGTGAGCCCTGAATGTGGGTCTTACTCCATCATGTCTCCCTGTGTGGCCTTGGGCAAGGGTCTTCCTTGCTCAGAACTCTGGTCCCCTTTCCTGGCCTGGACTAAATGATCTTTGAGGAGTCTTTGAGTCAGCCTGAGTGAAAATGACCCTTGGAGAACAGGGAGTTGTTCCTGCAGCCAGAGGTTTCCTAGCTGGGTTTGGTGCTGAGACTGACAGCTAATTCAACATCTGTCCCTCCTTCCAATAGGACAGCCCTTTCCTGGCGGAGCACAAGTACCCCACGTTGCCTGGGAAGCTTTCAGGAGCCGTGCCCAATGGAGACGCTGCCAAATCTGCTCCCCCCGCCTCCCAGCCTGACCCCGTAGGAACCAGCCTGCCGAGGCTGAGTGAGTGTCCAGGCCTCTGGGCTGGTGGCCTTGGGGAAGTGGCCGTGTACTTCGAGTCATTGCACAGGATTCTGTGCCCACCGCTGCTGCCCCGCGTTGGGGTAGATGGGGGTGGGTGAATGGGGCGTCACACCACTTCCAGAGACGATGGCTCCCTGTCTGAGCATAAGGTTCCCTTCAGTAAACACTTGAGAGCCCAGAAAACCAGCGTGTGTACCCACCGTTTCTTTCCTGCTACAATCACTCCACCCCATCTCTCCTCTGTCCTCCTCTCTTGAACCCCTTCCTGCTCTTCCCATCATTCCTCTTTCCCCACCCCCTGAGGCACCCCGCTCCACCTCCCTGTCCCTTCCTCTCCCTCCTCTGTCACCCTGATCGTCCCTTCCCTGTCTCTGCCCTCCTCTCTGCAGCCTCTCTGTTTCCAGTAGGATGATATTGTGGGCTCTTCCCAGGGAGAGCATTTCCTTAGAGACATGGAGTCAGTGGCCAGTGGGCAGGATGTCAGTGCACAGGTCTCCTTCGGCGCCTAGAACCCGGGGCCGTGGAGGTCTGGGCTGCTGCTCACGCCGAAGAGGCCATCTGTCCCCAACAGCAGCAGCAGATCAGTGGGGCCAGGAGGGAATGTTCTGGTCCTGGCAGAGCCCTCCCTCCCCTGGGTCCTCATCCCTGGCTGCCCCCTGTGTCAGCCCACGTGTTGGCTTCTGCCCCTGGCCAGTTCTGCCTTTGGCTGCCCGAACTCCAGATAAGCCTGGGAAGGAGTATGTCCTGCTGACTTGGGCTGGCAGCAGCTTTGGACATTCTAGTCTGACTGCGCCCTGGCCCTGTACAGCTGTGCGGGGCCCAGTATATTCGGCCCCTGCCTCTCTCCCTCCCTTTCCCTGCCTGTGGGCACCCCACCTCCTAGGAGTGGCCCCAGGAGTATTCGGTCCCCTCACGTGAACCCTTCTCTCACTGAGCTGACCCCGCGGGCTGAGCTTGGTCACCACTCACCCCTTCCTTCCTCGTGGGATTATTTTTCTTTTTGTTTGAGTTTTTCTCTCTTGCTCGATGACTCTTGTTTATTTCTTTGCTTCCCTATAACTCTGGTGGGCTGGACTTGGGCCTCTCTTGCTTCTTCATGTGGCTTCTCTGCTTCTTGGTTGGCTGGAGACCGTGGCCGGAGTGTCAGTGCCCCCGTATTAGGTACTGTACCCTTCCAGGTGAGGTGGCAAGTGAGATGCCCTGTTTCCCTTCCCTGACACCCCCTCCCAAACACAGCCTGCTCCCCTTCCTGCCTACATGCTCCACTCTCCCTTGGGAAAAAGAAAGCAAGCTCCTTGTCGGAGTTACCTGCAAGTACTTGGACCCAAAACCCTTCGAATTTGAAGACATTCGCTCACCCAGATTTGAAACCCTAAGTCACTGATTCCTCAGAGAGAAACGGGGAGTGTGCTCGAGCCCCCACTGAGATCTCGGTGTCAGGTGCTGCCCAGAAGGCAGAGCTGGGCAGACTCTTCCCAACCCCCACTGAAGGACAGCCAGCCTGGGGGAGGAGTTTCCGTGGGTCCCCCCCTCCGTCTCTCACACATCGTCCCATCCTTTCAATCTCAGGAGACACAGAGAGTGGCTGGGACGACGCTGCGATGGCCAATGACTTCTCATCCACGTCATCTGGTACTGACTCGGGCCCCCAGTCTCCCCTGACACCAGATAGTAAACGGAGCCCCAAAGGCATCAAGAAATTCTGGGGAAAGTAAGTTGGCAGTGATGATTGTGATTATAGTGCTTGGCATGAATGTTCTTCTTGACTGGGCAGAGTCTGCATAAACCGCTGTTCAATTAGATGTTGGAACAGCAGTAAAAATAGAGTGATTATGTTTAGAGATAAGAATCTGAGTGACATTTTTAGGGCCCAGAGAAGGAGAATTATGAAAGGCAGCCATTCAATACACCCAGTTGCCTAAGATGTCATCCATTCTAGGCATCCACCCATCCCGCACACCCTGGGCACACACCCTGTAGCTCATTCATATGTACTTTGGCAGAGACACGTGAGTGAGACCAATTTCTTCCTCTTCAGGCATCAGTCTGTGTCTTAAGACATCTCTGAAGGTAGAAAGCTGACTACTTGCTGGCCCAACTGACCCAGTCTGGAAATGAGGCCGGAAACAGGGCCTCCTACACGGGACCACCCTTCACTTTTACCCCCACGGGGAGTGGCCCAAATCCCAGAGGCAGGATTAGAATTGGGGTTTGGGTCTGGCCACGGAGCTGCCAAAGGTCATGATCCCTGACCTCTGTGGAGGCACTGGGCCTGGCTCGTGTGGCCCTGTGTAGGAGGGGTGCACCACTGCACGTGTTCAGACTGTCCCTGAGAGTCCCTGTGGACACCTCTCCACACAGAATCCGAAGAACTCAGTCAGGAAATTTCAACACGGACGCGCCGGGGATGGCGGAGTTCCGGCGAGGCGGGCTCCGGGCGACTGCAGGGCCAAGGCTCTCTAGGACCAGAGACTCCAACGGTCAGAAAAGGTAAGGCCCCTCTATCTGCCTACAAAGACCTGTGTGGAATCCTGGCCAGGGTGGAGTTGGGATGGGGCCAGATGTCCCCAAGAACCTAGGGGTGGACGGCAGGAGCCCCAGTGCAGAGCTCCCACCTCGCCCGTTGGACATGTGAGCACGTCACACGTGCTACTGGGATACGGAGGACAGGCGAGGGCATTGTCTTGTCACTTGGAACAAATTCCCTCATTTTAAGAACAACTCAACCAGGCATTCAAAAAAAAAAAATTTTTTTTTAAACCAGTCTCTTAGGGGTACTTTCCTGGAAGAAATCTTTGGAAATATCTAGTCTTCTAATGTTCCATACATGCCCATTTATTTTTTAAACTGAATATCAAGTTGCTCTGTCAACTTCGTTCTCTCCCCCCTCAGAAAGACTCGGTGGGGATTTTAAGTGTGCCATGAATATTCACACTCTACATGAAAAATTGATGTCTCTAAGAATCGATCATTTGTGACACCCAGTCATCCTGTCTAGAAACGTGATCCAGCTCTTCATTTATTCATGGCTTACGTTGCTCGGTTGGATATTAGTTTCCACCGCCCCCCGGCACCACACACAGTGACTCGGGACCCACACAGTCTTTGTACAGGCAGCTCCCGGGCAGTTTATTGTTGTGGTTGCTATGAGTGGGATTTTTACATTATCTAACAAAAAAATGTTAGTGTCTGTGCACTCTGTATAGAAAATGGTTGATCTGTGCATGTGATAAAGATCAGATGTGTTGTGTGTATTTTATAACTAGCCACCTCCCTGAATTCTCTGGGGTTTTCTGGGTGCACAGTTGTGTCGACTTAAAGAAATGGCTTTCTTTTAGTTTTGCCTTTCTAATAGCTGTCCTTATTCTTATTGTATCTCTTCTAATACTGGCTGCAACTCTCAGACCAGTGTTATCAGTACTGATAAAAAGTATTGTTCTTTATGGCTTTAATGTGAATGCCCCTCACGTTGCATTAATAAATAAGGTAGAAGCTGTTGTCAGAGTTTTTTGTTTGTTTGTTTGTTTTAATGAGAGAGAACTGACCTCTTTTCCTAGCTTTCTGAGTGTTTTCCTAAAAGTGGCGTTGAGCCCTGTGGAAAGCAGCCTCGAGGTGGCTGTCGGCCTAACAGGGCAGGACTCGGCGGTGGCCCGTGTGCGTGGTGATGTGCATGTAGTGGGCCTCACCAGGCTCGTGCAGCAGCCCCATACTCCCGCGGCTGCCCCATGCTCCCGCAGCTACAGAGTTGTAATTCAGACCAGCTGCTGTCACAGGACACCCTAGAGGCCGCCTCAGATGAGTGTGTTGTAGTGGAATTTTTTTCAGCTAGATCCCATGGTGGGGACTGTTTGTGAAACTTTGTTCCCCTTGAGGTGAGGCTCAGTCACATTCAGATGGAGCCTCAGACCCCCACTAACAGGCACGTGTGGTTTCCCTGCTTCCCAGCGACGCCAACGCCCCCTTTGCCCAGTGGAGCACGGAGCGCGTGTGTGCGTGGCTGGAGGACTTCGGCCTGGCGCAGTACGTGATCTTTGCCAGGCAGTGGGTGACTTCGGGCCACACTTTACTGACAGCTACCCCTCAGGACATGGAAAAGGTAAGGGCTGAGCCCTGGACAAGGCGATTCCTATTCCCCCAAACCAATGCCTGGGGAGGTGAGGCTCCCCCGTCCTCCTCCACCCCCCACTCCACACACAGGAGAGTGGACAGAGGGGTTGAGACCTCTATCACTGCAAATTGATGCCTTGGCACTGTGCAGGGTTCCCTGCCACGTGGGTGGAATGTCACCGCCCAGACACGGCGTCCTGTGAGGGCCAGAGTGCCGCCAAAATTCCACGTGTTCCTCTTTGTGTCTCAGGAGCTGGGAATTAAGCACCCTCTTCACAGGAAGAAGCTGGTGTTGGCAGTGAAGGCCGTCAACACCAAGCAGGAGGAGAAGTCTGCCCTTCTAGACCACATCTGGGTGACACGTAAGGACTGGCATATACACGCAGTTATGCTTCTGGCTGTGCCTCGGGGTACACAGGATCCTCTGGGAATGTGTGCCTCGGGGACCAAGCACAGCTCTCTCCTCGGGAAAGGCAGCTGGATTACTCAGCCTCAGGGGGGTACAGCCGGAACTCCAGAATGGTCATTTGCGGCCCTCTTTTGCGGGGGGGGGGGTGCATCCACGTTCTCCCATTCTCTCATGAACCCTAACACACCCGCTGCTCCCTGTTGTGGTAGGGTGGCTGGACGACATCGGCTTACCCCAGTACAAAGACCAGTTTCATGAATCCAGAGTGGATGGACGCATGCTGCAGTACCTAACTGTGGTGAGGAGTTTTCCTTCCAAGACTTCAGTGGCCCCGTGAGCACCCACTCAGCTCAGGCGTCCCTCTCACGGCTGTTTTACACTCGATTCCACCACCTCCCTCGCATTCCTAAGGTCTTAAATCGTGTTGCTTGTCACGTAGGAGGTTCCAAGTAGCCAAGTATAAAGCACTGTGCTAAGAAAAGCTGTTGGTGTGTCCATGTGCACCTGCTGAGACGTGGGGGCTTGTCCCTGTTTGGTCTGGGAAGGAACCGCAGGGGTCTTTAGTCACTTTGAGAACTCTGTTTCATCAACCAGAACTTTCCTCTTCCAGAATGACCTACTCTTCTTAAAAGTCACCAGCCAGCTCCATCATCTCAGCATCAAATGTGCCATCCACGTGCTGCACGTCAACAAGTTCAACCCCCACTGCCTGCACCGGCGGCCAGCCGACGAGGTGAGGGCGGGGCACACCTCTCGGCAGCCCTGAGCCCGGAAACCTGTACGGTTGGGCGTAAGGAAGCAAGAGCGACGGCATCATGAAACGGCTGTGTTTCGGATCACGCTGCTGGGACTCTTTCCTTTGCTAGTGCTTTGTGGTGCCCCAGACACCCCATGGCCTATCCTTTGTGACCCCAAGTTCCCACCTTCCCCTGGGGAGACATGCTGTGGCCCAGAGGGCAGTAGTAGCAAGTCTTTCAAAGCCACCATAATAATTAAAGGAGCTGAGGAAATGGTGCAGAGGAGAGAGAGGGGAAAGACAAAACGGAAAGATGGGTGTAACAGAGGCAGAGGAGCGGAGATGAGCCCATAAAAAAAACAGACATTTTGGAATAGATCTCCCTATTGGTAGATACGAACTTCACTGACCTCCAGTCCCAGGTGCACAGGGAATCCATGAGCAGATTTTGCAGGAGAAGAAATAGTGTAGGTAAACATAGCAACCCAAATGCTGGAGAGGTCCCTGATCATGTTCCATAAACCTCCAAGTCCTTGGTAGGCCCTGAAGCTAAAGGTTGTGACTACACCCCATCTCCTATGTTCCTGGGAACTGAGTCTAACTCTGCTGTAAGATGAACTCAGCTTCCTGAGGGACAAAAGACTCCTACCTCTACCCTCAATTGCCTGTTTTTTCCTATGCATGCCTTCTACATGCCAGGCACATATCTTCTACATGCCAGGCACATGCAGGGTATTCTGAAGACCTGTTGCCACTTGAGGGCACTTAGGCACCAGTGTCTCAATGTGTGCTCTCCCAGAATATTGGGCCATTTCAGGGGGGTCTTTTATCTATAAAATACTCAGCTCATAATTGACAGTCCTCTTTAAAGTTCTGTTGAATCACTGAATGAATAACTGGATGCCTTTGGGGACCACTGGTTCCAAAGGTACCCAGAGAATTAGGGAATAGCAGGATTCTGGAATCAGAGATCTCAATGTAGAAAATCCACAAGAGTCACGAGAGCTCTGTTTCTGGGAAACTGGAAAGTCTCGGGTGCTGGTCTTGCCGCCCGAGTCACTTGGGTGCGAGTCGTGTTTGCCCTGCGGTGAGGCATCCAGGGGGCGCATTCCCAGGCGCTGCTCCACAGAGCACCACAGTGGGTCTTAGACCTAAGCTCTTCCTCCTTCTCCCCCTCACAGAGCAGCCTTTCTCCCTCAGAAGTTGTGCAGTGGTCCAACCACCGGGTAATGGAGTGGTTGCGATCCGTGGACCTGGCGGAGTACGCACCCAACCTGCGTGGGAGTGGCGTCCACGGAGGTCTCATTGTGAGTGGCCCTTTGGACTAGCCCACCTTCCTCGGTGGAAACTGGGCTATTTGGAAATTGCTTCTGTAAGGGCTAGGCATAAGTCCTAGTGAGAGTAATTGTATTTCATCTGAGTCCTTGTCTAAGTTGAAGTCTCACAGAAACAAGGTGGCTTCTGGGAGGACTTCCCTAGCCCCAGACCCAGGGGTCTTCCAGGGAAAGGGGGTGCCTGAGAACCAGCCCTCAGCTCCACCTCCTCCTAGAGGAACACGGGCGCTGGGGAGTGACTGAGAGGCCACCCAGATGTAACTTCCCATGTGCTGCGCTACAGTCCTGACCATCACGCCGGTCTCTCTAGTGGCAAAGCCAGCCGGAAATGGGGAAGGGGTGGCTGGGTTGTCATCCGGAGTGGACCCTGGGAGGTGGCCTTATCTAGGAGGGCGCGTTCTCCGCTGGTCCACGAGAATGCGATGCTTGGTCCACAGCTGTGCCCGTGTCTGCTGGGAGCCAGGCTGTGCCGGGTGGAGAGGTGGGTGGGACACAGGCCGAGTGGGTGAGTTTCAGCCCCTGCCCTGGAGGGACTGCTTGATGTCATCACCTGCAGCCACCGACGTCACCACTGGGTGGTTGGCCTGGTTTCTCCTTAGATCCTGGAGCCTCGCTTCACTGGGGACACCCTGGCTATGCTTCTCAACATCCCACCACAGAAGACGCTCCTGAGACGCCACCTAACTACCAAATTCAGTGCTCTGATTGGTCCCGAGGCGGAACAGGAAAAGCGGGAGAAAATGGCCTCACCAGCGTACACGCCGCTGACCACCACAGCCAAGGTCCGGGTGAGTGGCCGATCCCCTCTGCGGCGGTCCAGGGCCTCGGCCTCCCTCAGGCCCTCGTGTTGTACAGCAGCTGACCCTGCACCGGAGCCAGGTGTGCCCCTGGACCAGGGCTCTTCAGCTCTGCTGGGGGCTCGTCGTAGCCACGCGAGTCCAAGGCACAGGTGCAGGACTCTTTCCACGGCCTCCCTGTGCCGGAAGCAGTTCTTCTCAGGAGGCCGGGGGCTTGTCCTCTGCCCGGGCTGCCTTGTGGTCCAGCCCAGTCTTGTCCCACGGTGCTGTGGGCTGTCTTGGTCAAAGCTTCCCTGCCAACGCAGGGAGTGTCCCTCTTGGCAGCTGGCCCCGGTTGCCCTGTGGAGCGGCCGGCGCAGAGTTGTCCAGAGGCTGCGAGGTTGTACAAGTGCCAGCACCACTCCCTGGCGCTCTCTGGATGCCACAGAACCCACTTAACCTGCCTGACCACAGCGTCCTCAGACATGTCCTTCCCAGACCTCCTTCCCCAAGGGAGCAGGACCAGAAATGTGTCTGGGCAGACAAGCGGAAACACTGCTGGGCAGAGCTGGAGAGGGAGGATGGCCGCCCAGGGCTGCCCCAGGTGGCCTCACAGGGGTCATCGGAAGGGAGGCAGAGTTCCTGTGTGCACCAGCAGCTGTGGGGAGGCAGGTCCTCCAGGCACCCAGCGCCCGGAGATGCCAGCATCACTACTGGGGCAGCAGGACAGTCTCAGGGTCAGAGTCTCAGAGCAGCTCTCCAGGTTCAGAATCATTTATCTGTTGGTCTTTCCCAGTGTAGAGATTGCTCACAGGAGCTCTGTTTTGTTAAGAGGGTTTTTCAGTGGATTGAGTATTGCCCCACGGACTGAGAGGTCCCGAGGGCACATGCCCAGGTTTCGGGCTCCATCCCCAGTGTGGGGTATGCAGGAGGCAGCCAATCGATGCTTCTCTCTTACATCGATGTTTCTGTCTCTCTCTAAAAAATCCATAAAAACATATTTTTTTTAAGGGAGTTTTTCTAGAAGCAGCTTGCCTTACTTCTTTTATCGAGGCCTGCGGTGTGCCAGTCATACCTCACAGCAGCTTGGTCATCTTCACAACCTTGTCTTCTGTGTTTTAGCCAAGAAAACTGGGATTTTCACACTTTGGAAACATAAGAAAAAAGAAGTTTGATGAATCAACGGACTACATTTGCCCGATGGAGCCCAGTGACAGTGTCGGTGACAGGGTCTACAGTGGCTACCGGGGCCTCAGCCCACTCGATGCCCCCGAAGTGGACGGGCTGGACCAGGTGGGACAGATCAGCTGACGCCCCGTCGCCTGTCCTCCGTGCACCCTGAGAACTCACAGTAACACCGTGTGCGTCACGCGTGTATCGGCTGCTTCTCACCCGCACGTGTGCATGCCGCGCAGAGAACAGTCCACAACCGCGCGCCCCGGGGTCCAGTCTCTCCGAATCCTGAGGGGGTGGAGTTACACCTTTGCTCAGGGCCAGACTTTGGGAACTGTTGCCAAAGGTGGACTCAGGAGGAAAGATACTTAAAGATGTTTGTACATTTTGAGTAATCCTTAATGTCCATCCTCAGCTGCAGTGGAAACACACGCGCTCGGACACAGGTCCAGGCTGCGTCCACCCGCCAGAGGCTCGGCTCTCAGCCCTCTGCTGGGCCGCAGCTGTGGGGCCGTCTCAAGTGCCTTAGGCCTGTGGCTACAGCGCTGTGGCTGAGATCAAAGGGACAGCAGCAGGGTTTTCTGCCGCAGTGACAGTGTAACTATGTTGCGCCTTACGACAGAGGTGGTCGCTTCTTTCTAGTAATAAAAGCAATATTTATGTAGAAAGCAAACAGTACACCATCTCTTTAATCTTGTTGGGGAAAAGAGCTGAGCACATCTGGAGACGGGGGCCTGCTCCCTGCACAGCTGGAGAGCCAGCGGCCCTACCGGGTCCTTTGCCAGGTGTGCACTTAGGGTCTGCCAGGGGGTTGGGCAAGGAAGGACCCCTTCCCACATCCTTCAGGGGAGGTCTGTGGCCCTGTGGCTTCAGGCTCCACCTCCCTCGTGGCTCACACACGTCCTGACTGCAGCTCACACCTGTCGTGCAGACCCCAAAGCTGGTTTCCGATTCCGTGGCATGAGCCACCTAGGGAAGGGGTGGTGGGGAGACAAGGCGGCCTCGCTGGAAGGACTTTCTGTTCTCTTATGTGTGTTGCCAGCTTCTCTGTTATCGACCTCGCTGGGCCCGTAACCACGTGGGGGCTGGTCTGTCTGTGGGCAGCGCCGTAACAGACCTGTCTCCTGAGTTAGGGGCTGACTAACTGATAATGGGTCTTCCAGACAGGCTTTGTCTGGCCAAGGACTGCAAGAGAAACACGCCTTCTGCTCTGGGCTCCTGCTTATGAGATTCCAGCTTACCCCGGGGCCTCATCCGCAGAAGCATAACAGCCTCCTAGTGACTGACTGGTGGCATGGGGCCGCATGACCCCACTGAGGGCACTCTGATTCTGTCCCGGATGGAGCCAATGATCAGATTTGTTTCCTAAATTACCTATAACCTGAGGCCATGGCCTCTGGTCTCCCCTGACTTCCGGCCAGTGAGAGATGGACAAGCTCGCCGGCCAGCACGGCTGGTGTTCGATGCCAGTGCCTGGACCACTGCATGCAGGTGTTCCTTGAAGCTGGTACCTGGGCACTGCAGTTGTCGATCACAGGGCAGGCTCTGTCCCTTAGCATCACACCCTGGTGCGGGCATCTCTGCGTGTGCCTGTTTGCAGACCGTGCATGGCATTGTTTCTGATTCTCTGGCAGCCTCGAGCAAGGCCTCTCTCCCTTCGTGGGCCCCAGTTTTCCAGCTTCCTATAAAATGAGGGGTTATTCATGATGCCCTCAGAGAATGCATCCAAATTTACAACATCCAGTTAGGTTTCAGGGAGGAGGAGCGGGCCAGCATTACCTGGTGAGAGGCAGGAGGGGGAGGGACGGAGGTCCCGGTGGTGAGGAAGCTGCACCAGCAGGCCCTGAGGGTGCTCACCTGATACATGGGTGTCAGTGCCGAGGTCCTGGTGGTGTCTGAAATGGTCAGTGTCATCAGCATCCTGACGGCCTTCATCTCTGCTTTTGGAAAAAAGTATTGAACTTATACTAAAGGGCTCTTTCCGACAGGCCCCGTCTGTGCCCTTCGAGCTGGCGCCGGGGTGGGCACCCAGGAGAGCGTGTGCATGGCAGTGTGGGCACTGGGGGTCCGCTTCCCCAGGGACAGAGGCAGCATGCTCTCTGCCCACCTGTCACTCCCAGGGCCCAGCCCACTCCTTGTCTGGCCCTCGGGGAGCATGCGGAGCTGGATGGGACTTGCATGCCATCCCTGAATCATGAGTGCAGTCCACGTGTGCTGACTGGGCCGCTGCCCATTTTACAGATGGCACCTTCGGAAGGCACTGTGACGCAAATAGGGCTCCTCTCCCAAGACATTCACCGCCTCACGGTAGGACCCTGCCCCTCTCCCCACATAGGACAGGTGCTGGGAGGCCCCAGGAGTTTGCTGAGGTGGAGTACAAGGCTGAGGCGGCCCTCTCCCTACTCCAGAGCCTGTGTCATCAGCACGTCTGCTGGACGAGAACAAAGGAGGGTGCTGGGTGCTGGGTGCTGGGTGCTGGGGCCAGCTCTGAGGCAGCAGCGGTGCGGGGCCTTCTCCATGGGCCTGCTGCCGGGTCTTGAGCTGTTCAGGGTATTGGGGAGGGTTATGGACCTTGAGCAAAATCCAACTAAAGTGTGCTGGGTCTCAGGTCCTCTTCCCAGGCCCAGAGCTGGTGAGGAAACTGAGATGCCCAGCGGCTCTGGGTCACCTGCCCGGTCAGCCCAATGCCCAGCCTCACCTCTGGCCGGGTGGACACTGTTCTACCCTCTCTGCCCATGAGATGCACACATCTCCTATCATGCCTCTGACGTCATGGATATCAAGTCACATGAGCACACCCTGGCGTGCCCACTGAGGACAAGCCACACCATGGTGGCAGCAGGGTCTCCAGGAGAGGAGCAGCCCAGGAGTGAGGCCAGCCTGGCTCCAGCCCTGCGCTGGGACCTTGGGCGAGTCATTCTCACCCCGAGCCCTGCCTCAGTTATCTGCACGGCGGGGCTCAAGACCTGCTTTCAAGGCTCACAGGCAGGCTAGGCTGGCGGAGGCTGCCACAGGGGAGGCCACAGTTTCATACATTCCAGGGCCTGGGAGTTCTCACACTGGCACATCACTGAGCCCACGGGACGTGCGTCTGTCCTGTCGAGGCCACTGTCGCTGCCCTTGGCGTGTCCTTCTATAGACACACACTGAGAAGGCTGTATCTAAGGGCACGACCAGGGAGGAGGGCATCTTCCTGCATCCAAGTGGGATTATTTTTATTCCACTTCTTTTCTTGGCTCACACACCTAAATGAACCCACCCAGCTCTGCCCTTATCGCCTCCAATAGGTTTCTTGAGGTAGCACCTTTGCCTCTGAGGTCTGAGCAATCGATTGCCTCGACAGTGCTGTCCCAACCAATGCGTGGGTCCTGGGACACCAGGAGCTTATAGGGCACTAGTGTCCAACGGGGCCACACCCAGTGTCCACTGCTTCCCACGTAGCTGCTACAGGGTAGCCTTGACCCAGACCCTGTTCAACTGCGCCTTCGATTGTGTCCTTCCAGACCATGCTGAGCGAGGACCAGATGCTGAACGACTCCCACCTGGCTGTTCCCGGCTCTGAGGACTGGAGGTGACTTCACAGTAGAGTGCTGGGAGAGGCACGTGTGGGGCCCCGAGGCTTTGCCTCAGTGGGGAGCTGGCACCCAGCCACAGCAGAGCCCAGACGGAGGTGGACAGGGCATCTCGGACGTGGGTGCCGATGGGAGGGAAGTGGGGCTGTGAACAGATGTCCAGGAGGTGGCCCCAGCGCCCCTACGTTTTCAACTGCGCTGTGCTTGGCTTTTGTACCTTTTGTACTTTTTTTTATATGGGACTGCAGACCACTTCTGTGGGAGGGCGGCGAGATGTCAGCGCAGACTCCATGGCTCATGCTGATCCTGGTGACAGCTGGGAGGCCCTTACACCAAAGGGGCAGGACTGAGTTCATAAAAGCTCTGCTGGAAAAGGGTTCTGAATGTTCTGTAGTGACTGAGCTGGGTGAAGTGATACTACAGACAGAAGCATGTGTTCCCACCCACGGGAGTTTGGTCTGGTGAGGGGACTGTGGGTGAGAACAGGAAGGGAGCAGGGAGAACCCCTCCCCGGCCCTGGCTGCTCTCCATCTACCTCGTCAGCAGAACAGGCATGTCTCAGGGTCCCAGGGCTGCTGGGCTCCCAGCGACGAGCAGAGATGGCTCCGACACATGCACACACACACACACACACATGTGTCCCGGCCCTCACCCTCACCCTCACCCTAGCTAACACAGCACACAGCCTCCAGCCTTCCCCTCCTCAGCCTCAGATCAATTGTCTGATCAAACAGCGCCCCCCCCCCAGTGGAACAGCTCCCCCCAGAGGGACAGCTCCCCGCAGTGGGACAGCTCCCTCCAGTGGGACAGCTCCCCCCAGAGGGATAGCTCCCTCCAGTGGGACAGCTCCCCCCAGAGGGATAGCTTCCCCCAGAGGGACAGCTCCCCACAGTGGAAGGCTCACAGCAACTTTCCACCTTCCAGAGAAGCCTGTAAACCTCAGGTGTCTCCTACCTCAGGAGAGACGACTGTGCCCCTGCCATACCGTCCCCTCCCAGCTCGTCTTGCCCCTTGGTGACCGGCTCCCCCTGTCTCCCCATGTGTTGGCTCTAGCTCAGGCCCCATCTCTCATCTGATTTCCACAGCTGGTCTCCTACTTGGTCCCTCACCTTTCCAGCTGGTCCCCTCCAGACTTCTCTACCCCACCCCCAGACCTTCCCAAAGCCCTGTTTTAATCCTGTTACCTTACTACCTTAGAACTCCTCGGCTCCAAACTTACCCCAGATTAGAGTTCAAAGGCCTTAGCTACACCCAAGGCCCTCTGGGATCTTCAGCCTTTGTGAACCCGACTGTCTCTCCCTCCCTGCGGGGTGTATTATCTCCTAGTCCCTGTCACAAGGCCAGACCCTGCCTGTTGAGACCCAGAAGACAGCCTCTTCAGGGAGCCTTCACCGGGGTTGCTGTTGGAGGCCCCTGTGTCCCTTGAGCCCAAGCCCTTCCTGGCTCACCTTCTCCCTCACCATACCCGCCCTCAACACAAACTCACTGAGCACCCGCTGTGGGCCCAATCTGGTCCTCACAGGGCTCGGGAGATCCCACCCACTCACGCCACGTGTGCAGGTTAAGTACCATCCACACTGGGCTGAGGAGGCCAGAGGTTCAGGCGTGATCGCTAAGGTCCTTGCCAGGGGCACAGGTGGCCTGATGAGAGAGCACAGCTCTGCGCAGACGAGCGCATGCGGCTGTCACGGGTGATCCAGGAGACATCTCTACAACCCCAACAGCAAACTGTCACGTAGAGTGGAGGGCTAGGCAGGGGGCTGGGACCAAGAGGCTCCAAGGAAGAGGTGAAGCTTGAAGTTTGAAAAATGGAGCAGGTTCCCCAGTCATGCCAAGGGGAAAGGCATGCCAGACAGATGGACTTGAAACATCTCTGCACATCCTGGGAAGTCCGTGTGAGGAGAGCAGAGATTTTCCACCTCCACACTGTTGTCCTTTGGGGCTGGCCAGCTCAATGCCCTGGGGGCGGTCCTGTGTGCTGGGGATAGCTCAGTGCCCTGGGGGAGGTCCTGTCCTGTGTGCTGGGGATAGCTCTGTGCCCTGGGGGCGGTCCTGGTGCTGGGGATAGCTCAGTGCCCTGGGGGAGGTCCTGTCCTGTGTGCTGGGGATAGCTCAGTGCCCTGGGGGAGGTCCTGTCCTGTGTGCTGGGGATAGCTCAGTGCCCTGGGGGTGGTCCTGTGTGCTGGGGATAGCTCAGTGTCCTATGGGTGGTCCTGTGTGCCTGGGGATAGCTCAGTGCCCTGGGGATGGTCCTGTCCTGTGTGCTGGGGATAGCTCAGTGCCCTGGTGCAGTCCTGTGTGCTGGGGATAGCTCAGTGCCCTGGGGCAGTCCTGTGTGCTGGGGATAGCTCAGTGCCCTGGGGCAGTCCTGTGTGCTGGGGATAGCTCAGTGCCCTGGGGCAGTCCTGTGTACTGGGGATAGCTCAGTGCCCTGGGGATGGTCCTGTCCTGTGTGCTGGGGATAGCTCAGTGCCCTGGGGCAGTCCTGTGTACTGGGGATAGCTCAGTGCCCTGGGGATGGTCCTGTCCTGTGTGCTGGGGATAGCTCAGTGCCCTGGGGCAGTCCTGTGTGCTGTGGGATGCTGAGCAGCACCCTCATGCTCTCCCTCTAGATGCCACTAACACCTCTTCTCTCATGACAACAAAAAGTGTCTCGGGACCTGGCCAAATGTTCCCTGGGGGGGAAGATCCCCTCTAGTTGAGAAATGATCAGCCAGAGAATCGGATTTGTGTGGGAGGCCCAGGGAAGGAGAAATCCAGTGAGGTCGGCTGGAGCCAAATCAGGAAAGACCCTGTAAGCCAGGCCCCTGGAATTTTTCCTGCAGACCCAGGGTGGCCAGGTGGGGACTAGTGAAAGTAAGAGGTCAAAGCAGGAGACAAGCACGATAATATATGTGTGAAGAACAACATCTGAGAGCAGGCTCTTACTCACCACACAGTGTCCAGCAAAGTATCTTCCTCGGAGGAGGGGATTCACTGACGGTGCGCTGAACACATGGAGGGATGGAGGCTGGCTGCCTCCCAGCACCCCACCCCACCCCACCCGCCCTCTGTGAGGCCACCCTGTGGGCACCACCCAGCGATACTACAGTGTTCTTTAAAGCTGTGTTCCTCTCCCCCAGAGTCCCTCCCCTCTCTCCCCCTACCGTACCCTCATATATGTTGAATAAGAAATTCAGTGACACCAAGGTTTAGCAACACTGCTACTATGCTAAAAAGGGAAGGAAGCCCTGGCCAGTTTGGCTTAGCGGTTAGAGCATCGGCCCGCAGACTGCAGAGTCCTGGGTTCGATTCCTGATAAGGGCACGTACCTCGGTTGCTGTTTGTCCCCGGCCCCGGTTGGGGTCTTGTGGGTGGCAGCCACTCGATGTGTCTCTCTCACATCAATGTTTCTCTCTCTCTTCCTCCCTCTCTCCCTCCCACTCTATCTGAAGATAAATGCAAAAGTGTCCTCAGGTGAAGATTAAAAAAAGGGAAGGAAGGAGTGACTGGGAATTAGACAGACCTGGGTTTGAAGCCCAGCTCTGCCACCTCCAGGCTGAATGACCGGGGACAACAACTTTGTCTCTGAGGCTTGGTTTTCTCTTCATCTACAACTTGAAAAACAAAATCTCCACAGAATCTCTGTCTTGTTGTGAGAATCATACAAAATCAAGCGCAGAAGGGGCTCCACCCACTCACGGGTAATGGAGCAGCAGCATGTCACCCTGGCCATGAGCAGCAGGTGGCAAGAGTGGTTGCTTGTAGCCTTTGGGTCGAATGATATGGGGATTTAAGGAACAGCTCTGCAACCTATTTCGTTTGCAAGTTCTAAAGCTGCTGTCTTGCCCTGGCTAGTTTGGCTCAGCGGCTGAGCGCCGGCCTGTGGACCAGAGAGTCCCAGGTTCAGTTTCCGCTAGGGTTATGGACCACAAAAAAAAAAAAAAAAAAAAAGCTGCTGTCTGTAACCGCCCTAGCCCCCTGTCCCACCAGAACAGGGCCATCAGAGGGTGCTAGCTCCCCTTAGCTCCAGGCTTCCTGGAGCCCTACCCTGTGGGTTCACCTATGGCCCTGATGCGTGTTTTTAACACGGTTCAAGGGTCTCCTACAAGAGGAGGAGGAGAGCTCATGCAGGGAGCCTGAGCCCTCCTGTAGGTCTGACCTTCACAACAAAACACTATGTTTGGGGGAGGACGGGAGGGGCAACAAAGATTTTGGGAGTTGACAGACCCCACTTGGATTCTTCCACAGTTCTGCCCCGGCAGACTTGCCATTCTGACCTCCCACAGCACACAAGTAGGGCAGCCAAGGCCTCTGAGCACCTAGCGGGTCCCCCACAGAGCCGCACCTCATGGGCTTTCTGCTTTGTACTGAAGTTTATTTCACTAAGCCACGGGAAAAGATGCTAACATGGAGTCCCTTCCAGCTCCCCAAGCAAGGAGACTCCAGAAGACACTTGGTCTTCAGCCCCTTTCACCCTCTGAGCCACCCAAAAGGGGAGCAGCAGCGTGCCCAAGGTGCACTGAGGCACTTGGAACGTGGTGACACCGAACGGCTTTGGGACAGATGCGAGGAACTCGGGGAGAGTGCCAAGTCAGCCGTGTTAGTAGGTGAAGACCATGTCGTTGGTATAGCCCAGTTGCTCCAGGCTCGGGTGAGCGGCGGACTGGATCAGGGCTGGCGGGCCACACACCAGGATGAAGGTGGACTTCCCAGGAGCAGGGAGGTGCTCCTTGATCATGTCCGCGGTGATGAAGCCTGAGCTGTACTTCCAGCCTGGGGTGAAGCAGAAGCAAGTTGTGGAGGTGCCAGGTTGAGTCTCTGACCCCTGGCCTCTTGCTGTCCCTCCCTAAAGCCAGGGAGAGGGAGGCGAAGCCGCTCTCCAAGACTCAGAAGTGTGTGCTACTGTTCTCTGCAGAGCTGCAAAGGAGAGGATGCAGGGCGCCCAGGCACCCTGTTCGATGAACTCCAGACCCCAGGCTCGGAGGCTCGTGGCAGGAGTCTGCCTGCTACAAGCGCGGGTGAGGATGGAGGACGGAGGACACAGGACGGGGCAGTGAGTGGGACCTGCCAAGGTGCCGTGTGACTCAAGGCAGCCCCTGGGCTGTGCAGGGCAGTGTGTCGCGGGGTCTGTGGACTGGCTCAGTTGGGTGGCTCCCTCTGCTGGGCAGTGAGCTGTATAACAAGGCAGACACAGCTCCTTGCCTTGTGGGAGAGGGGGCTTGAGGGTGTGGTGTGCACTGTTATCCAGTGGGGTGAGGGGTGACGGGGTCGATGGCTGTATCAGTGCAGTGTATGTGATGCCCCCTGGGATGCTTGTGGAGTGCCATGTGGGGGTGCCGTGTTCAGGGGAGCCCAGTGGGAGTGCCGTGTTCAGGGGAGCCCAGTGGCTCAGTGTCCCTCCTGACAGTCAGTGCTGTGTCCTGGGGAGTGCTGCTGAGATCTCAGACACCTGCCCTTGACTACCTGTACAAGTAGCCCATCTCAAATCCTCTCTCCTTCAACTTCCTGAATTTCCCTCAGGAGACAGAGCCCAAGCCCAGTCCTAACACACACACACACACACACACACACACACACACACAGGATCTAGTCCCTGAGGTGGGTCCAGGGTTGGAGCTGACCCATGGTGGGGGCATGGTGTTCGTACCAGCAGGAGGCCGGTCCAGGGTGTACCACAGGCTGAACTGCTCTGGGTGAGTTTTGGCAACTTCTTCAAGCTCCTTTCTCATCAAGATGTCGTCCTCTGTCTAGAAAAGCAGCAACATGAGCCAGGCTCCCCCAGTGACTTCCTGCTTATTCCCCAAACCGAGCACACGGGTTAGCACGTTCCGCCCAAGCTGCCGCTGCTCTAGCTGGCGTGCTCCCCGCAGACTCCGGGGCCAGTGAGAGTTCTGATGCTGCTCCCCCCAACATCCCTCTCCCGTGGGTGGAAGAGCTGGGGGACTGGCTTCCCTAAGAGGTCCCAGCCCCACCTCCTACATCCACACTGAGCACCAGGCGCAGCAAACCCAACTGAAACAGGCTTAGTGTGGGCCCAGGGTCTTCTGCAGGAAGTGGGCGGGGCTATGGAGCTCACGGAGGGAAAACCAAAGGCTGGAGCCTCATTGGGGAAAGGGAGCCAAAGCCTGAAGAAACTGTCACAGGCTCAGAGGAACTGCACAGGAGACCTCAATCTTAAAACTCTATAATTCTCGTCCTAATAATCCCACGTCTGGGGTTCTGTTTAAGAAAATCTAAAAGTGATCAAGTCTAGAAACAATTATTCATCACTGTCATTTATAACTGAAAACAACCTAAATGTAGAAGATTTATGGTACAACTTGATATAGACTGTGTTGAAAATACTTACAGAGTTTTAATGAAAAGAAAATGTACAGTAATGTTGACCAAAAAGAACAAAACTATATGTAATTGTAAGTATATAGCATGTAGAGAAAAGAGACAAACCTAAGTCAAATATTTATATGCTTTTGTGTTTTCCAAATTTGCTTTGAGGGCTGCTATACTCAGATAAACAGAACTATGTACTAAGGAAGGAAGGAAAATATAGTGCTTAGGGTTGGTTGGGGAGAAAAGAGTTAAAAAACAATGGAGAAACAGGCCTGGACTCAGCTTCTAGCCACCAGCAGCCAGGGCTGAGCCCACTGCCCCCCCCCCCCCAAGGCGCAGGCGCCCAAGCAGCAGGAGCTCCGTGGGGGAGGAGTGGATCCAGAGCCCTGCTCAGCAAGCATCCCCCACCCCCACCCCTGCACACTCCGGCTGCCGGAGCAGAACTGACCTGGTTGGCAAAGATGAGGGACATCCTGGTCTTGTCCCTGGGGTTCTTGGTGATGTGGCGGATGAGCTGCAGCATGGGTGTGATCCCTGCAACAGTGCCGGGCAGCCAGCTTTCCCTCGGATGCCCACAGCCCCTGGTCTGCAGCAGCTTGACCCCAGGTCTACTTCTGCCCCCAAAACTCAAAGTGGGGAACTGGCCTACATTTCGGTTTACCCTTCTAATGCCACAATACATTAAAAGCCCTTTTTGTCTACACATGGCAAGATGGAAGGAGCGTTGGCTTTGATTTTGGAAGTGGGTGTCACGCCCAGCTCCCTAACTACCTGATCAGGGTGATTCAAGCACTTGTCTGAGCTCTTCGGGGTCCTCGTTTGTAACACAGAATTAGTGATGAGTAAATGTGATAGTTTTAGAAGTACCTATTATGGTGCCTGCAAGTTGTAGGTCTCCTTAAATGTTTGTTCTATCCTTTCAGGCATTCATTTTCAAAAAATGGGGGGGGGGGGGTCAGGCTTGAACTGAAGGCAGGAGTCCTTGGGGGACCATGTGTGGGCCTGCCTGACTTTTGAGGCCCCCTCCACCAGGGCTCCTGGGCAGCTGCCATGTTAGTGAAGGGGAGCAGGGCACACAGGGTAGTTGCAAGGCCTATCACTGACCCTCCAATCCCATCTGAAACAGCCAGGGGACGAATCTCCCACATCAGCCCTTCTAGGATCAAAGGACTCTAAGGTCAGAAAGGGCTCAGGGCTCATCTATGGATGAATCCCCCAGAAGCCTCTTACCTGTGCCCCCAGCAATCATTCCCAGGTGACTGGCCAGTTTTTCTTCAGGCTTACTCGTTTTGTACGCTTTGATGGACAACTTCCCTGAAAACACAGAGGATACTGCTGACTTCGAGTTCTGACCTGAGAGCATGCAAAACAGCACTGACTGTCCTTGGGGCTTCCCGGAGGCAAGTCAACCAGGGGACCTCCTTGGCCAGACCGTGCACAGAGTGGAACAGAGCCTGGGCCTCCACGGGGAACCACTGGATCTTTTCCGCTAAGGAAGGAGGGAGGTTACGCGGGAGTGGACAGGGAGCCTCACAGAGCACTCGCACCCGCAGCAGTGAGCGAGTGAAGGGTGAATGTGTGAGTACATGGCTGAGTGTGGACTCCACCCATGTTTTCAGCATTAGAAGGTTACCTTTTGTGTATCAGGTGTTGTGCTGCAGATACAGTGATGAAGAAACACCGATCACTCTACCTTAATGGTGCGTACAGTCTCGTGAGATGGTATGTGAATGCATGTATGGTGACTTTAAGGACAAGTCCATGTGACTCAGATCTGAGTTTTCTAGAACAATGGAACCACCGCAGGGATCTTCCCCCTGGTGGGAGGCCCAGTGTGGACCCCCCAGTACCTGGCCCACGATAGAAGAGGCGCCCAGATGGCCCTCGACAAAGAATGGTGTCCCCAATTTTCATGTTCTCCAAGTATTGAGACATCTTCCCTCCTTCTGGATAATTAGGGTGTGCGTTTCTGAAGTAGATCTGAAAAATAAGGCAGCATGGTTTTCCCAGCCTCAGACCCGAGGCCGCCATCATGCAGAACTCAAAACTGCACTTGCCGTTGGGAATCGTGCAAAATGCTCTGCACTTGCGGTTGCTCTGAGCAGCCCCTGAAGGTTTCACCAGGTCAATAACTTCACTGTGAAATGACACTGTCCAGGAAGGGTGTCCCTTCTCCCCCCCACCCCCTTAATAGGCTTGTGAGGGTGAGACAGCAGGACATGAGGGTCTCATTTACCTTTATAATTAAGTCCACAAAGCCTCGATCATCATCACTGGACACAGGTGTGTATGCCCTGATCACCAGAACACCATCGATGTTGGCCATGAGATGGATATAGTTACCTACAGAAAAGGCAACAAACGTCAAGTCAGCATGACCAGCCTAAACAGGGCTTAGGACTCCCCTAAAGGACTGAGCTTCGGGGAGGTGGGTGCACAGTGTGGTAGAGTACATGGGAGGAGGGCCAAGCAGGGAAGGAGCCCAAATTCAGATGTCTGAATCCTAGGCCTGTCCTTGTCACTCCATGTATGACCCTGGGCAAGTCAACCTCATCTCTCTCGGTGAGTGCCCTGCCCCCATCAGAGTGTAGCTGTCAGCCTCACTTACAGAAAAGCTACAGTTAGTGTGGGCTTACTGTGTCAAAGTACTCTGGGGAGCAGGAAGAGCTCACTGTTGGAGGCTGAGTATTAAAAATTATAGGAAGGAGTGTTTCCTTTTTAAAGCAAAATCTGTTGCCTTCACAAAGTCATTCCTTCCTAAATGGAATGCATCCCTGGGGTCAGTGAATGAATCGCAGCCTCTCCTCTGTAACCTGAGCCAGGCTCACAGGTATGCGGGGCCCCAGGATCTGGACACCTGCAGACGAGGACTTCTAGAAAGAGTACTGTGTTTCCCTGGGTGATGGCTCTGCGGAGGGGCAGCAGTGAAGTTCGGAACATGTAATTCTGCCCCTCCAGGATAGAACTGAATGGACCCGCTGTGGCCACACGATGGGCTGGGCCATTCATATTTCTGCTGGGTCTAACATGGGAGACCTCAGTAACTAAGGCAGTTAGTGGTGAGAACAAAAGCGGCAGTAAAGAGATGCTAAGAGACAGAGGCAAGAGGAAGCTCTGTGCCAGAGTATCTGAGGGAGTAGAAACTGTATGTACAGAAAAGATGAATGGATTTGTAGACAGAGGTAGAGACCTGCAGAGAGAGAGAGAGAGAGAGAGAGTGGGGGGGGGGAAGGAGGAGGAGGAGGAGGAGGAGGAGGAAGAGGAGGAGGAGAAGGACACTGGAGGGACCAGTCCTTCCAGTAGCTTCAGGAATATAAACCAAAGTCTCTGAGAAGGCCTGAGGCACAAACACGTTGGGTTAAGAAGGGACAGGCTCAATGACTGACTATGGCCTGGCTGGGAACCAGGGATACCCAGGAATAAAAACCCGAGGCAGCTTCCTTCTGAAAACTAGAAACCTTAAAAAGGCTCTTTCATGGGGGGCAGGTTAGGGAGGAGGGTGATGGGAAGTGGGGGGAGAAACATCTGTAATAAAAATAAATTAATTAATTAAAAAATAAATTAAAAAAAAAATTTTTTTTTAAAAGGCTCTTTCAGATGCAGCCAACCTGGGCCTGGCCTCCTCAGAGAAAATGAGGGGCCCAAGCTGATCCCCCAGGTCCCACCTCAAACCAATTTCATTTCAGCTAAGCTGGGAAGCATCAGCAGTCTCTGAGCTCACTGAACCCCCTAAACCACCTTGCCCCACTAACTCTGCACTGCCTACACCAGGGATGAGGACAGGGTGTCATGACAGATTCTACGACATTCTATTTCTCGATGTTTTTCATTCTTTTAGCTTTCTTGCTAATAGGACTGGCCCCACAGGCCAGGCAGAGGGCCAGAGGGCAGGCCACCACTGGAGTGCTCATGGATGAAGACAGAGACAGGAAGCAGCCAGGAGGCTGAGGGGTCAGGCTGGCTGCTTAATGGGTAATTTCAACACCTGCTAGAAGTGAGGTCAAGGTTTTGTCCCACGTGCACAGGACAAGCAGGCCATGGATGAGATCTCCACCAGGCAGGCAAGCAGCATTAGCTATTTGTACAAAGTTCTGAATTCCTAGGCTGTGGACCTGGCAGAGGTTTTCCAGCTCACTAAGACTGACTAAGCCCTTTAGTTACAGACTAAAATTGGGATAACTAAGAACTCTGGGATTGCTAGGGCTGATGTTTACAATGGTGCATCCTTGCATGGGTCTGAAGCCCCTGTTGAGAATTCATGTGGTGGGACGAGGGGCCCCTGATTTCTTCCTGACTGTAGGGTAGAGGTGGGGAATCTTTTTTTAGCCAAGGGCCATTAAGATATAATATTATCATGGGCCATACAAAATTATCAGCTTAAAAATTAGCCTGCTATATTTGGTTAGGCCAATTTGGTGAGGCGTGTGATGTTAGCTGGTATTGATTTCGCAGGCCCTCAGGCCAGACATCCCCCTTCCTCGCCTCTGCTGTAGGGGAGCATCAATTCCTTTCATCCTTCCCATGTGCAGACAGCAATTTGCAGTTTCTGAATTTTGATATCCATGAGTCACTTTATCCTCACAACAAACTAAGAGGCCACAGGCCTGGAAAATCCCAGTTCATAGTCTGAATTCAGACGGGTTGAGGGATTTGCCTAAAGTTGCCCAACTAGGAGCCTGCGATAAGATCTTGGAGCTTTCTGATTCTAGACTCCTTTCCATGGTCGCTGAGCGATCACTTCTGTGTCAGCCTGGATCGAGCAGGGAGGAAGGGAATGGGCTGTCCCCAAGCCCGTCTTCCAGCCACTCTGAGCTCATGTGTTTCAGGACAACTGAAACTTCTATACTCCAGCTGAGTTTCTCAGTTTCTGAGCTTCATCACCCAGTCCTGGGAATGAAACCAAACACCACTCACCTATAGGAAGGCCTAAAACATGGTCTGATGAGGGCAGTGCAAAGCGGAACCTCCTGGTGTTGTGGCTGATTTGCTAATAAAACAGAAAACAAAGGCAGGCTCTGTCAGCTTTCTGGAAGTCTTGATGGGTAGCTCGTGCCTGGGAAAGAAGCTCCATTTGGTGTTTTCCCAGCGTGCACGCACACACAGTGGCAGAGGGGAGCACACTGGAGGCCATGGATGTCTGTCCCACTGCCCTGCCTTCCCAGCCCAGCACCTTCCCCACAACTTTTACCTGCTGACAGTGGGCTGACCCATTACCTCTTTCTCAATCAAGGACAGCAGATACTTGGTTTCAGGGTTCTTTAAGGTGATAACAAGTTGTCTCCTCCTGGAGTTCATGTTCTTCAGGGCCAAGAGAGCTATCGTGACCCCAATAACAGTGAAGGCAAGGATCAGGGATGGGTCCTATCCAGACACAAAGTAAGCAGGCACCTCAGGTCCTGCCTGCCCTGGGCAGGACAGTTCTCAGGCACAGAGGGACCTTCTCCACACCCAAGACACAGAAGCTGGGCTGTGCCTGAAAGAAACTGGGCAGAGGCCAACGTGCTGGAAGAGAAAACAGGCTGAGTCTTTGGGGGATCCCAGGAGGGATGGGGTCAGCTGCAGGTCAGACAAGGCAGGATGTTTCAGGCTTCCTGAACCATGCCAAACAGATGGCACGGGAGTGCTAATGTCACCAGGGCTTTTCTGTCCATCTGTCTCCATCCCGGCTACAGCCAAGGGTGCAAGCCCTGGGAGTCCCCTCCTTGGAGGTGGAGGGGGTGATGGCATTGCTTCCAACACACAATTTGGAATGAAGGCCCCAGCGCCCAAAGAACAGAAACAGAGAGGGAGATTGGGTGTAGCACCCTCCAGAGGGGATTGTGGCTGAGAGCTAGGCAGGGGAGGGCTCACTTCGCCCAGGACTCCTTGCACCAGTTTAGGCTAGGGATGGGGAGGGGGGGCGGGTGCTTCTGATTTGGGGATGCTCCATTACCTGAGCTCCTCGGGACATACCAACACCCTCCAAGGCAGGAGAAAGAGCCTGAGCACTCACCTGTCCGCGGCCGGCCAGGCCAGCCTCCAACTCCGCCCTGCGCCCCAAAAGGCCTGCCTGCTCAGTTCCCGACCCGCCAGGCTGCCCCGGCCGCCTCCCGAGAGGTCCGCCTGCCCGCTTCCCAGGCCGGGCGCCCGCAGCCCGCCCGCACGCACCGCGCCCTCGCCGGCCCCGCATCGGCTGCTGACGGCGTGGCCCCGCCGCCCGCCCGGCCCCTCGGCTCCCGCCCCGTCCTGCCCGCGGCTGACGTCGCCTCCCAGCCGCTCCCGGTCCCCATTCCCACTCCAGGGCGCCATCGGACTTCGCGGCCCCTTCCCGCCGAGCTGCCTTGCCCTGGGAGCCCACCCGCAATGAGTCGCCGAACATGTTGAAGTGGGGCCGGCTGGAGGGCCGTGCGCGCCTCCCCGCCCCGCGGGCCCGCTGACTCGGGGCCTCCGACCTGCAGCTCGGCCGGCCGACCGACGGCAGCGCCTGGCGGGCAGGTACGGCGACGCGGAGGGCTGGGCCTGACCACGCGCGCCCGCTCCTCCGAGGCCCCCACCTGCCGGCCCGAGGGGCCGGCGTTGGGAGGTTCTTTCTCGCGTGACTCTGGCTCTGCTCCTGCCCGGCGCCAGGGTCGCGAGTCCAGGGGCTTCCCCTGCTGGAGGAGGCTGGTCCAGAGCTCCTCGTTCCTAGTGAAACATCCATTATTTGTTATGTGGCCCCTCTCCATCCTGGTCCTCTCCCTGCGCACTCTGAGCTGCCCGGATGGAGAGCCCCCCGGTCGGCTGGTGTCAATTGCGGCAAGGCTGGAGGGAGGTTGGACGTCTGAGTGGGAGGGAAGGGGTGCTGGTAAAGGAAATGGGAATGTAGGCCCATTCTAAGAGCATCTATCCCTATCTATCTATCTATCTATCTATCTATCTATCTATCTATCTATCCTCTAATCATCCTACTCTGAGCCTGGTCCAGGGCAAGGTGTTTGCAGAGGTGAGGTGTGTGTGTGTGTGTGTGTGTGTGTGTGTGTGTGTGTGTGTGTGTTTGGGTTAAAAAAGATTCCCTCAAAGTGCTCATGCATTCATTTATTATTGGGAGTCAGAGATGACAGGTACCCAACACTAGACCAATGGGAGGCAGAATGGTAGGCATGACGGTTATGGGGGTTCTTCACAGTATATTTGAGAACCTTGCTGACCCTCCTCCTCCATCAGTTCTCCCACTGCTGGTGCAAAGGTAAATCCCTGCCTCCTGGTCCTGGATGAAACAGAAGCCAAGCAATAGATTCCCTTCCCATTAACCTACTCCCCACCCCACAGACACACCACCACAGGCCCATGTGTAATGGACACCTCCCCTAACACCTGCAGGTGCCAGGATGCTATTGTCAGATAGCTTAATTTTTGCCAATATAATCAGTGTAAAGTGATGGCCTGTGAACCTAAAGTCATTGTGGTGGTTGAATATCTTTCATATGCTTATTTCCCTGGAGTTTCTTTTTCTGGAAAAAAAAAATGCTCATGATTTTTACCCATTTTTCTACTGAGTTGTATTTTCTTACTGATTTTTAGGAGTCGTATATATTTTAGAGACCACTTCTTTGGTAGTCATGTGAGTTACAAACGTTTTCTCCCAGTTTGCAATAATTTTACCTTTCTTGTTTTTTTTTTTGTTGTTGTTGTTTGTTTTTCCTCTTCTCTCTTCCCTCTTCTCTCTCTCCCTGGATGTATTTTGATGACTGGAAGTTTATAATTGCAATGTAGTCAAATATTTTAATTTTCAATCTTTTGCTTTTATGGTCAATGTTTTTTGTGACTTGCCTATTTCTACTCAAGTTTATAAAGAGATTTTATATTTTCTCTGACAAGATTTAAAGTTGTTTTTTTTTATGTTTAAGTCTTTCAACCACTTGAAACTGAATTCTGTATATGATGTGAAGCAGGAATCCAATTTAATTGTTTCCATGTGAATAATGTCTTGGTAACATTTTTTGAATTGCTTATACCAGGCCACTAACCTGTAAATGCCATCCCTGTCATATATCAGTTTTCATAAATGTATGAATCTGGTTCTGTCCTCTCTGTTCTCTTACATTGAGCTAGTTGCTCAACTCTTGTGGCAGTACCATACTGTTCTCATTTATAATAGTTTATAACAAGTATTTATATCTTCCACTCTTATACATTCACTGATTCTCAGCTCAAATATCACTTTCCCAGAGATGCCTGCTCCTGTCCCCCAATTTAAGTAGATATATACATTACATTCTAGTCATAGCTTTAACTTCAGTATATAATTGTACATCTTGAATATTCAATCATTAAAAAACTGATTTTCACATTTGTCTGGAAGTTCTACGAGGAGGCAGAGACCTTGTTTCCCCTGGGCTTAGCACAGTGACTGTCATGATGGATTCATCTCTGCCCTGCAGCACTGAGCACACTGCTTGGCACATGGTAGGTGCTCCATAAATACTAAAGAAAGGAACAATCCTTTCCATCAGTACTCTATGCTGGTTCTGTAAGACATATCACCAGATGATACATACCTTACCTACTTGTTCACTGTCTTCTTCTCTCCACTATAATGTAAGCTCCAGGAGGACAGGGCTTCCTTTATCTGTTTCAACCCCTGCTGCATGCCAGGTGGAATAGTGTTTGGCATTTAGCACATGCTCAATAAATATTTATTGCATGAATGAATGACTAAACCTTATTTCCTTTAAATTACTCAAAAGTCTTTACTCTTGCTTTTGGGATTCATAGTCGCTTCTCCTGTTCCTGTGGCTTTCTTAGTGGTATGCCTCTTCCCTCCATTCTCCCTTCTCATTAGCCCTGCACAGTCCCTCCATGTTCCCAGGGAGGCAGATGGCACCTCCTCCTTTATTAATGTTAGAGGAGGATAAAAGGCAGGCATTATCTGGGCTCCCAGTAATTTTGAGAAGGCAGAGCATCCCCTCTCTCCTCAGCACTCCTACACACTTTATATGTGTGTTGCCTGGATTTTGGCTCATCTTCTATGAATCCCCTGAAATTTACTATGGGCACCTCCCATTCTCTAAATGACCAGCTTGGTTATAGGGCCTGGCAAAGAGCAGGCCCTCAGCAAGAGTTTGCTGGAAGAAAAGAAAGAATGAACACCTGTGGTTGCTGTTTAAGCATAGAGAGACTCCGCCCCCCACAGGACAGCTCCTCCGCGCGCAGTACCTAGCCTCCCTCACTGCTGGGACGCCCCTGGGGAACCGACGCCCAGATCAAGTTGACGCTTCATGAGCATTTGCTCTCTAAACAATGCCCAAGTTGTTTGGACTTTTTATTAGTGTTTTTTTTTTTTTTTTTTTTTTTTTTTACCTTGAAAATGATTTATTTTCATTTTACCCCTTCAACAAATGACAACCTCTTAGGTGCTGGCTGTTCAGCCTAACTTGTGTTATAATGCCACGCCCAGCCCCAAATATACCCACATTTTAATTCCCAGAACCTGTGAATGCTGCCTTACGTGGCAAAAGCTGTGATTAAGTTAAAGAGCTTGAGATGGGACGACTGTCCTGGGTTGTCTGGTGGGCCCAACATCACAATATTCCTTGTAAGAAGGATGTAGAAGGGGACAGAGAAGAAGGCAGCGTGATGGAAGAAGCAGCAAAGTGATGAGCTTTGAAGATGGAGAAGGGGCTATAAGCCAAGGAATGCCAGCAGCCACCCAAAGCTGTAAAAGGCAAGAGGAAAGATTTTCCCTCAGAGCCTTTGAAGGAACCAGCGCCACCACCACCACCCCTTAGCCCAGTGAAACTGATTTTATTCTTCCAGCTTCCAGAGCTAGAAGAGAATAAATCTGTGCTTTTTAAAGCCAGAACATTTATGGTCATTTGTTACAGCAGCAATGGGGAGCTAATGAATGATGTTTTTTTGTCTCTTAGGGCTTGTTTTTCCTTGGATTTATTCCAAAAACATATTTTCTGTGACTGGGACCAGAGGAGCCAGGGGGTGCCCCTGCCCTCTGGTTCTGATGCTCTTGGTGCTGTAACTATGGGTCTCTTTTCTCATGTGAACAGCCTCCCTCAGCAGCCTCCTGCTGCCTGGCCACCTCTTCAGCTTTTTGTCTCTGCCAGGCCACACGAGTGCCCACCCACTCCATGCCTTCCTCTTCACCCTGGCTCTGGCCTGTCCTTTGTGCATTGAGCAAAAATGTTATCCTGAAAAATAAGGATGTCAGCAGACAAATCTAGTTGATTGGGGTGAGCACTATGAGAGAACATTGATGGAGCGTCTTACCCACTCCAAGCACCCAGCACCGTGACCAGTGCAGACTATTTCTTGGAGTTTCCCCTTCAAGGATTTTAAACTAAAGTATGTTGCCCTGGCCAGTTTGGCTCAGCAGTTAGAGCATAGGCCTACAGTTCAGAGAGACCCAGGTTCGGTTACCGCTAAGGGCACTTACCTTGGTTGCGGTTTGTCCCCAGCCCTGGTTGGGTCATGCGGGAGGCAGCCACTCGATGTGTCCCTTTCGCGTCTATGTTTCTCTCTCCCTCTCTCTCCCTCCCACTCTATCTGAGCAAAAAAAAGAAAATGTCCTCAGGTGAGGATAAAAAAGAAAATAATAATAATAAAGTATGTTGATACTGCTCAGAATCCCCCCACTGAGCACTGCAGAGGGCATAGAGCAAAGGCAACATGCCCCTTTCTGGAATGTCTTCAACCTCAACCTGTATGACAGGAATGTGGCATGGAAAGCCTGGCACGCCCCTGGCACTGAGGCTCACCTGGGCCTGATGGAGGAAGACTGTACAGAGGCAAGAGGCTCGAGACACTGGGAGTGACAAGAATCTGCCAGAAACCGTGTTTGGGAAAAGTCAGAACAGCTGGCAGAGTCCTGGTCCCACCACCCCTCCCACACCCGGGGAATCCTTCCTGAGCAGCTATGTCTGCAGAGCTACGCCAGTGATGTTAGTCAAGCTCCCCACCAATATTTATAGCAGTTGCTTCAACTCTTCCCAAACAGCATCTGTTGTGGCAGGGGCTGGGTAGAGCCTCCAGAAGGTAGCGATTGTGAGTTCACAGCGTGGGCTGTGGAGACAACAGGAAGTGAGTGGGGCAGCTTTCCAGGGGGAAGTTCCACCTGCACGGATGAGGTGTGGCTGCCAGCCCGGGGGGCCGCAGACCTGCAGCAGGAGAGAGGCTGGCCCCCAGGAAGGGGAGCAGGGGGACGCATCCAGAAGAAAGAAATGAAGGAAGTGGTCCTACCTCCTACTTGAATACATCTGGGACTTGGGTTATTCCCCACCTGGCCCCAGCCTTTGCTTCCTTGTCACTCATAGCAACAAAAGCAGAAGGTTTTCAAAGAGAGTTTTGTTTGTGAAAACAATTTACGTGTTTTTTGTTTCTTTGTTTTTTTGTGTTTTTAAGTATGAACAAGTTAAGATAGAGCAAACTACCCTGGCCAGTTTGGTTCGGCGGTAGAGCATCGGCCTGCAGACCAATGAGTCACGGGTTCGATTCTGGCCAACGGCACGTACCTTGGAGGCAGTCACTCGAAATATCTCTCTCCCGTCAATGTTTGTCTCTGTCTCCCTTTCTCTCCCTCCCACTCTATCTGAAGATAAATGTAAAAATATCCTTGGGTGAGGATTTAAAAAAAAAAAAAAAAAGAGCAAACTGGGCTCAAGCCTTCATTCAGAGAGTAATTATAAAACCTTGATTTTCACAGAACTGTGGAGTCTACAGAACATGTCTCATAATGGAACATGTCCCTCTGAAATTGTTGTGATCCTTTTACAACCGCTTTGGTTTGGAGAAAGAACCTCAGAGAGCGCCCATGCCTTACCCACGAGCACGTGGCTTGAGAAGAGCAAAGCTGGGATGCACGCCCACGTTTCTGCATCCAGCCTCGCGTTCTTCCCCTATACCACAGCACCCTGTGGTACAATCAGTGCATTCCGAAAGGACAAAAAACATTGTGTTCACGATGCCATGCACTTAAAAAGTCCTGACTTCGAATTTAAAGCAGCACTCCATTTTTCAGCTGACGAAGCTGAAGCCCAGTGATGCTTTCGGAGGAAGGTCTATGATTGGGCTATTTGTGTTGCTTTGAGCAAAAGGGACGATGACCACAGCCCATAGAGCTCTAGGTGATGGATTTTTTGCTGTGTCAACCTGGCCAGGCTGTAGCCCCGTTATTCGATCAAACAGAATGGAGATGTGGCTGCGAAGGGATTTTGCAGAGGTGATGACAGTCCCTAATCAGTTGACTTTAGGTAAGGAAGAGCACCCTGGCCAGTCGTTCTGCCTATGGAGAATGGCTTCAGCCCACACCTGCAGGATGCCCGTGTCCCGTGAGCTTCCCTCGCTGACTACCCTCTGGATTGACTTGCTTAGTCAGCCTCACAATCGTGTGAGCCCATTCCTGGTGTATTCGCTTGCTAGACCTGCCGTAACAAAACAGCATGAACCAGGTGTCTTAGAGGAACAGGAATTTATTGTGTCTAGTTCTGGAGACTAGACGTCCGAGATAAAGGGGTTGGTAGGGTTGGTTCCTTCTGAGGGCTGTGACAGAGACGCTGTTCCTGCCTCTCCCCGAGCTTCTGGTGGTTTGCTGGCAAACTGTGGTGTGCCTTGGCCAGAAGGTACTGCATCACCCCAGTCTCTGCCTTCATGTTCATAAGGTCTTCTCCCTGTGTGCGTGGGTGTTTGTCTGTGTCCGTGTTTCCCCTTTATGAGGACACCAGTCACATTGAATTGGAGCCCTCACCAATGACCTCATTTTAACTTGATGACCTCTCTAAAGACTATCTCCAAATAAGGTCACATTCTGGGGTACTAGAGGGTAGGACTCTGATATATCTTTTGGGGGTCCTCTGGTGGAACCATGGCAGATGCACTTTGTGTGTACCTCTTGGTCACATTCCTCAAAAGAGCTTACCGGAATCACTGGATCCTTCAGGCAGGACATTCCATGTCTCCAGAAACACGGTCTCCTCCGAGGTGGAGATGTTTAAATCTGGGTGTGAGCATAACACAGCTGCTCAGGTCACACAGACAAGGCTGTGCTTGGACTCAGCAGAAACTGTATTGTTAGAGTGCTGGGGCATCTCAGTCAGCCGGACTCTGAGGGTATTTAACTAAAGAGTGGGGAATTTTACTGTAACCTGGCTTTGGCGTAAGTAGCTGCTTAACCCTCACAAGAATAAACATCTTGAGAAGCTTCGTGGGGTTTGGACGAAGTGCTCAAGGTGTGAGGGCTGGAGGGAAACTGTAATTCAGGTGTCTGGGGATGGGGGGTCAGTGAAGATATTCCACATTTTGGAGCCCCTGTTATGAGTCACACACTGGCTCGTGGCCAGGCATAGTTTATCCGATTTAACCCTCACTACATTCTACTGGGCATGTGTTATTCGCCCCTTGTCAGGTGGAAGGAAATGAGTCTTAGAGGACACTTGGGTCACATATCTAGTAAATATAGGCCGAGATTCAGACATACAGTTGATCCTCATCCTTTGAGGAGTTACCTACTCTCTAACATTTATTCGTAAGTCAGAGCCAGTATTCAGGGTGCCTTTATGGTCATTCATGGACATTTGTGAAAAATTTGAGTCACCTGATGCGTCCCTAGCTCAGGCCTAACGAAGTGACACTCTGCCGTCTTGTTTCTGCTCTATACTCTAAGTGTGTGTTATTTCCATGGTCTGGTTAGTGCCACGTTTTTTGTGGGGTTGTGTCTGTGTGTGTGTTGGTAACTCTGCTGTTTATAATGACCCTACCCTTGGTGTCAGAGTGCCATCTAGTGTTTCTAAGTGCAAGGAGACTGTGGTGCCTTTGAAAACACATGTGATAGATAAGCTTTGTTTAGGCTGAGTTACAGTGGTATTGGCTGTGAGTTCAGCGTTAATGGGTTAACACTATATACGCAATAAGGTGCCGTTCAACAGGAACAGACATAAAACCAGCGGCTCGTGGGAGCCTCGCCCTGTATCTCCCCCAGGAACCCCGGCTCCGTGATCACTAGCTTCAGTGCGCGTGGAGACACTGCAGAACAGAGCTGCTGCGGGTAGTGACACTGGCTGGATCCGTGTTGGGCCCTAAAGGCTGTCCCTGATGGACGCATGATGAGGATGAGAATTTGGGCCCGGGGAGTCGATGCCTCTTACCTGTTTCAGGAATGAAGGCGACTGCAGCCTGAAAGCCTCTAAAGGTCACATTTTCATCTGACCGGAAGCTGATGAACATCACACCTGAGGCGCTCAGCACCGGGGCAGGGGCGATAAAGCCGCACAGCCGGGCTGGTTCAAGCCCAGCCCAGGCGGGACGCGGTCAAGGCCCAGCAAACAGACATGACATTGTGTTAAAGAAAAAAAAAAATCGTCCCTTAGGTAACTGTTAGGAAATAAACTTTTCTGGTGGATATCACTAGTGGGCTTCTTTAGAACATGTTTTTAACCCCATCAACATTTTGATTCTGTTTACCTCCCGGACATTCCTACTGGGAATACCACTAAGGGCACTGTTCTGGCCAGAGGGTTGATGTTAATGGCACCTTCCCCTTCTGACCCCTAGTTCAGGGGGGCTCTCCGGATTTTCTATCCAAATGCCCTGTGATTCCGCTCGCTCTCCTGCCCCTGATGTAGGGAGGGGTGGGGTGAGAGCGTGGCGGGTGGAGGTGGTGCAGGGGATGACGCACCATTGAGCCAGACCCTTTTTATCCCCCCCGAGAAGCAGTCCGGATGCACACCAGGGAGGCTGGGCTCCAGGAACACAAACCTAGCTCCTTCTTCCTCTCCACATCCCCGTGCACCGCCACATAGTCGGAAGTGCAGTCTCCACTCTCCTCTATTTCCAGGCTCTGAAAGGAAAGCTGAGGAGACGCAACGTTACATGGCGGGTGAGAGCTGATTTTGATTAGGCAGACAAGTTGGGTTGCACAACTCGCTCTGGAGTGTGAGAGCTAGCGGGACCATGAGTGGGCTACGTTACTTAGGAGAAGATGCTGTTCCACAGGCTCCCAGACCTGCTAAAACATCGAAGCTGCTGAATATAACCCTAATGTCAGGGTGGGGTATGCAGATATTTGAGCTCCCTGGCTCCCTGCTAGGAGGAGCAAAGAAACAGCAAAGAGCAGTATTTGAGCGGTTTGCTGACACCACCAGTTGAGTGTGCAGAGAAGAGCAGTGGGGGAGGGGGCTGATGAAGCAGGAGGTCAGATTTTAGACATCCAGGTGACAGGGATTCAGTGGGGCCTGAGCACTCGGGCAGAGCCCGGGACTGAATGGATAGGACAAAGTGGAGGCAAATGACCATTGATGATGGACCACTGAGTGTAAGCATGGGGAGAAGGAGCTGCGTCAGAAGTCATTTGAATGAATCCCCTACTTAAACCCTTACTGGGATGCTTTCTGGAAGTAAACCCTTTCTCCCAAGTCGTGGTGTGCACATCCTTATGACTTGTAATGCTAATTTCCAAACTACTGTCTGGGCTGAGGCCTGGGACGATGCTGTCACCGGCCGGGTGTGAGAGCTTCATTTCACTGACACACAACATTCGCTGTGCACTTATTGAGTAGATGTTTTTAAATTACTTCCATCTCCGGCATGTCCAGGTTTTCAACTAAACCTGTCTTCATCCTTCTTCCAGGAAAATGCTCGTACTTAAACTTTTCTCCTCCATCACTAATAACAGATCTTCCTTTAATTCTGCTTCCTCCTGAAACATCTGCCGTGTTTGGGTTTCAGACACTTTCAGGAAAAGACCTATGCTTACTTCCTCCGTGTCTGCTCCCACTCATGGGTAAAACCTATGTGGTCTTGTTTCTGCTCCTCACATCTGACTTGACTTGATATTCAGACACCCCCACTGCTTCCTCCTCTCTGTTGTTCAATTGTCCGATCCAGTTCTTCCACCTTTTTACTGGAAGATGACGTGGGAACTGGACAATGAGTGCTCAGCCCTCCTTCACTTTAAATTCTGACCTGGTGTGGTAAGTCCAAAGTATTTTGTTTGTTTTTTTTCTTTATTGATTTTAGAGAGGTAGGAAGGGAGAGGGAGGGAGAGAGAAACATCGATGAGAAAGAACATTGACTGGCCGCCTTCTGCATGCCCCCCACTGGGGATCAGGCCCACAACCTGGGTATGTGTCCTGACTGGGAATTGAACCAGCACCCTCTTGGTGCTTGGGTCAACTCTCAATCACTGAGCCACACTGGCCGGGCCAATGCATTTTGTTTGTTTGTTTTGTTTTGTGTTGAAATTAAAGGCTCCATTCTCTGCACTGTCATAACACCACAGCAGGTTGGCTCTCCGGTGTTTCCGATCTCTTTTGCCTCTTGAACATATGAGAACGTTCATCTTTCCCTTTAGTTTATACTCTACATTCTCAACTTCATATTCTCTTGCTTTTAATTATTGTTTTAAGAGAAATACTTCTAAATGAATGCCTAGTTCCCCCTCACTCTGATGGCAGTCTCACCTTCGACCTCTGGAGGCGGCTCTCTGCCGATGGCTCCCTGGCGTTCGGTGAACACACAAAGGGGCACACACACCACTCGGTACCCTGACACTCAAGGCTCTCCATTGACCTGAGCCTTACCTTCCACCACCCGTCCCAGTACATGTCACGACTCTCACACCAGTGCCCCTGAACCTGTCCTATGCTGGTTCCTCTGTCCCTGCTGCATGAGAGCTTGATGGTGTGGTCCTTACTGCTGTTGACTTTTGTTAGCCATCACTTACCATGTGTTTCTAGAAGGGACTAGGGTCTGATGAAACAATTTACCAGGTACAAAGATTCAGGCAGCACTTCAACAAAAAGTAAAGTACGCAACTGCCATCTGGTGGTAAGCGTGGGTAGTTACGGGGGGATAGGCTGGTCTGTTATTCACTAGAATTTGTAGAGAGCCTTGGATGCCAGGGACCAGGGACCAGGGACCAGGGCCAGGGATACAGCAGTGAATAAATGAGATAAAAACCTCGGCCCTAATGGTGCTTATGTTAGCTATTCTGTGGACATACCATAGCAAAGTAAGGGTAACCAGAGTCAGTACCTTAATTACGTAATGTTTGGGGGCTTGAAAAACCCAGTTACAGTTGGCCATGTCACCGTAGTCTTCAGGGTAATGAAGACTCTGGATGAGGCCTTCTTCAAAAAGGACAGTCAAGGAGCTGCAACCTGAATCTGAGACACAAGGAGAACATTGAAACAGTGGCATCAGCCAAGCAAAGAGGACCCCTTTGTCCTCCCTCCTGTCTTCCATGAACGATGCATGACCCAAATCTTCAAGCTGGGCCAACGAGGAGGAAGAGGTCCGTGCACTGATTTCCCAGAGCCCACTAGGCCCTCTCAGCTCACGTGGGTGAGCAATGGCAGCACCGGAGAAGGGGTGCTGTGCCTGGCAGCTCCCGGGCCGTGCTCCTCACGATGGAGCTTCGTGGGCCTTGAGGGAGCTCCCTGCCCCCCACCTACTTCCTGTGGGGCTCAACTTCTACAAAAGGCCTGGATAGTGTGATAAAATCAAATGGTTTTACCAGGAAGGTGGTTTGGTATAACAGCTTTATAGGTGAGATTAAACCCGGTGGCATGATCTGTGGCGTCAGAGATGAACATCAGCCTCAAGGAGTGGGAAGCAACCAGCACTGATGAAGCGAGGCTTTCTCCGCACAATTTCCCTGCAACACAAGATCCTTTGTTGAGTCTAGAAAACAGCACCCATTCAAAGACTTAAGGAGAGCTGAACTTTTCACGATAGTGCAGGATTGTCTAAACTGGGGTTTCTCAACCTTGGCTCTGCTGACATTTTGAGCTGGAACATTCTTTGGGTTCAGGCTCCTGTGCATAGTAGGATGTTTTGCACCATTTCCTGGCCTCTAACCTGTAGATGCCAGTAACACTCCCTCCAGCTGTGACAACCAAAAAGCCTTCTGAGACTTTGTCAACAGTCTCCTGGGAGGCAAAATCACCTCCAGTTAAGAACCACAGAAACTCTCTCTTCTTTCTGTTTGATATATAAGTAACTTTTCTCTCCTACTCACCAGTATCCATTTTTATCCTTAGCTGGGCGCGGCAGGGAAAGGTCATTTTCATGCCTAGAAAAGCAGCCTGCTCCCTGGGAGGCCCTGGGAGGCCCGCGATGTGTCCGCACCTGACTCCTGACGGGCTCCAGGCCTGGCAATGCCTGAAGGGGGTCTGGGTCCTTGGGAGCAGGTGCAGCAGATAAAATGCACTGCGACCTTACAGCCATCACCCAGGCTCAGGTCCCGTTCTTTCCACTGTCACTTCTCTGTCTCAAACACTGAGACAAATGTGGTGTTTACAGATGTCTCAGTGCCAGACATATTGTAACCAGGCTCTGTCAAGCCCTCCAAGCACAGTGTCTATTTGACAATGTGAAAATCCACTCACCAATAAGTCTGTCTTCTAGAGAATATATTGACAGGTAATTGTGTTGACAAGACTCTGCATCCAAGTGGGAAAAAGTGAGCAACACATGCATTTCCTCGGGTGCCAACAGGGTCCAGACACACTGTCTGCAGGCAGATACATCGGGAAGGTGTTATTTCTAGACAGAAAGTGGCTGTCCCAGTTCGTGGGCACAGTCAGACTGAAGGTGGGGTGGGGGAGGAGCGGCAGAGGGGCTACTCACTGCTTACTGTCATAATAGAGGTAGGGGCTTTCTGGGAAGTGCAGCTCCCCCTCAGGCCCCCTGACCACAAGGCCCTTCTCACTGCAGGAGGCTGGGAGGGAAGCCACAGAGTTAGGTTAACTGGTGGCTGGTAAGACAGCCCGAGCTTTCCAGGAGCCTCCTGGTCCTCTGTTACGCGTACCTCCCTTTCCCATAAAACCTTTTCTTGCTTTGGCTTCTAGATGCCTTATTCCTTTCTGTTCCTTTTAGGTCCTGCCTAACCTTGAGATTCTATGATTTCTTCTCCTTTACTCTTCTTTCTCCGACCCCATACTCCATTCTATAAATACAGGTGGTTCCCAGGTCCTATCATTCGGACCCCTCTCTCTGCCCAGACCCTCTGACCAGTCTCTTGCATACCCTCAGTTTCAACTACCATCTCCACATCCCTGAACTTCAGACCCGATTTCTCGATCGTCTCCTAGATGTCTCCCCTGAAACTGAACAGAGTGCAAAGGAAACTTCTCAGGCTATGCAGACACTTCTGCTTTGATTGCTCTCTTCTGCCCTTTGCTTAGTTTCCCATGCCTGGAACTTAGGTAGCAGCCTTGATTCCTCCCTCGTCACCCTTCATCTAAGTGACCAACAAGTCCTAATTCTTCTTGTTTCTCTTCCCTCCATGTCATGCTCTGGCCCTTGCCCTAGGTCCAGCCTCCATTTCTTGTCTCCGGAAGTAATGCACCATCTCATAAATCCACCTCGAATGCTCTCCTCTCCGATCTAGTCCCTAGTGCTACTCTTCCCACTAAAGTAGGGCTTTAATCTGTTTCACTAATCAACTTCCTGTTACTCAGTAAAGTCTAACCTTTTTGACCAGCATTCAAAATTTCCATAATTTGGTCTCAAATTCTCTTTCTGATCTCCCCGCATCAAGCCCCATCGCATACCCACACTTCAGCTGCTTTGACCGACTGACTGGTCTCCATTACAGCCTACGTTTTCCTGTCTCCATCCCTTAGTATCCACCCAGGATGACAGCTGGAATGTTTTTCTTTACCTGGATCCCACTTCCACCTCGCAGAAGCCTACTCATTCTTTGTCCTTAAAGGTTCCACTTAGAAAATATCTGTCCTTCAAAGCCTCCCTGTCTTTTTTTTCCCCTGCGAGAAGCAGCCACTTATCCCCTGAGCCCTCAGGGTACTCTTTCTCACACTGCCTTTTGTAGGTAGTTCCACAGACTCACAGAACCACTGGAGATTTGAGCTTACGGCGCCTTAGAAATCATCTTGTCCAAACTCTTTTTATTTTGTGGATGGGGAAACTGAGGCCCAGAGGTAGGAAGGAGCTTCCCAAAGCCAGAGTGAATTCAGTGAAGGTTTGCAATGTGACACGGGGTACCTCCCCTGGATGACAAGTAAGGACACTGTCAGGGCAAGGTGTGGAGCTTGCTGACCACATCTGCACCGCCCCACCCGCCTCCTCAAGTCTGATCCAAAGCAGGGATCTGGAAAACGTTTGCTGGATTGAGGTGATGCTCTGAACTGACAGGTCGTGACATGGAGGGAGTCTGGGGCTCCAGCTGGGCAGGGGACTGCCCTGACCGGCAGGGAATGGCTGTGGGTTTTCCAAGTGGTGGTTTTATACATAGTGAGCAAGGACAGCACTTGCAGAGGAAGACTTTTGATTATAAAGGGAACTGATATGAAGAAATGCTAGATAGTAAGTCATGTTTCTGGGGGAGCAGGCTGGAGAAATACCCACCTCTGGAGCTCTTTCTCTGCTTCCCTGGGAAAGAAAAGGAAAGATGAAATTCAAGGTTTGTGATATCCTAAACAATATTTCCAGAAGTTAGCATCTCCCTGACTTAAAAGTGCAGAGATTTTGGAGTCAGTATGCAAATAATGAAAATTGACTGCATGGGAAGAACAGAAGGGATCATTTGACAAAGCAGAAAGTGGCCTTTTTGTTGTAAGGAGATGATTTCACCCTGTTTATTAAGTAGGCAAATTAAGAGACTGGCCATGATTAGCTTGGAGGTTACACAGAGCAAGAAGAGGTCATCTGGTCTACCCCTCTCATTTTTCCATGAGAAGGGAGGCTGGAGGTGGATGTAGCTCACCCAGAACCACAGAGGAATTGCTGGGTGAGCTACAGCTTGAACCGAGGGCTCAGGTACCCGCTCCCAGACCATATACTTAAAAACGAACCCACGTTCTTACTGAACTAATTTGAATTAATCCCTTTGGAGAAAAATAGAAGCCTTACTGCAGCTGCAAGCCAACAGTTATGAAAACAAGTAAGGCTGATTTGGAGGCAGAAATGAAGTTCCAGTGAACTCACTAGTCAACCTAGTAGAAGGGTGTACGTAGACCCAGGCCTCTTCAGACGGCAATACCTGGATCTATACTGGGCCTTCTCAACCACGGCATTGCTAACATTCGGGGCCTCGTCATTCTTCGCTGTGGGGGCTGCCCTGTGCATTGCAGGAGGCCTAGCAGCACCCATGGCCTCTACTCACCAGATGCTACTGTCGCCCCCCTCCCCCAGTGGTGACAACCAAAAATGTCTCCAGACAGTGTCCCCCAGGGGCAAAATTTCCTGTGGCTGATGAGCACTGATCTGTACTGTTGGTTGCTGAGTCTTGCTAGCAGTTGAGAAGTGATGACTACATGTCACCAGCTGAGATAGTTTCAATTAAAGGCAAATCTGACAAAGTCTAGGATGGATTCATGTTTCATTGAATATTTGTACGCTGTACCACACACCATGCTTTACTTTGTTTTAGCCTCAGGAAGTGTCACAGCCCTTATGTGCTACCCTAGGAATAGAAGCGGAGCGTGTCTGTGCAGTGGTCCTGACTTGCCTAGACTCTGCCAATGCTCTCTCTGGCCCGAGCTTCTTGACCTGGTGTGCTCGCTTTATTACCAGTTTGGATGTGTTTGTGGATCCAGGGCAGCACTTTACTAAGATCTGTGAAGATCCCGGGGGATCCTTGATTTTCTTTCTGTACATTGTTTCTCCAGCCTCGACCACAGCCCAAACCCCAGGAAGTCACACCAGCGAGAGTCCAAGCCCCTTTCTTATTCAGGCACATGAGGGAACCTCCTGAATCTCCCTGTGGGGGGAAAAGCCTCTGTTACCATCGTGATCATTGTCTGTGCCCCAACGTGCTCACCCTTATCCCCCATAAAGATGCTAGGTGAGGATCAATGACATTTCTTCACTTCTGATAACTTAGACTGGGGCCTGGGAGGAGAGGCAAGCACCGTTCCCATTAGATCCTTGAGCATCGGTGGAGTCTATCGGTTCTGCCTCCTCCTCCTACATCCTAGGCCTTCAGCAAGTATCAGGCTTTTTTCCTTTTCCTGTCTCGTCTTGCAGGCTCAGAGAAGTCTTGCCCAGTAGTAAAACTGACCTCGGGTCTTGGTCAGCAGGAGGAGTGGCAGGAAAGGAAAGTTCCCATTATACACGAACAAGAAACCTCTAAATAGGAAAGAGCCAGCCATTCTTCAGAGGTGGACAGCCCTGAGCTCATTACTGGCATTAGCTGTCACTTAGTCTTTTGGAAAAAGTGGAAGACCTCCTCTGAATTCACACTCCCTGGTATACATAGGTTGTTTAAAGTGTCCCTTAATTTTGACTCGACCTCTCCTGTCACTCTTGACCCTTCTTATCAGAGCCCAGTCTTACAAAGCTGACGGAAGCCGGCCTGGGACCGTCAGCCCAGCTGCTCCCACCTACCTGACATGCGTCTCTCCCTCCGTCTGGGAAGCCTGTGCAGAGAAAGGTCTGCCCACTGATGGGTTTCTGTAGGGTTAACAGAGCAGCCACACACTCCTCCTGGGTCAAAATGGGCAGGTTCACTTCCTGCAAGACTTGTGGGAGGAGGCCGTCTAGAAAACAGAGATGAGAGCCCCAGCGAGCCCCTCCCCATGCTCTCCGAGCTGAAGATGCCTGCCCCGGTCAGGCGGTGTCTTTTGGAAAGCCCTGAATTTCTCAGTACATCTTGGCAGTCTCTATATTTTAAAATGTTGCACAATTAAAATAAAAACAGATTAAAATTTCTGTTTTCTGATTACCCAGCAGAAAGTTGAGACACCTGATGAAGGGTCGAGGCACGGAAGTTCTTACCTTCAATCAGGCGGCCCCAGCCTGCAGTGGTGCAAGTCAGTCCAGCCTCAAATCGTTCTCCCGGCTCCGGAAGACACATGGGCCCCACAAACGGGCCTGAGAAAAAGAGCAAGGCCAGGCGTGGAGGAGAGGACACCAGGAGCCACTCGCCAATTGGTATCTAGGTGGTTCCCCCAAGATCCCGCAAGTGTTGTAATATTTCTGATAAGGTGTCACTTATCAGAAAGAGAAAGACCCTTTCCCAACACTGCATAATCCTATACCTGAAGCTACAAACAAAGGTGTGTCAGGTAGGGGCCCCTCCACCCCAAATCTTTGTCTCTACGTCCATGACCCAGAATTGTTGGTCAAAACATATACTGTAAGGAATGTGCAATGGAACAGAATTGACAGAGAACGTGGGATAGATCATTCAGAGCCTGAAATGTTTACCAAAACGGAAGGTGCCAGCCATCTTCAAAAGAGCAATGTCGTAGTCCATCGGTTTCTTGGAGGAGAAACGTGGGTGTATGATGATGCTTTCTGTGGTCAGGGTTTGCTCTCCTGGCTCTATGTGGCTTAAGTCATGTTTTCCAGCAGTAACATTCAGAGTTGATGCAATATTTCTAGGAAGAGGATGCAGCAGAATGAATTGATTTCATTGAGCCTCTGAGTTCAGTTCTAATGGTTGACAAACCGGCCTCTTCAGAATGGCATGGGTGGATAACGGGGGTAGGAGGCTGCTGGGCGGAGAAAGTGAGCATGTTCCCACACTCTTAATGCAGAGGTTCTCAGTTTGAGTGGGGGAGTGGTCAAGAATGGCCTCATGGAGTCAATGATGTAATAAATTAAATACTTTGCAATACTATTTGTAAAATGCCTAATGGTGTATATACATTGTAATTCAAGGGTCTAAAGCTATAGTGGACTTTATTTAGCTGCCTTATGTGGTCATCCTGGCCTCAGTGTCAGTGAATGACTTGTGATCCCCACTAAGCATGGCCTTACTGTCAGAGAGCTAATGCAGAATGTGTGTTGTGAAAGCCATCAAAGCACCATACCTGTGATATCCCAGAGACCGTGCATTCTCAGGGCGCTGGACTGGGTTTCAACAAGGGGAGGAGGGGCTCTTCTCCTAACCTCCTTCCTGTTTGTCATTCAGAGACCTGGCATGACCTGGGAAAGACCATTCTATTCCCCTTCCTAAAGCAAAGTTGTCTGAGAGGAGGAACTTGATGGGATGCTTTGAGATAGATTAAGAGCTTTGGGCTTGCCATTTGGGGTTACCCCTCATTCCCAGAAGGGATGATTTTATAAAAATTGGGAAAGGACATACTTTTCTCTTGGTAAACTGTCCTGGCTCCTGGCTGTATGAAGGACTGCAGCCAGCACATGGCAGCTCTCCAGCCTCGCCCCCTGCCACACTGCACTGGGATTTTCAGCTGACTCTTCTTTAGACTGTCACCTCTGGGGGCAGGAAGGATCTCACCCATCGTTGTATCTTTGGTACCCACTAATGTCTAGCACCAAGTAAACATCCAGCCGATGTTTGCAAATTTGAAAGAGGGCAGCTGTGGGGACTTGATCTCGAGTGCAGCCGAGAGAGCGCCAAGAGCCCTGGCAACAGCGGGACATTTGAAACACTCAGGAACGTGCACCAAGGATGCAAGTTGTTGGAGTGGAGCTCAGAGAGGCAGGATCAGTATGACAGAAGGTGTGGGAGGAGCCTTCTTTAGGTTTTACTGGCCTCCCTTTGGTCTCTTTTATCCATTTTTTAAGATGTATAATGAACTGCGTGATCTTTTTTTTCACTGAAATTTAGGAAAAATAGGAGAGAACTTTTATAAATATTTCTTTGTGATGCTCTTTTCCCCCCTCGCTTGGGTAGTATTCTTTATTAACTTTCATTCATATTTAACTGTTCTACTTCTGCAAGAGATGTGTGTCTTCCACCAAGCTGAGTACCCTCTGACAACATCACGGAGCTCTGTTTGTGTTATGCAATTAAGATGTGCTCCCAACTAAAGTATGCATCACCCAGTGCCTGGTTTTGGAGTTATAGCGGCTGATTCCAAGGCAAAAGAAGGGCAATCTGACCTCTGTCCACGTGCTAGGCCTGCCCCTACCTGTTTGCAACGCAGTGAGCAGCCGTAACCACCCACTGTGGAGAGATGATGGTTCCGCCACAGATGTGCTTCTGCCTTCGTTTCAGAGACACCTGAATGGCAGAGACCTTAGATAAGAGCCCATTAATGCCCTGGGATCCCACAAACCTGGAGACCGGGCATATTCTAGAAAACAGACCCAGACATAGTCTTCACAAGTACTAGAACTCACGCACTGTAAAGGTGTAAAACCATTTCACTACAGCTCGGAAAAGAAAGAGCAGGGCTGGAGCCAGAACTTTCCCAGCCTGGTTCACAGGACAGGTAGTTAATCTTAGATAACTGGCTACAGTATTCACTTTGTCTAAATTGTTGGCATTTATTTTTTATAATAATGTTGATTCGTACTGTTACTCTAACCATATAAACAATATCGGTGAATGACAAGAGAGAAAAAGAATCATAAGCTACAGCAGGACCCAGATGAACAGGTTAGAGAGAAAGGCAGGGTGAGAGGGCTAAGGGAGTCAAACATGCGCCAGCTCCTCCGAGCCTCTAGGGGACGCCGTGGAGACCTACCGTTTTCTCATCCTCTTAACTGTTTCACCTCTACAACTTCCTCAAGCCTGTTTTTTACTCTGCCTCTATCTTTGGTTTATCCTGTTCATGATATTTGATTTGCCTTTAAAATGACTGGCAGGGTACAAATAATATTTTTAATTCCGTTGTTGAAACAAGAAAGTGAGCAACTTATTAGACTCATTCCCTTTTTGATGATAAATTATTCAATGAGCAATTGAAAAATATATTTAGCCCTGGCCGGTTTGCCTCAGTGGTTGGAGTGTCAGCCCACGGACCAGAGAGTCCTGGGTTTGGTTCCCGCTAAGGGCACGTGCCTCGGTTACAGTTTGTCCCCAGCCTGGTTGGGATCGTGTGGATGGCAGCCAGTCGATGTGTCTCTCTCATGTCGATGTTTCTCTCTCTCTCTCTTTCTCCCTCTTTCCCTCCCGCTCTATCTGAACATAAATGCAAAAATGTCCTTGAGTGAGGATTAAAAAAAGAAGAAGAAGAAAAGAAAAATATATTTAATGTAGAGAAAAGACTAAGAATAGAATAAAAAGCAAGTAAATAAAAGTCAATGATTTATCCCTGACTATAATTTGAATATGGACTTCTGATTTGACTAGCCCACCAACTGACTGGAGTAAGCAGCTGATCAACCAACTCTTCAGCCAAGTAATTAATTCATCAACCCAGTGAACATAAACTCATTCAACCAACCATTACCAAATATCCACTGACCTAAAAGTTAATATGACTGACTGAAGAAAAGTAAAAATAAAGAGCTATCATTCTACTTGCAAAATTAAATGGCAAGAATACAATATGGCTCCCAGGGCAAAGAAAGCTGGGGACTTTTCAAAGACAATAAATGTAAACACCATTGGCCAGGCGCAGAAGCACAAAGACATTTCTGTGGCATGGGGGGGCCAGGAAATTAGGTTGAGGCAGAATTCTTAGGACACTGGCTACTAAGAAGGCAGTCGCCTTATTATTCCCTGAGCAGTCCTATGGTTTGGGTACAAATCTTACACCTCAGACAAACGTAGACCTATGGATAGGACACCTTTGACTTCCCTGGTCATCTTTAACTGTAATGAGATACGTATATTTTAAATATATGTATTGAATCAGAAAATTATTTTTAAATTGTAAATTTAAAAGTTTTCACTTTCTTGAAGTGGGATTTTTGTATAAGGGGTTGAAAGTTTGGGATGGCATTTTCAATTTTTAGAACAAGTCAATAGTGAATGTAACTATTCTGGAGACACCTTTTCTGAACTTAACTGGTACATAAGTGGTACACGAGGGGTTTGAATCCCTGCACATGCTCCTCAGATTTCTGGTGACCAGTAGGCAGAGTGGAGTGCACTGATAAGTAGCATGTGATTCTGGGAGATCCAATCCCAAGACAGCTCATAGTCCCCCCCAGAGAATGCTCTCTGAGACTCACCTGCCATGGGTAAGACCCCTTTACCACTTGGCTTCCCCCAACAATGCGACTGAAAAGGTTCAAGGAATTCCAAGGCTGTGCCTTCACCAGACTCTGCCCACACGTGGGAGCTGGGAAAAGAAACACCAAAACAAGTGATTAGATAGCTTCTAAGACTGAGGGACACAGGAAACTCTTCTGAGTGAGGAAAAAAAACTGTAGGACATGGATCATGTAGAAAGACTGCAAAACGGCTCTAAGTTAATTGTGGGTTTTGCTGCAATTTGCAGTACAAAAGATTGCTCAGCTTTTCAATTTTTTAGAACATGCGAATCATGAAAAGATGCACTTTATTTATTTATTTTTTTTTAAAATGAATTTTTATTTATTTTTTTGTTACAGATATTTTACCTTTTTACCCCATTGGCACCCCCCCCCCCCCCCCTCCACCCTGTCCCCGGCTTAGTTGTCCATGTCCATTGGTCATGCATACATGCATATAAGTTCTGTGGTTTATCTCTTCCCACCCCCCCACCCCCCATCCCCTCTTCTGAGGGATGTCAGTCTGTGCCCTACTTCCATGTGTCTGGGTCTACTGTATTCCTCAGACTGTTATGTTCATTATATTCCGTATATAAGTGAGATCATGTGGTATTTGTCTTTTTCTGCTTGGCTTCTTTCACTTAGGATGATACTTTCCAGGTCCCTCCATGTCGTCTCAAAGGATAAGAGATCTTTCTTTCTTACCGCTGCATAGTACTCCATGGTGTATATGTACCACAGCTTTTTTATCCATTCGTCTACTGGTGGACACTTGGGCTGTTTCCAGATCTTAGCTATTGTAAATAGTGCTGCTATGAACATGGGGGTACATATATTCTTCCTGATTGGTGTTTCAGGCTTCTTAGGGTATATTCCCAGGAGTGGGATCACTGGGTCAAATGGAAGTTCAATTTTTAATTTTTTGAGGTAGCACCATATTGTTTTCCATAGCGGCTGCACCAGTCTGCATTCCCACCAGCAGTGTACTAGAGTCCCCTTTTCTCCACACCCTCGCCAACACTTGTTTGATGATTTGTTGATGGCGGCCATTCTGACAGGTGTGAGGTGATATCTCATTGTTGTTTTAATTTGCATCTCTCTGATGATTAGTGATGTTGAGCATTTCTTCATATGTCTCTTGGCCATTTGTATGTCCTGTTTGGAGAGGTGTCTATTCAGCTCCTCTGCCCATTTTTTAATTGGGTTCTTTGTCTTCCTTTTGTGGAGTTGTATGAGCACTCTATATATATTGGAAATTAACCCCTTATCGGATACATCATTGGCAATGATGTTCTCCCATACAGTGGGTGGCCTTTCCATTTTGATGACTGTTTCTTTTGCTGTGCAGAAGCTTTTTAGTTTGATGTAGTCCCATGTGTTCATTTTCTCCTGTGTTTCTATTGCCTTAGGTGATGTATCAGTGAAAATTCTGCTCCGTATGATGTCCGAAATTTTGTTGCCTACATTTTCTTCTAGAATTTTTATGGATTCCCGGGTCACATTTAAGTCTTTTATCCATTTTGAGTTTATTCTTGTGTAGGGTGTAAGTTGATGGTCTAGTTTCATATTTTTGCATGTAGCCGTCCAATTTTCCCAACACCATTTATTAAAGAGGCTGTCTTTACTCCACTGTATGCTCTTGCCACCTTTGGCAAATATTAATTGAGCGTATTGCCTTGGGTCCATTTCTGGGTTTTCAGTTCTGTTCCACTGGTCTATATGCCTGTTCTTGTGCCAGTACCAGGCTGTTTTGGTTACAGTCGCTTTGTAGTATAACCTGATATCTGGTATTGTGATCCCACCTACTTTGTTCGAAAAGATGCACTTTGAAAGATTAAGTGCCTCAGAGGTAGCTCTGTGCTGGGTTAGCAGGAATGCAGCCCCCCTTTACCTCTGAGCAATCTGGACCCTTGGAGGCTCCTCACAGCGCTCTGTACTTCTCTGACATTAATTACATGCACATGGTTGTTTCTGCCTTTCAACCTAACTAGACAGTGGGGTCCTCAAAGATATGATCTTTACCATAGAAATACCTATATCCACAGTATCTAACACAGTTAGCTACATAGCAATGGCTCAGTTAACTCACTGAGTGGATGATGCCATCGTCTGCCCTAGACTGTGATTGTGTGTAGGTACATCTGCGCTGCTCCTCCCAGGGGCTGAGTCTGTGGTACTGGCACAGCCAGATATTGGACTGAATTCTCTCTGAGGGTAAAAAGTAGCAGATTGTTCAAGGAGAGAGGAGTGGAGACAAGACTGGGTCCTGATTCACACGCTAGACTGGTGTTAGGATAGAAGAGTCTGTTGCCCGTTAATGGAAGAAAGAAGTCTTTTGTCTTTGTGGAAAAGATTTTGTCCCTGAAAAAATTGCATGTACTTATTTATCCTTGATTTTGTTTACTCCTCAGCTAAAAGATGCATAGATTAAAGATGTATGCACCTGCCTGGTGACTCAGGGGTGGCACGTCTGTGCCTACTGCAGATCATTCTTTTCTACGCGTTTTCTAGAAAGGCCTGGAAAGCCCTGTCTCATTCATAATCACCCCACTTCTTTGCCTAGCTGAGTCCTCTAATCCTTATTCTTCAACTTGGAGATCACCTCAACTAAGAAGTCTTCCTCAATTTTATCAATACCTTAGACGTAAAATTTACTATTTTCTGAACTCACTGGAGCAAAGACAGAAAACATGGTGATTCTCAGGGCTGGCACATATCCAGCTGGGGAGAAGCCTGCAGGAAATGCCCTCAGCTTAGGTTACGTGAGGGAAGAAAGACCATTTATAATACACCACAGTGAACATGCTTCATATTTCCCAGCAAGACAGTTTTCCGAAAAAGTACAGATGCTTCCAAATGTATGCTGATTTCCAGAATTTGTTCCATGAATGAGGATGGAATTGTGCAATACGTCCAAATAAGTGAACAATCCCAGTTTTCTCCAGATAAATACAACTTGTCCAAGTTGTATTCAATAAATATTTTCCCCAGTTTCATATGCTGATATCGGGAAAAAAAGTCTAAAATAATTACATGAAAACAATTAGGTCTCCAAAATATATTTTCTTCTCTAGTTTTCCCAAAGGACTATGGAGTGGAGTTATGATGCCCACTGCCAGCCAAAGTTATTCCTTTAGACAAAGATAATTATAGAGTTTGTTTAGAACTTACCTTTGGAAAGAGAGCGAGTTGCAGATTTACCTTGTTCCAGACATATCATTCCAAGTAGTAAAACCAGATTATTCTTACTTATAGGCATTTTGAGATTCAGAGTTCTTTCCTGCAAATTTAAAGAGAATAGAGAACCAAAATAGAAAGCCTTGTGAGACCAGCAACAAGCCCATTTAAAAGGAGGTTAATCATTAACGAAGACTTGAGGCATTCAACCAGGTCCAAAAGATGTTTCTGAATGTGATTTCTTGCAAAGATCTTGGCAAGATGTGGGAGTCAACCACAGAAGCATAGTCTTGATTGAGCAATATTCCATGTCTCATTACACTCACATCCATTCATTGCTTCCCAAAGTGTATCTGGCCAGCTAAGATACACTTAGCTTGGTGTCTACCGTTTTTATTGGCAAACATGACTTGCTTCTTAGTACCAGTTGCCTTCTACAAGAGGACTGGATATCAAAGGTGGCCCTGTTTGCAAGGAGAGACTTTACTTCATACCTGCAAGCAACCCATGACAACATGCTAAATTTTTTCCCTCTCTTATTTTTCAAGTGTAAATGAATGATCATAATCATGTGTTTCTAGAGAAGGAGAGGAGAGGAAAGATAATTTGGTAGCCCAGGCAAGAAGTCAGGCTACTGGACCGTCTTTCAGGGCACTGTCTATGGAGCATTTATGAATCTGCATTCTTTATTGTTTCGTAGTTATAGGAGGCGAACACTGACTTTCCTTCTACCCTGGAGACGGGGTGGCACAGGGAGGTCGCTCTGATTATGTGCATGTCTTCTTCCCTGAGCTTGTTACACATGGACAGTGTGTGAGAAACAGCTGTGGATTGGCTGGTGTTGTCCATAACCACATAGGAATATGAGATTTTTCTGTCAACTTTTATAAATTACTTGCCCAAAATGGCAAATGTCAAACCAGAAGATCCTAACTTCCTTGCGGCAACTTTTGCCTTGGTATAAAATAAATCAGTTTTAAAAATCAAAACACATACAAATAACATAGATGCAAAACAAAGAAGTTTTCAAATCTAAAGTTTGTGAGAACTGCAAATTTAAGAAACAGTCAAGACTGCGTCCTTACAGAAAGGACACTCAAAGCCCCAGCTGCTTATTCCTTTGTTCAAAGAAGACACTTCCTTTAAACTCTTGTATCAACACACTCAACACATATCACAACACAACGATCAGTTCGAATCAGCACACTCATTCACAACATGTGCCAGTCACCGAAGGTTTGATACTCTCATCTCTTTAGAGTGTAAACTGTTATCCCTTTACTGTTAAAATCTTCATCTTCGGGGACAGTGTACCAGGTTCTGGGATACTAAGTTTCCATAAGGGCAGCTAGCCAAGCATCCCAAAGTTCTAGGATTATAATAAATTGTACATTGTAGTAACTTGCAGAGATATATTGGCTTCTATGGGGGAAATATAACATCTTTTCTCATTTAATGTTTGTGGGAGAGTGTGTGTTTTTTTTTTATTGCTCTAAAATATTATTTTTTTTTCTGGCTTTCTCATTAACCTACATCTTCTCTGACCCCCTTCCTCCCTCAGACCCCAAAGTTTGATCTTCACAAAAACTAGTATCTAGGAGAAAGCGTGCAGAGGTTGGGGCATAAAGTTTTCACCTAGAATTTGGGGACTAGTTATGTCTCTTTCATTTGCGAACACAACCCATGCTCATCTCCCTTTCTTCTACCTTCTTCATTCCAGTGTGTGACTCATTTTATTTTATTTATTTTATTTTTTTTTGTCTTTGCAGAGTCCTGCCTCGGGCAGCTCCTGATACCATTTCTCCCTTCCTCTCTCATTCCTGACCTGCTTCCTTTTGCCCAAGTTTGTTTCTCTGCTGTGCGTCCTGTGTGCACTACTTCAGGGAACACCCTTCCCGCTCTTCCTTTCCCCACGTTCCTGGAATTCCTGGACATGACTGGATCTTCTTCCCAGGAGCCTTCCCGTTTGCACTGTAAGATGCACAAGGCGAGGGAGGAAGAACTGCTCTTTCGTTTTCAGTTTCCCTCTGTTACTCCTTTCTCCTCCAAATCATCTCTTCCCTGTTAAGACCGGGTTTTTTGCACCAATACCTTCATTGTTTTTGATTGCCCTCATGGGGCTCTGATTTCCCGTAATCATTTTACAGTTAAACTCACAGTCTCCACCTTTCACTTGCCTTCAGTTTCAAGTGTCCTCTCCTGTGGCCACAAGCAGGTGCCTATAGAGACAGAGTCAGTGATTCCCATCTAGGGGTTGGGTTAGCTGGCAGCCTGAGGACATGCTGTATCAAGCAGGGAAACTGTTTCCTTTGGCAGGGGGTATGAGGCCCAAGGGGCAAGGCAGCCGTCCAGGTGGCAGGTAACGTCCAGGAAGAATGAGAAGCAGACAGGTCCAGATGTCCAGCCGCTGGGACTCCCTTCCTCACTGTACATCCTGTCTTTGCCTCAGGGGCACTGAGGTGGCTGTGGTAAATATTTATGGCATTCACATAAAGGTTAATAGATAATCAGAAGTACAAACTTGAGCAAACACCAAGAAAGAGCTAATAGTTGAGAAAAAAGCAATAATACCATGAAAAAGAGGCACCAACTGTAATCATCGGAAGATCTAACCCCCAGGGAAATGAGTTGATCGAGTAATTAGAATAAAGACTTTAGAATAAGTATAATGAATATACTCAGAGGAATATGAGAAACTATTGCATGCATAAACACCAATTTGCGGTAGTAGAAAATAAAAATGTGTGGTTGGAATAAAATACAAGCCCTCACCAGATGGGTTGAACAACAAAATGGACCCAAGGAGGACTCTATTAGTGAGAAGGAAATATGCCCAAGATGCTGCCCCAAAGGTTGAAGAGATTGAAAGAATAATAATAATTAAAAAAAATTTAAGAGATGTAGAAGAATTTCCAACAACCATCTGGTGGAAGTCGCTGAAGAGAGAGACTGGAATGGAGTGGAAATGTAATACCTACAGAAATAAAGAAAAAACTTCAGTGCTGAACAGAGACAAGTGTCCTCAGAGAAAAAGGTCTTGTGTACCACATATAAAGAAATGACAGGAAAGCATTGTCTTCAAAACTGTGTGATGAAATACAGAGAATGTCTTCAAAGTTTCTATAAAAATAGAAATTGGCTACAGAAGAACAAAACATTGACATCAGAGTTTTCATCAGCGACATGGGAGGCAGGAAGACAGAGAAGCCACACCAAGCTGGGGGATGGAAATTATGTATGTATGTAGAATTTTATACTTAAATAACATATGACTCAAGCAGGAGGGAATATAAAGACATTTGTATGTCATGGAAGGACTCAGAAATTTCACTGCTCACAGTCATTTCTTTCTGGATGAGGAGCGAGAGAACCTAAGGGCACACATGAACCACAAGGAGCAAGAGTGAGCAAAGGGACAAATAAATAAAAGGGAGTCTAAATAATTGTGGATAAGAAATAATAATTGGTAGCTAAATTTCTTAATGATGTAACAAACGAGATGGGGAGTGGAAGAGAAAGAAGGGAGGGAGGTAAAGGCATGTTCAGATCTTTGTCTAATTTGATGGTAGGATATAGAAACAGATCAATTCCAGAATTGGTAGAAAATGTAAACAAAGTATTACAACTTGAAGAGTTATAACTATTAGAGGAATAGAAATAAGATGCATATACTCTATTAAATTAAAAATAGTACAAAGAAAGCAAATTCAATCTAACTAAAGCAAATAATGATGGGAGAACAATAAAAAACATAAAGAAAACATGGCAAATAGAAACTTGAATGAGATCTTGTCATATTAGATCATGTTCATAGCAAGTGAACAAATTGATACTATCAACAGTTAATTAAGGAGCGAGGGAATGTGTATTCTCAGATATTGGTGGCAAGTAAATTAACACATATTTTTAAAAGCTTTTTAAAAAGAAAAAATATAATTCACATGGAGGTGACAGCAGTTCTTAAACATTCACATAACCTAATAACAGCGTTTAAATATCTAAAGTAAAATTTGATAAGAATATGAGAATTTGACAACCATAACGCAATGCTTTCAGAAATAGGTAGGTGAAACAAACAACAAAAGAGCAAATTTGATCTAATAGATTATTAACATAACCACTTATAACATCACTCATGAAAAACCACATGAAAATCAGGAACAAGGAAGAAATTCTTGGCTTATGTAGAAAGGGAGATTGGGACAAAGATAAATACAGGGCGGAGAAAGGAAGTGTTTTTAATAACTGCATCTCCGTATCTGAGTCCAGCAGTGGGGAGGGATGGAGTCTGGATGCTACGTGGGAAAGGCCAAGGCTGTGTGAGTTGAACTGGGGGTCACTTTCACACAGACAAAAGCATCATGGCTTTTCCGGCAGCTCCCTAAGGTGCAACTAAATATGAACCACAAGACAGTTGTTCCAGGTGATCGCTACTTCTCAGAAATATCACAGATGATCAGAAGCATAGCCCACATTAATCACATTGATCCAAATCAAGTTTCAAAGCTAATTAGATCTATGCACTGTAATGCCTCTATGCAAATACTGAAGAGAATAAGTGAAGCCCCTGAGACCTGAATGAGTATCTCAGGCAGCATGATGGTGTAAGTACATGTAAACACACCTAATTTTCTCAGTCTCGTTGGATTTCCTCCCATTGGATTTTCAGTGGAATGTTAGCAAACCTGTGCATATCTGATGCTCAAGTGTTTAAGGTCATATATTCCAAATGGTCCTAAATTCTGCATAAATAAGCCCTGTTATACAGAGATGATTCCTGGAATCTGTCCCGCTTATAATATTTGACCAGCAGGCAATATTTGTTATTGATTTTTAAATGTCCTTTGCATTTGTAGTAGAAGCTAATAGTTGCTCTTCTGAAGTCTATTCTCATTTATGGATTATCCATTTCAGGCCATCCATTGTATTTTAACATAACATCATCTCATTTAACAGTGACCATGAGAGGTCAATGTTATTATATTGCTTTTAAAAATAAAGAAAATGAGTCTCGGAAGGGTTATATAACTTTCCCAGATCACCTAGCTATTAAGTGGCAGACCTGGAATTTATCCCCGAGAGCTTTGGCTCTGAAGTCTTATTTCATTTTTATTACAGCACTGTCTGTAACACTTTCCATGTCACACTGACACGCATACCATATTCTGACGCAAGTCTTTCATGTAGATATTTTCTTCTAAAAATAAAAGATGTATTCCATATTGGTGTCTTTTAAACCTCTGACATAATCCTAGGACTACTTAATGAAACCAGAAATTTAGTATTCTTACATTAATATGTCAAACGAATTCATACGAAAAACTGATTAAATATATTGGTTTAATCATCACTAGACAGAGTACAAGTTTTCCATTATAATAGTGATGAACGATAGAGTTCTGATAGTTATTTACCTGTACACATTGTAAAAAACAAAAACAACTTAATGCTGACACCCTTTAAAAAGTAGCAAACACTCCTTTAGGCAGTTCAGGAGTCAACACATGGTTAACTCCATTCCGTTAAAAAACAATTTCTTCTCAAGTGGCAGCCTTATGATATTTGATAGCAGTACTTCCAAAGCATGATTTGATATTTGATAGCATTTTTGATCTGACAGTACTTACTGATTCTTTTCATTGTTTTGTACTTGCTTTTTCAGTGGTCTGGTTTATCTCTTACTGAAATGCTGTGTTGACCTCAAAACTATAGGTAGTTGCAATTTACTTGAGTTCTTCTTCTTCTTTTTTTTTTTTTAAGATAGAGAGGATGGGAGAGAGAGATAGAAACATGGATGTGAGAGAGAAACATCAATCTGCTGCCTCCTGCATGCCCCCTACTGGGGATAGAGCCTGTAACCCAGGCATGTGCCCTGACCAGAATTGAACTGGGACCTCTCAGTCCATGGGATGATGCTCAATCCACTGAGCAATACCAGCTGGGCTCTTTCATAAAATCTTATGCTGGCATTGTCATCACATTTCTCTCGACTCAGCTACAAATTCCCCTCTAACACTTCAAATGCTTCCCTAAAATGTCCACTTATTCTCAATCTTTATTACTGCCACCCAAGCTAGCACCATACTGTACCCGGACTACTACAATTTTCTAACAGGTCTTTCTGTTAATTCTCTTACTACTCTATAATTAAGTCCCCTTAGTATAAGTAGCCAGAGTTATTTTGTTATGCAAATTAGATCGTATCATTGTTTACAACTTTGCATTGTCTTCCCATTGCACTTAGAATAATGTTTAAACTCCCAATCATACTTCCTGAGTTAACCTTGTTTTGTTCTATCCATCCACATTGGCTTGCTTTTCTTCAAATGTACAAAGCTATCATTCCTCAGGGCCCTTGACTGGTTGCTTGCATTGGAATGTTCTTTCCTTCTACCTCAGCATGGTTGGTTTGTGTCATTTCTACTTTATTTTAACTGTTCTTCCAGTTTAAAATTAGCCATGCAACATGCATGGTCCCAAACCCAAATGCCTGCACAGCTCTTAGCTTGAGGCCCTTAGCTGTAGAGATTGGAACTGTTTCTAGACACTTACAGTTCGCTAGCTTGTTTTGCTGATTGTCAACTCTGACGTCATTTTTAGTGAGCAAAGATTTCCTTTATTACGTGGAAGCTCATTTCTGTATTCTGAACATTTAAAAAATATTTAAGTTAGCAATTTATCCAAGTATTTAGTTGAATAAGTTTTAGGATATTTCATGTTCACAGTATTGCTTATGTAGAAGTCTGCTTTAATATTTTAATTTTAATTTTTGCATTCTTTTGAATAAACCTACTCAATATTTTGTTAGGTGAAATGACTTCTTGATATGCCTTTCATTTATTGTGTATTACTTTCTGGCTCTCACATGGCTGGCCTAGGAAGCATGCAGGCTTTTTGTCAACATATTCTAATATATGTTAGTCATACATGATTACAAAATGTATCCTTGTGTTAGGTCTGTATAGTACCTAAAATATAGTTAATGATCCAAAGTGGATGTGTTTCTCATGTTGCTCTCAGGATTAAACTCTACATGCAGCTTCCGTTTGCAGCCCACCTGTAATTATATCAATCAGACTAGGTGATGTTATGCTTTTCTAACAAATTAACCTGGAAACTCAGTGTGATATAATACAACGTGGATGTATTTCTCACTTCCGGTATATTCTCCACATTCCCTCAGATTCCAGGTGGAGGTACTACTATTTTATAATTGTATCATGCAGAATATGTCACTGTGGAAGAGAAAGAGGGAGTTGTCCATGGGTCATTTAATTTGCTCCAGAAGAGACACACAGCTCATTGGCATGTACTGTTCACAGTCTCATCTAACTGTGAGGGGGCTGGGAAGTGTAGTCTTCAGTGTGATCAAGAAATAGAAGCAAGCTGGATGTTGCTAAACACTAGCATATCGTCAGTCACTTTGTTCTTTCTTGTTCTCATCGGCTTCTCAAGACATCATTGCTGTGTGTGTTCATTCAACAGCTTGATCAAAGAAGGCAAACATGAATGCTAACTATATTCTGATCTGAGTAATTGACTCTTGTGAGTATCTTTGATCTATGTAAATGGACATGAATAGTCTCAAATTATGTGTAATGTCAGTGTGTTTGGAAATATTTGTAAAATCTAAGCATTAGACAAAAGTGAGATCCATGTTTTGATTTTTTAATAGGTTGAATGGTAAAGTAAATACAGTAATTATGAAATCATTTAATTTATTCTAATGTCCACCAATGTTTCAATAGGCATTGTTCCAAATAAGATGGAGACTGGAAACCACACAATGGTGACAGAGTTCATTATTTTGGGGTTAACAGAGGATCCCACATTTTGCTCCATCTTTGTGGTTTTTCTAGGAATCTATGTCACTACCATGTTGGGCAATATCAGCATAATCATGTTAACCAAAAGAAGCCCTCAGCTTCACACCCTGATGTACCTTTTGCCGAGTCATTTGGCCTTTGTGGACATTGGGTACCCCACATCATTCACACCTATTATGATTGTGAGTTTCCTACAGGAGAGAACTACTGTGCCCATTACTGGCTGCATTGCCCAGCTTGGCTCTGATGTTCTGTTTAGAACAGCCGAGTGCTTCCTGCTGGTTGTCAAGGCCCATGATCGCTTTGTGGCCATCTGCTCCCCATGTCTCTACCCTACACACCTGTCTCCCAGGTCTGTATCATCTTATTGGTTGCTTCCTATCTGGGTGGATGTATAAATGCTTCATCATTTCCTGGTTGTGTATTGAGTCTGACTGTCTGTAGACCTAATAAAATCAACCATTTCTTCTGTGATCTCCCACCACTAGTGAGGCTTTCTGGTAACCCACATTTATGCTGCTGAACATTCTCCTGCCATCTCAGCTGGGTCAATCATTGTTATCACACTATTTATCATCGTTGTTTCACCTGTACATCATCCACTCGATCCTGAAGATGCTTGACTGCAGAAGGCACAAGCCTTCTCTACCTGTACTTCCTACCTCTTTGTTTTATGGTACAGTCACGTTTGTTTATGTTGTGCCAAAGTCACCAGACCATATTAAAGTGGTGTCTGTGTCCTACACAGTGGTGGTCCCTATGTTGAACCCCTTATCTACACCCTGAGGAACAAAGAGGTGGACGAGGCCATGAAAAAATGGGAGGCTAGAACACATTGGTCACTTTGAAAGAAATTCACTGTGATTCCAGAAACTGAAAAATGATAGTTTGGGGAGCATATGATGGATGTTTACGTTGTCCGATAGCCTTATCCTTTTATGTGGAGAACTATCTCACATATAACATGCCAGTATGTTGACTAATGACAACTTTAGTTTATAATTTTCTAGAGTTACCAAATATATAATTTTCATGAAAATCTACTGGGTTCAAATTAAATGTGTGTTTTTAAAAATGTTTTTTCTCTATTGATTTTAGTGAGAGAGGAAGGGAGAGAGAGAGAGAGAAAGGGAGAGAGAGAGAGAGAACCATCAATGAGAGAGAACATCAACTGGCTGCCTCCCACATGCCCCCCCATACACCGGGGATCAGGTTCACAACCCAGGCATGCACCCCTACTGGGAATCAAACCAGCAACTTCTTGGTGCCTGGGTCGGCGCTCAACCACTGAGCCATACTGGCCAGGCTAAATGTGCATATTTTAGGGTTTGGATACCTAGAGAATATAGTTTCACTTTTCTCTTTGTTCATTATTTAGGGAGTCTATGGTTAGAGGGTGTTTTATTTTTTGTTGTTGTTAAGTTATATATTTTTGAAATGTCATCTTGTAAGTTAACATCTTAGAAAGCATCATGTCCTAAATTAAAATGCAATTGACAGTCTAGGTCACTTTATCTGAAACTTAGCCTTTCTTATACAGGATTATCATAATCTTCAGAAATAGTGATGCCATGGTTTTGCCACCAGGAGACTCAATCCAGATAACACTGAAGGCACTCTGAAGGCTTAGCCATTGAGAGTTCCCATAAGTTTTCCCTATATACTCATAGGTTTGTCTGCAACGTTTTGTCTTTAAGCCTTTGCAGACAAGCCTTTGAATGGTAGGCAAAATTACTATGGTGTGGTGGTGGGGAAGGGACAGTGGAACTTTCTTTCAGCAAGCCAGTTGGTATTTTTAGGACATAAAATTATGGATTAAGACAACCCAGGCCTAGGCAGGCATGGAATATACCCGCCGTTCTTCTTTACATCTGTCAAGAAGGTGTTTATTGACACTCTGTCACTGCTTTATTTTAGGTGTATAGTGTGAGCCCTGACCATTGGTTTTTCTTTTTGGTAATTCAGGTACTTGATTTATGCTTGGGTTGTCGAGGCATTCACTTAAAATATGGCTATCAGCAGCACTATTTACAATAGCTAAGATCTGGAAACAGCCCAAGTGTCCATCAGTAGATGAATGGATAAAAAAGCTGTGGTACATATACACAATGGAGTACTATGCAGCGGTAAGAAAGAAAGATCTCTTATCCTTTGAGACGACATGGAGGGACCTGGAAAGTATAATCCTAAGTGAAAGAAGCCAAGCAGAAAAAGACAAATACCACGTGATCTCACTTATACATGGAATATAATGAACATAACAGTCTAAGGAATACAGTAGACCCAGAAACATGGAAGTAGGGCACAGACTGACATCCCTCAGAAGACGGGGTGGGGGGGTGGGGGGGGTGGGGGGGTGGGACGAGATAAACCACAGAACTTATATGCATGTATGCATGACCAATGGACATAGACAACTAAGCCAGGGACGGGGCGGAGGTGGGGTGGGGTGGGGGGTGCCAATGGGGTAAAAAAGGTAAAATATCTGTAACAAAAAAATAAATAAAAAAGAAATTAATAAAAAAAAATATATGGCTATCAGGAATAAACACATTGCCAGTCGCAGGAGTAGATGAAGAACCAGACTGCCCTCCACCCCTGGCTCTTAGAAAGTGACCATTTGGGCTGCTGTTTTTTCTCTTCCCACACTTTAAATTCCTGCTTTTATGTTTTTAATTCACTATTAAAAAGCGATCCCCCCCCCAACCCTAGACCCCCACCCTCAGCCCCAATAAAAGCAAAATCCTAGGTCCGTACTCTCTCTATCTGTAATTAAACTCCCCAATAAAGAGACAGAGTAGTTGAATGGATAAAAGGCCAAGATCCAGCTGCATGCTGTCTACAAGAAATTCACTTTAGAATCAAGGGCACACATACGCTGAAAATTAAGGAATGGAAAAAGATATTCCATGCAAATGGTGATCAGAAGAAAGCAGGAATAGCTATATTAATATCAGACAAAATAAACCTTAAGTCAGAAACTGTCTCTAGAGACAAAGAAAGTAATTGCATAATGATAAAGGGGTCAGTTCAGCAGGAAAATATAACAGTTGTGCATGTGTGTGTGTTCGACATTAGAGCACCTCAGCATGTGAAGCAGGTATGGGTAGGTCTGAAAGGGGAAGCTGACAGCAATACAGTCATGGTAGAAGATGTTGATAATGGATAGAATATTCAGCCAGAATATTGATAAAGGAACAGAAGACTTGAACAACACTATAAACCAAATGGACCTAGGAGACATATATAGGACTATTCCCCCAACCACAATGGAGTGAAACTTGAAATCAATGACAGCAAGTAAAGCAAAACAGTTAAAAGTACATGAAAAATAAATAACATATTCTGGAACAACACTGTGTCAAAAATAATATCAACAGGAAATGTAAAAAATATCTTGAGATAAATGAAAATGAAACACAACTTACCGAAACTTACAGTATGCACCTGAAACAACATTAAGAGGGATATTTCTAGTGATGAACAACTAGAAGAAAAAAGAATAAGGATCTTAAATAAACAACCTAACTTTATACCTCAGGAAACTGGAAAAAACTAAACCCAATATTAGCAGAAGGAAGGAAAAAATAAAAATTATAGCAAAAATAAATCAGAGGATAGAAAAAAATCCACAAAACCAAGAGGTGGTTTTTGAAAACAAAAACAAAAAACAAAATAGGTTAAGTAAATCCACATTTAATCTAACTAAAGAAAAAAGAAGGAACTAAAATAATTAAAATAAATTAAAGAAGAAACATAATGGACACCTTAGAAATAAAATGGATAATAAGGGATTATAGGAACAAGTATATGTAAAGAAATTGGATAAGCTAGAAGAAATATATAAATTCCTAGAAACATACAACCTACCAAGGCTGAATGAAGAAATAGAAAGTTAAAAGAGAACTAATATATATCCTAAGGAAATAAAAAAACACTGCCTCAAAGATATATGTACATCTCCATGTTCATTGCTGCATTATTCACAATGGCCAAGATGTAGAAACAACCTAAGTGTTGTTCAACAGATGAAAGAATAAAGAAAATGTGATAAAATATATATATATATGACAATGAAATATTCAGCCATAAAAAAGAAGGAAACCCTGTCCTTTGTAACAGTGTGCATGGGACTTGCAGGCATTATGTAAGTGAAATAAGTCAGGCAGAGAAAGACAAATACTGTATATTCTTACTTATATGTGGAATCTAAGCAAGCCTCATCATAGAACTAGAGAGTAGGGTGATGGTTGTCAGAGGCTGAGGGGTGGGGGAAATGGGGAGATGTTGGTCAAAGGGTACAAACTTCCAGCTATAAGATGAATAAGTTCTGGAGGTCTAATGTAAGCATGATGACTCTAATTAACTATACAGTATTACAAACTTGAAAGTTGTTAAGAGAGTTGTTCCCATCACATACCAAAAAAATGATAATTATGTGAGGGGGTGGAGGTGTTAACTAACCCTATTATAATCATTTTACTATATATACATATATAGTAAATTTGATATATATATATATCAAATTATCACACTGTACACCTTAAACTTACACATTTTATATGTCAATAATATCTCAATAAAGCTTGAAAAGGATAGAAATAGAAAGCCTAAACAGACTAATAACATAAAGAGAGTGAATCAGGCCCTGGCCGGTTTGGCTCAGAGGTCAGAGCATTGGCCTGAGGACCAAAGGGTCATGGGTTCACTTCCCAGTCAAGGGCACCAGGTTCAACCCTTGGCCCCATTGAGGTTGTGTGGAAAGCAACCAGTCAATATGTCTCTCTCACATCAATGGCTCTCTCTCTCTCTCTTTTCCCTTCTCCTCTTCCACTCTGTCTAAAAAATCAATGGAAAAATATCCTCAGGTGAGGATTAACAAAAAAAAAAGAGAGAGAGATTGAATCAGTACTCAAATACCTCCCAAGACAGAAAGCTCAAGAAAATTTGGTTTTATGGGTGAATTCTACCAAACACTTAAAAAATAGAATTAAATGTAACACATCCAGACTCATTTTATGAGTCCAGCATCACCCTGATAACAAAGCCATACAGAGACACCACAGGAATCCTCCTCCTCATGATTATTCTATGTATGTACCTGGTGACCATTATCTGACCATCTCAGCACAAGCTTTTCCTCTAAGATTCGAAACAAGGCAACAATACTCAATCTTGTTACTTTTATTCAACATAGTACTGGAGTCTTGGCCAGAGCAATTACAGAACAAAAATAAATAAAAGACATCTAAACTGAAAAGAAGAAATAAAATTTTCTCTGACAGCATGCTCTTACATAGAGTAAACTAAAGACTCCATCAAAAAACTGTTTGAATAAACAAATTCAGAAAAGTTGAAAGATACAATGCATTTCTATCAAAATCTCACACAGAACCAAAAATAACTCCCTGGCCAAAATAATCTTAAGAAAGAAGAACAGCCCTGGACAGTTTTCCTCAGTGGTTAAAGTATCAGCCCATGGACAAAAGAGTCATGGGTTTGATTCTGGTCAAGGGCATGTACCTTGGTTGTGGTTCGGTCCCCAGCCCTGGTCAGGGTCTTTCAAGAGGCAACCAGTCGATGTGTCTCTCTCACATCAATGTTTCTCTCTCTTTCTCCCTCCTTCCACATTATCTGAAGATAAAATGAAAAGTATCTTTGGGTGAGGATTAAAAAAAAAAGAGGAAAGAGAGATAAAAGAACAAAGCTATAGGCATCACATTTCCTGATTTTGAAATATACTACAAAACCACTGTAATTAAAACAGTACAGGACTGACATAAAGGCAGCTATAAAGACCTATGAATTGAACAGTGACCCCATAATAAACTTTTGCATGTACAATCAACTAATTTTTAACAAGGGCAGCAAGCATACATAGTTAGGAAAGGATAGTCTCCTCAATAAATGGTCCTGGAAAAACAGAATATCCACATGCAAAAGAATAGAATTGAACCCCTATTTTATACTTTTCACAAAAAACAGCTCAAAATTTATTAAAGACTTAAATGTAAGACCCAAAACTGTCGAGATCATGGGGGGAGGCAACCAGTCAATGTGTCCCTCTCACATTGATGTTTCTCTCTCTATCTCCCTCCCTCCTACTCTCTCTGAAGATAAATAGAAAAAATATGCCCTCAGGTGAGGATTAGAAAAATGGACAAAGGACCTGAATAGACACTTCTCCAAAGTGGACGTACAGATAGTCAATAAACATATGAAAAGATGCTCAACATCACTAATCATCAGAGAAATGCAAATTAAAACCACAATGAGATACCACCTCACACCTATCAGAATGGCTATCGTCAATAAATCAACAAAGTGTTGTTAAGGATGTAGAAAAAAAAGAACCCTAGTGCACTGTTGGTGGGAATGCAGATTGGGGCAACCACTGTGGGAAACAGTATAGAGTTACCTCAATTAAGAATGGAACTACCTTAATATCCAGCAATTCCACTTCTGGGAATATATCTTAAGAAACCCAAACAATTTCTTCCTATGTCTCTTAGCCATTTGTATGTCCTGTTTGGAGAGGTGTCTATGCAGCTTCTCTGCCCATTTTTTAATTGGGTTCTTTGACTTCCTTTTGTTGAGTTGTATGAGCACTCTATATATTTTGGAAATTAACCCCTTATCTGATGTATCATTGGCAATGATGTTCTTCCATACAGTGGGTTGCCTTTCCATTTTGATGATCGTATTTTTTGCTGTGCAGAAGCTTTTGAGTTTGATGTAGTCCCATGTGTTCATTTTCTCCTTTGTTTCTGTTGCCTTAGGGGATGCATCAGTAAAAATTCTGCTGCGTATGATGTCTGAAATTTTGTTGCCTACATTTTCTTCTAGGATTTTATTGGATTCATGAGTCACATTTAAGTCTTTTATCCATTTTGAGTTTATTCTTGTGTAGGGTGTAGGTTGGTAGTCTAGTTTCATTTTTTTTGCATGTAGTTGTCCAATTTTCCCAACACCATTTATTAAAGAGGCTGTCTTTACTCCACTGTATGCTCTTGCCACCTTTGTCAAATATTAATTGAGCTTATTTCCTTGGGTCCATTTCTGGGTTCTCTGTTCTGTTCCACTGGTCTATATGCCTGTTCTTGTGCCAGCACCAGGCTGTTTTGATTACAGTGGCTTTGTAGTATAACCTGAAATCTGGTATTGTGATCCCTCCTACTTTGTTCTTCTTTTTCAAGATTTCTGTGGCTATTTGAGGTCTTTTTGGTTCCATATGAACTTTGAAAGTATTTGTTCTGGTTCTGTGAAGTATGTCATTGGTATTTTGATGGGGATTGCATTGAATCTATAGATTGCTTTGAGTAGTATGGACATTTGAATGATGTTAATTCTTCCAATCCATGAACAAGGCATGTGCTTCCACTTTTCTATATCTTCCTCTATTTCTTTTTTCAATGTCCTATCGTTTTCTGCAAATGCTCAACATCACTAATCATCAGAGAGGTGCAAATTAAAACAACAATGAGGTATCACCTCACACCTGTCAGAATGGCTGCCATCAACAAATCATCAAACAACAAGTGTTGGCGAGTATGTGGAGAACAGAGGACTCTAGTACACTGCTGGTGGAAATGCAGACTGGTGTAGCCACTATGGAAAACAATATGGTGTTACCTCAAAAAATTAAAAATTGAACTTCCATTTGACCCAGTGATCCCACTTCTAGGAACATATCCTAAGAAGCCTGAAACACCAATCAGAAAAAATATATGTACCTCCATGTTCGTAGCAGCACTATTTACAATAGCTAAGATCTGGAAACAGCCCAAATGTCCATCAGTAGACAAATGGATAAAAAAGCAGTGGTACAAATACACAATGGAGTACTACGCAGCTGTAAGAAAGCAAGATCTCTTATCCTTTGAGGCGACATGGAGGGACCTAGAAAGTATTATCCTAAGTGAAACAAGCCAAGCAGAAAAAGACAAATACCACATGATCTCACTTATATATGGAATATAATGAACATTACAGTCTGAGGAATAAGGTAGACCCGGAGACGTTGAAGTAGGGTACAGACTGACAACCTTCAGAAGAGGGGGTGGTGGGGGTGGGAAGAGATAAACCACAGAACTTATATGCATGTATGCATGATCAATGGACATGGACAACAAAGCTGTGGAGAGGGTGGGGAGGGAGAGGGAGGGGGAAATCAGTGGGGGGAAGAAGAGAAACATCTGTAACAAAAATAAATTAATTAATTAAAAAAGAAAGAAAGAAACCCAAACAATTAATTTGAAAAAATAAATGCACCACTATGTTCATTTTAGCAGCCCAGATTACCATCAGTAGATGAGAGGATAAAAAAGCAATGGTACATCTACACAGTGGAATACTCCTCAGCCGTAATAAAGAAGAAAAGCTTACCTTTAGCGACAGCATGGATGGACCTGGAGAATATTATGCTAAGTGAAATAAGCCAGTTAAAGAAAGACAAATACCATATAATTTCACTTACATGTGGAATCTAGTGAAAAAATAAACTAACAAACAAAATAGAAACAAACTCATAAATACAGAGAATGGACTGAAAACTGTCAGAGGGGAGGAGGGAGGGAGGCTTGGTGAAAAAAACTGAAGGTATTAAACAAAATAAACAAATAAAAACCTCATAGACAGACAACAGTATGGTGGTTACCAGAGAGAGAGAGGGGGTAGAGAAGTAGGAGAAGGTAGAGGGGGATAACTGGTAATAGAAGGAAACTTGACTTGGGGTGGTGAACACACAGTGCAATATACAGATGATGTATTATAGGATTGTACTCCTGAAACCTATATAATTTTATTAACCAATGTTACCCCAATAAATTCAATAAAAATAAAAATAAAAAACCTCTGCACAGTAATGAAAACAATCAACATAGTAAAAAAGCAGCTTGAAAATGGGAGAAAATATTTGCAAGTCATATATATAATAAGGGTTTACTTTCCAAAATATACAAGGAATTCATACAACTCAAGAGCAAAACGAAACAATAAAAAACAACAACGAATAACTCAATTAAAAAGTGGACTAGAGACTTCTGGTCAAGACGGCAGGTAGGTAAACTCGGTATCACGTCCTCCCACAACCACATCAAAGTTACAACTAAACTACAGAACAACCATCATTCAAAACTGCCTGAAATCAAGCTGAATGGAAGTCCTACAACTACAAAATTAAAAAGGAATTAAAGAAGCAGCCACATCAAGACGGGTAGGAGGGGCAGAGGCGGACAGGCTGGTCCCATACCCACGTGTGGCAGATAAAAATCAGGAGGATACCTTGGCTGGGAAGGTCCTCTCTGAGGACTGAGGGGTCCCCATCTCATACCAGGCGCCCAGCTCAGGGTTCCAGTGCCAGGAAGAGAAGTCCCCATAACTTCTGGCTGGAAAAACCAGTGGGAACTGAGGCTCAGGGAGGCTGAGGCAGCTGGAGCCTCAGGCAGCTCCTCTTAAAGGGCCCGCGCACAGACTTATCGGACTCACTCCCTCTAAGCTTGGAGGGGAGGCAGCTCAAGGAGCACCAGAGACATACAGGGAAGAACTGAGCTGTTTGGCACTGGAGCAAGGGCTGGAGAGGGGGCTTTCTTTGGGAAAAATGTGCTGTCAGAGGCCTTTATTCCTTTGGCGAGCCCTTCCCTGGGGCGGCAGACAGTCGCCATATCTGGGACTTCAGCAACCTGGCTCACACTGTTTGCCCTGCCCTGGTGATTCCCTGAGGCCCCGCCCCACCCAACTTTCAGGCCCACCCAAGCTGTTGCTATTTGCTTTACCATAGGATTGGCCTGTCTTGGAACCTGCTTCAGGTTTTCCTAAATTCTTTCAAATAAGCAGCATCTGGTCTCATCTAGCCCCATATCTCTCATTAAGTAATACATGGAAACAAACACAGGGAGGCAGCCGTAATGAGGAAACAAAGAAACAGGTCTCAAGTGAAAGAAAAGAAAAAATCTCCAGGAAAAGAACTAAGCAAAATGGAGATAAGCAACCTAACAGATGCTGAATTCAAAATACTGCTTATAAGGATGCTCAATGAACTTAATGAGGGCCTCAAGAGCATAAAAAAAGACGAGTCATAAATGATGGATGCGCAGTCAGAAATGAAGGAGGCACTAACTGAAATGAAAAATAATTTACACAGATTCAATAGTAGAGAAGGTAAAGCCAAGAAGCAAACCATCGATTTGGAATATAAGGAAGCAAAAAACACCCAATGAGAATAGCAATAAGAGAAAACAATCCCCAAAGAATGAGGATAGCATAAGGAGCCTCTGGGACAACTTCAAGCGTGCCAACATTCGCATCTTGGGGGTGCCAGAAGAAGAGAGAGAACAAGAAATCGAAAACCTCTTTGAAACAATAATAGCAAAAAACTTCCCTAACCCTAACTTGGTGAAGGACACAGACATACAAGTCCTGGAAGCACAGAGAGTCCCAAACAAGATGAACCCTAAGAGGTCCACACCAAGACACATCATCATCAAAATGCAAAAGGTTCAAGACAGAGAGAGAATCTTAAAAGCATCAAGAGAAAAGCAGATAATTACCTACAAGGGAGTTCCCATAAGACTGTCAGCTGATTTCTCAAAAGAAACTTTGCAGGCCAGAAGGGAGTGGCAAGAAATATTCAGAGTGATGAAAAGCAAGAACCTACAACCAAGATTACTCTATCCTCCAAAGCTGTCATTTAGAATTGATGGCCATATAAAGACTTTCCCAGACAAGAAAAAGCTAAAGGAGTTCATCACCACCAAACCGTTATTATATGAAATGTTGAAGGGTCTTTTTGAAGAAAAAGATAAAATATATGAATAAACAAAATGGCAACAAATACATATCTATCGACAATTGAATCTACATACAAAATAAACAGGCAGAACAGAAACATTCTCATAGATCCAGAGAACATTTTGTTGGTTGCCAGATGGGAGAGGGGTTGGGAGGAATGGGTGAAAAATGTGAAGGGATTAAGAAGAACTAATTGGTTGCTAGACTGACAAACCTCAAAGAGAAGGGGGTTGGGGGATGGGAGGAAATAAACCAAAGAACTTAAATGCAAACAAACAAAAAAAAGTGGACTAGAAAAATGGTGGCGGAGTGAATGGAAGCTACACAGACCGTCTCTCAGAACCAAACTGGAACTACAACTATAACACAGACAAATCAATGGGAAAAAGTAACACAAAAGCAGCTTGTGAGGACCATATAACCAGGGACACTGACTCGATCCTGGTAGGATTGCGAAGAAGGCATGACAGGGAAGCTGGGAGCTCACAGACAGCAGCAGCCTTAGCTGTGAGCAGCTCCCTCAGATTAAAGTCCCAAGTGGCTCCACAGCGCAGATCCAGGAAAGAGGCTAAAAAAGCCACGGCCACTCACCTTGGGCTCTGGCGGACTGGACCTGGAATTGTGTGGGGACAGTCGGGATTTGGAGGGTGCTCAGAGCTTTTACTGAGTTGCGGCCATGCAGGACAGTGGCCATCTTGATCCTTCCCGGGGCTCTGGGGAGAGGCAGCAGCCCCTCCCTTGGAGATCCAACCCCACCCTGTGGGCCATTGAAATGCAAACTGAGGCTCACTAACAACCAGCATCTGCCCCACCCTCAGGAAATCCCCTTAACCTGAGCACCTAAGAGAGTTTTTCAATCAACTGACAACCCAAAACTCTTCAAGTAACCTCAACTGCTAGCCCCCAGGCAAAAAGCTAGAGGATAACAGTACCTTTCCAGGGCTAGCAACTTTAACCAGGAAAGTAAGACTTGACAGTGGTGTTTAACATGAGTCCTCCCCTGCTCATCTAAACCCAGGAGAGGGAGCCATAAACAGCAGAACACCAACACCCACCGGTAAATCTAGACAGTCTCCAAAGCCCACTGTGATAGCCAAAATGGTGAAACACAGAAACAAAGTCCAAATGAAAGAACAAGAGACCTCCACCGAAGATGATATCAATGTGGAGCAGTTAGGCAAGGTAACAGAGCGAGAATTCAGAGCCATGATATTGAGGAAGCTCAACAGCATGAGTAAGGACATAGAAATGCTGAAAAGAAACCAATTGGAAATTAAGAAGCACCAAGAAGAGATAAAAAATGACATAACAGAAATAAAGAACACATTGGAAGGTCTAAAAAGCAGAGTAGAGGAAGCTGAGGACTGGATAAGTGAATTAGAAGACAGGGTAGAAAAAAATCAACCAATCTGAAAACCAAAAGGAAAAAATGATGAAAAACAGGAAGACAGCTTAAGAGAACTGTGGGACAACTGGAAATGTAGTAATATTCGCATCACAGGACTCCCCAAAGAAGAAGAAAATGAGCAAGGGTTAGAGAATATATGTAAAGAAATAGTGACAGAAAACCTCCCTAATTTGGTGAAGGAAGAAGGCATTCAAGTTCAAGAAGCACAGAGAGCCTCAAGTAAAAAGAACCCAAACAGGCCCACACCAAGACACATAGTAATAAAAATGCCAAAAATTAAAGACAAAGAGAGAATCCTAAAAGCAGAAAGAGATAAGCAGCAGGTTACCTACAAAGGAAACCCCATAAGGCTCTAGCTGACTTCTCACAAGAAACACTACAGGCCAGAAGGCAATGGCATGAAGTAATAAGGTCATGAAAAACAAGGACCTGAATCCAAGACTACTCTACCCAGCAAGGCTATCATTCAAAATAGAAGGTCAAATAAAGAGCTTCCCAGACAAAAAAAAAAAAAAAGGCTAAGGGAATATATTAGCACCAAACCAGCACTGCAAGCAATATTAAAAGGACTGCTGTAATTAGTAGAAGAAGTAGGAAGAAAAATATAACCAAACTAAACAAAAATGGCAATAAATAAGTACATATCAATAATCACCTTAAATGAAAATGGATCGAATGCTCTGATAAAAAGACAGAAAGTGGCTGATTGGATAAGAAAGCATGATTCATCTATATGTTGTTTACAAGAGACCAACCTCACAACAAAAGACTCACATAGGTTGAAAGTGAAGGGATGGAAAAAAATTTTCCAAGCAAACCGAAAGCAAAAGAAACCTGGGGTAGCAATACTCATATCTGATTAAATAGATTTCAAAATGAAGGCCATAACTAGAGACAAAGAAGGCAACTACATAATATTGAAAGGATCTATCCAACAGGAAGTTTTAACTTTGATAAACATATATGCACCCAATATAGGAGCACCAAAATATATTTAAAATCTTCTGGAGGACTTCCAAGGGCAAATCAACAGCAATACAATCATAGTAGGGGACTTCAACACCCCGTTGACACCACTGGATGTATCCTCTAGAGAAAAAAATAGTAAGGAAACAGAGACTCGAAATGAAGCACTAGACCAAATGAATTTAATAGATATCTACTGAGAATTACACCCCAAACCTACAGAATTCACATTCTTCTCAAGTGCACATGGGACATTCTCAAAGATAGACCACATGATAGGACACAAATTAAATCTCTACAAGTTCAAGAAGATTGAAATCATATCAAGCATCTTCTCAGATCACAATGCCATGAAACTAGAAATCAATTGCAACAAGAACATGCAAAGACATTTTAACACATGGAGGCTAAATAGCATGTTATTGAACAATGAATGGGTTTCCGAGGACATCAAGGAACAAATTAAAAACTTCCTGGAATCCAATGAAAATGAACACACAACAACACAAAATCTATGGAATGCAGCAAAATCAGTTCTGAGAGGGAAGTTCATAGCACTATACGCCTACCTCAAGAAACAAGAAAAATTTCTAATTGACTGTCTAACCTCACAACTTAAAGACTTAGAAAGTAAACAAAAAGAAAACTCCAGAGCAAGTAGAAGGAAGGAAATAGTAAAGATCAGAGCAGAAATAAATGACATAGAGACAAAAAAAAAATCAATTCAAAGGATCAATGAAACAAAGAGCTAGTTTTTCGAAAAGATAAACAAGATTGACGGACCCTTAGCTAGACTCACCAAGAAACAAAGAGAGAGAACCCAAATACACAAAATGAGAAATGAAAGAGGAGAAGTAACAACCAACACCACAGAAATACAAAAGATCGTTAACAGCTACTATGACAATTATATGGCAACAAATTTGTTAATCTAAGCAAAATGGACAACTTTCTAGAAACACACAGTCTCCCAAAACTAGACTGGGAAGAGATAGAAAACTTGAACAGACCAATAACAACAGAAGAAACTGAAGATGCAATCAAGACTCTCCCAGCAAACAAAAGCCCGGGCTGGAGGGCTTCACCGGGGAGTTTTACCAAACATTCAAAGAAGAACTAACACCCATTCTCCTCAAACTATTTCAAAAAATCCAAGAAAAAGGAATACTTCCAAACTCATTTTATGAAGCCATCATAATGCTAATTCCAAAACCAAAAAAAGACGTTACAAAAAAAAAAAAACTACAGGCCAATATCCCTGATGAACATAGATGCCAAAATCCTGAACAAATACTAGCAAATCAGATCCAGCAATACATCAAAAAATTATTCACCATGACCAAGTGGGATTCATTCCAGGGATGCAAGGCTGGTACAATATTTGCAAATCAATAAATGTGATACACCACATAAATAAAATGAAGAATAAAAACCACATGATCATATCAATAGACGCTGAAAAAGCCTTCAACAGAATCCAGCATCCGTTTCTGATAAAAACGTTCAGCAATGTGGGAATAGAGGGATCATATCTCGACATAATAAAGGCCATATATGAAAGACCTACAGCCAGCATCATACTCAATGGGCAAAAACTAAAAACATTTCCCTTAAGAACAGTAACAAGACAGGGATGTCCACTTTTGCCACTTTTATTTGACATAGTACTGGAAGTCTTAGACACAGCAATCAGACAGGAAGAAAAAATAAAAGGGATCCAAATTGGAAAGGAGGAAGTGAAACTGTCATTATTTGCAGATGACATGATATTATACATAGAAAACCCTAAAGACTTCATCAAAAATCTACTAGTCTTAATAAATGCATTTGGCAAAGTAGCAGGATACAAAATTAACGTAAAGAAATCGACGGCATTTGTATACACCAATGATGAATTCACAGAAAGAGAAACTGAAAAAATAATCCCATTTACCATCGTGGCAAAAAAATTGAGATACCTAGGAATAAACTTAACCAAAGGAGTAAAGGACCTATTTGCAGAAAACTACAGGACATTGAAAGAAGAAATAGAGGAAGATATAAAAAAGTGGAAGCACATACCTTGTTCATGGATTGGAAGAATTAACATCATTCTAATGTCCATACTACCCAAAGCAATCTATAGATTCAATGCAATCCCCATCAAAATACCAACAACGTATTTCACAGAACTAGAACGAATACTTCAAAAGTTCATATGGAACCAAAAAAAGACCTCGAATAGCCACAGCAATTTTGAAAAAGAAGGACAAAGTAGGTGGGATCACAATACCAGATATCAGGTTATACTACAAAACGACTGTAATCAAAACAGCCAGGTACTGGCACAAGAACAGGCATATAGAACAGTGGAACAGAACAGAGAACCCAGAAATGGACCCAAGGCAATATACTCAATTAATATTTGACAAAGGTGGCAAGAGCATACAGTGGAGTAATGACAACCTCTTTAATAAATGGTGTTGGGAAAATTGGATAGCTACATGCAAAAAAAAATGAAACTAGACCATCAACCTACATCCTACACAAGAATAAACTCAAAATGGATAAAAGACTTAAATGTGACTCATGAATCCAAAAAAATTCTAGAAGAAAATGTAAGAATCAAAATTTCAGACATCATACGCAGCAGAATTTTTACTGATGCATCCCCTAAGGCAACAGAAACAAAGGAAAAAATAAACACATGGGACTACATCAAACTAAAAAGCTTCTTCACAGCTAAGGAAAAAATCATCAAAATGGAAAGGCAACCCATTGTATGGGAGAACATGATTGCCAATGATACATCAAATAAGGGGTTAATTTCCAAAATATATAGAGTACTCATACAACTCAACAAAAGGAAGTCAAAGAACCCAATTAAAAAATGGGCAGAGATGCTGAATAGACAGCTCTCCAAACAGGACATACAAATGGCCAAGAGACATATGAAGAAATGCTCAACATCACTAATCATCAGAGAGATGCAAATTAAAGTGACAACGAGGCCCTTGCCGGTTTGGCTCAACAGTTAGAGCATCAGCCTGCGGTCCTGAGAGACCCGGGTTCGGTTCCCGCTAAGGGCATGTACCTCGGTTGCAGTTTGTCCCCGGCCCTGGTTGGCAGCCACTTGATGTGTCTCTTTCACATCGATGTTTCTCTCTCTCTCTCTCTCTTCCTCTCTCTCCCTCCCACTCTACCTGAACAAAAAAATGAAAAAATGTCCTCGGGTGAGGATAAAAAATAAATAAATAAATAAATAATAAATAAATAAATAAATAAATAAATAAATAAATAACCAACAATGAGGTATCACCTCACACCTGTCAGAATGGCTGCCATCAACAAATCATCAAACAACAAGTGTTGGCGAGGGTGTGGAGAAAAGGGGACTCTAGTACACTGGGTGGGAATGCAGACTGGTGTATCCACTATGAAAAACAATATGGTGTTACCTCAAAAAATTAAAAATTGAACTTCCATTTGACCCAGTGATCCCGCTTTTAGGAATATACCCTAAGAAGCCTGAAACACCAATCAGGAAGAATATATGTACCCCCATGTTCATAGCAGCACTATTTACAATAGCTAAGATCTGGAAACAGCCCAAATGTCCATCAGTAGACCAATGGATAAAAAAGCAGTGGTACATGTACACAATGGAGTACTATGCAGCTGTAAGAAAGCAAGATCTCTTATCTTTTGAGGTGACTTGGAGGGACCTAGAAAGTATTATCCTAAGTATACAAGCCAAGCAGAAAAAAGACAAATACCACATGATCTCACTTATATACGAAATATAATGAACATTACAATGTGAGGAATAAGGTAGACCCAGAGATGTTGAAGTAGGGTACAGACTGACAACCCTCAGAAAAGGGGGTGGTGGGGATGGGAAGAGATAAACCACAGAACTTATATGCATGTATGCATAACCAATGGACATGGACAACAAAGCCGGGGATGGTGTGTGGGGGGGTAGGGGGAGGTGCCAATGGGGTAACAAAAATAAAATTTAGAAAAAAAAAAGTGGACTAAAGATTTCAATAGATATTTCTCTAAAAAAGACATCAAAATGGTTCAGGAGGTACTGAAATTATGGCCAACATCTTAATCATCAAATAAATCTAAATCAAAATCACAGTGAGGTATCACCTCACATACCAAGATGCCTCTTTTCAAAGAAACAAAAGACAGTGTAATGTAGGTGAGGATATGGGGTAGAGGGAAATTCTTGTACATTGTGGCTGGAAATGCAAAATCATGCAACTGCTTTGGAAAACAGTATGGAGGTTCCTCAAATAATTAAAAACAGAGCTACCATATGATTCAGTAACCTACCTCTAGATATTTATCTAAAAAATCAGTTTCTCAAAGAGATATTAGCACTCTCATGTTCAGTGCAGCACTGTTCACAATAGCCAAGATATCAAAGTAACCTAAATATCCATTGACAGATAAATGAAGATTTGGCATATACATACAATAGAATATTAATCAGTGTTAACAAAGAAGAAAATTCTGCAACAACATAAATGAACCTAGAAGATTTTATGCTAAGTGAAATAAGCCAGTCATAGGATTAATATGCATGATTCTACTTTATGAGGCATTTAATTTATAGACTCAAGAATGGAATGATGGTAGACAGGGGCTGGTATTAGAGTGAAATGGGGAGTTGCTAATCAATAGGCATAAAGTTTAATTAAGCAAGATGAGTAAATTCTAGAGATCTGCTGTAGAATATTGTGCCTATAATTAACAATACTCTTACCACAATAAAACATTTGAAACAGTAGATCATTCGTTTATTCACTCAATCATTCATTTGTTTAGTACTGTTACATACTAGGCACTCTGCAGTGCTCTTAGAATTAAGTGTTGAACAAGGCAGACATGATTCTTCCCTCATGGAAGTTGAAGGACAGTAGGCAACGAAGTTAAGAGAAGGAAGCCAGACTTTGGGTGGTGAGCATACAATAGAGTATACACATATCGAAGTATAATGTCGGACACCTGAAATGTATATAATGTTATCAACCAGTGTTACCTCAATAGAGTTAACTTTTAAAATTACCCCCCAAATTTTTCAAATCATTAAAAAAAATAGAGCCAGGGGCAGGGAGGGATGGATGAGATAAACTAAAGAACTTCTATGCATATATGCATAAATAATGGACACCAACAATAGTGTGGGGAAGGCTGGAGGGGGGTGGGATTGGGGAGAAGGGGGTCCATGAGGAAAAAGGGGGGAACATATGTAATATATTCAACAATAAAGATGAGTTAAAAAAATAGAGGCAATTCAAAGCCATGTAACACACACACAGATAAAAAATACATTAAGCAATTACTTACAGCAGTACCTATATAATTGGGAACATGGTAAGTGCAAAATGTATTTCAGGTTTCTCTGAAACTGTTCACCAAGATAATATAACTTAGTCCATGGTATCAGGTGAGACTTCAGTGGTGGAACCCATTTAAACCTGAGACATAAGGAGACCAGGCATTAATTTTCCACTAGATGGGGGTAGAGAAATGACTACAATCATAAAATGGTCTTTGGTTGGGTAAAGGCAGAGATGTGGGAATATCTGTTTATGTTTAGATCATAGAATATGTCTGATACTAGAAAGATTTAAAAAATTATTTAATACTAATTCAACAAACTCATTTAGTGCCTCCTATATTCCCAGCACTGCACCATTAAAAGACACAAAAATAATTAGTCATAGACACTGCATCTTCACACCAGGCAAAGAGCGTGATTGTCAACTATAATGAATACTAATCGAGTGGTGTGAACAAAATGTTAGAAGGAGGACAAGGTGAAAAGAATTTAATTCACCCAGATGTGATCTGAGATATTTTTGTAGAATCAGTGGCCATCTGTTTCTGTTATTCATCAGCCACTGTTGGGCTTCCTTACAAGCTAAAGGAACGGTGTCTTTCTAGGACAAATGCAGCCTCTCAGCATGTCCATTTTCTACTTTGTTGGACTTGAGGTGTTTGAATTGTTGGATCCCCCTGGTCTGGACCATCAGGCTTAGCGCTGTTCTGGAGGTTATTGACCAATGGGCTCCTTCAAGCTCAGGATCACAGGAGCCAGATGAATGTTCTGCTGTGTGGCCAGGGTTCAAGAGCACAACTGGAGTCAACTGTGGCCATGTATTTTTGACAACCTGCCAGTCATGGGGCATCTGTGTTTGGAAAGGTCATAAGAAAAACGTTGGTGTGAGCTCCATTGTTTTATTAGAAAGTATATGTGTTGGTGGATCAGAGTTGGCAATGTGGAGAGGGAAGAGTTTGTGCATGTGTGGGAAATGTCTCCTGCCAACAAGCATGGAGTATACCTCAAGTGTTCTAGGACAAATCTATAATGCACGTGGAAAACACATATGTTAAAAGATAGATGTCACTTATGTTGAAAATAATATTGCAATTCCATTGGATGCACTTCTGTAAGTTAAACTGTACTAGCAAAAGCAAATAACCTCTAAACGCGAAATGCTAGACTCCTAATGATATGCCAAGACTGCCACAGGCCAGTTAGTTATGTTCATCTAATAATAAACTTCAATGATGATAACATGTTACAACTTTTTTCAATTTAATTCCATTGAAATCTTAAATTTTTATTTAATTAAAAAATAAATGGAAACTCGAGGTATTTAAACATATTTCATTCATGCACCTAAATTATTTTTTCTTTTTTAAAAATTTCATTTCATTATTTCCATCACACTGTATCCCCTCTATGCCCTCTTCCACCTCCACCCACCTCCTCACTCCCCCACAAAAATTTTTTCAATTAAAGTATAGTTGACTACAATGTGTTTCTTTCGGCTGTGCAACGTAAGTATAAGGCTTATTGCTGTGATCACATCATTCATACATTTTTATTTAATCATGTTTACGTGTCATTTCTCTGTCCCAGTAGGTGTGTGCATGTAATTTCTTAATTCCAAGGGATTCTCAATGTAATTTTCCAAAACAAGTGAAGTAATTAGTGTGTAATTACAGGGTGAAGTAAGAGATTTGGACCTTCTCTCAAATGACTTAAATCTAGCTTTGCTGGGCGGTGACAGTTCCTTGGAGCCCAGCCCTAGTGTTGCAGTGAGTGTATCACTATTTATACCTGTTCTTTTGTAAAGGACACAGAAATATTTTATTCTTTTACATGTACCAGAAGATATCAGTTGAGTATTTCAATCAAATTACCGGTAATTAGACATGTATTTATTTTGTAAACAGTGCTTGGTGTTTTTATCCACATCATATTAACACAAGAATCACATGAGGTATGTATGATTATGTCCTTTTCGCAGGGAAGGAAATAGAAGATAAACGCGTTTTTGTAACGGTGATTCCATAGACAGTGGGAGGCAGAGCTAGAAACCGACGCCAGGAGCGCGGGCTCCAAAGCTCCTGACTGGTTGGCAAGGCCCTTCGCCTTCCATGCTGGCACTATGAGCCCGTTCTGAACACGTGTGTCTTTCACACACCTGTTTTCTTTAAAAAACATGAAACTCATTTCAGGTTTGGCTCATTGTCTTGTTAAAAAAGCTAGAACTGGAGAAATTAGACACACAGTCCTAGAACGAGGCTCACTGGAGCACACCGCTGTTGAGACCCACAGGTAACACTGAGTAAAATGTGTGTGATTGCTGACAGTTATGTATGCCTGTCTTCTTAACTTTGACTCATTTAGAGGTTTCTAAGGACAAAAGCAAATTATTCGGAGAAATACGGTGGGCTTTAAATTAGAGGAGCCATGGGGATGACTGAATGTAACTATTATATTCTCCCCTGCTCTTGATTTGTGCTCCCATTTGAACTAAGGAAATAGTTTCCTGAAATGCTAATCTTTGTTTCAATCTAATTTCCTAACTTTCCTAACCAGCTACCTGCACCCCTATCTCCCTAACTATTCCCTCCTCTATCTCTGTCATATACCCCCACTTCTTCTTTCCCTAAAGAGAACTGATGAAACTAAAACATACCTAATGCAGGTCCCCAAATACTTCGGTTCACTTTCTAATTAATGCTGGTCCATGGAAACACCTAGACTCTTCTTGATGCTCATGCAGTCTCACAAGTGTGGAAAAGCATGATGTAGAAGATAAGTCCTGCAAGATTTTGCAAAATATTCGGAATTTATTTAGCTCATAACAACAATGGTGAAAATTCTTTGGCCATTTCATCTTGAACATAGACACCTTCTGGCCCTTGGGAGCAATAATTATAACTAAGGATATGGTCTTTTTAATTCTAGGAAAAGAATCAAGCAAGAAAGAGATGTCAAATCAGCTCCATATGTTTGGCCCAATCATTGGATAAATGGTGATCGAGAACACTGGGGAGGGAGCATATTTGGGATGGAGATGGAGAGTCACGAGCTGGCCTTTTTATAACCATTTAGGTTATTTACAGTTTATGTTATTAAAATCAATATTGCTGTGAGCACCCTTTCACATCACACTTGTGCACAGGGGGAGATTTACACCATGGTATGCAAATAGGAAAAAATAACTGGGTCCTAAGGTCATTGAGTCTTCAATTTTAATATTTTCATGGAATTTGAAAGGAAAACGTGTTCACAAAGTATTCTATAAGTGAGACAAAGTTACCGCTTAAAATTTTAATTATTAGGTTATATTTAGGTATATACATTAAACGTGGGGTCATTCAGCCCATTTAACTTTCTCTGGTTCTGGTTTCAATTGGCACCATTAGGTGGATAAATGGAGACTGAAAATCATACCACAGTGACAGAGTTTATTATTCTGGGGTTAACAGATAATCCCGCACTACGTGCCATCTTCTTTGTGATTTTTCTTGGGGTTTATACAGTTACCATAGTGGGAAATATCAGTATAATCATCTTAATTCGAAGCAGCCTGCAGCTTCATACCCCAATGTACCTTTTTCTCAGCCATTTGGCCTTTGTAGACATTGGGTATTCCACATCGGTCACACCGATCATGCTGAAGAGCTTCTTGAGGGCGCGCACTACTATCCCTGTGACTGGCTGTGTCGTCCAGCTTGGCTCTGATGTTGCTTTTGGGACTACAGAGTGCTTCCTGCTGGCCACCATGGCCTATGACCGCTATGTGGCCATCTGCTCTCCCCTGCTCTACTCCACCCACATGTCCCCAGTGGTCTGCTTCCTCCTACTGGGGGCTTCCTACCTGGGTGGATGCATGAACGCTTCATCATTTACGGGCTGTTTCATGAACCTAAACTTCTGTGGACCAAACAAAATCAACCATTTTTTCTGTGACCTCTTCCCACTCCTGAAGCTTTCTTGTGGCCATGTTTATATTGCTGAAATATCTCCTGCCATCTCTTCCGCATCGGTCCTCGTAAGCACACTGTTTACCATAACTGTGTCCTACAGCTACATCCTCCACTCCGTCCTGAAGATGCGCTCCACTGAGGGGCGGAAGAAGGCCTTCTCCACCTGCACTTCCCACCTTACTGCAGTCACTCTGTTTTACGGGACAGTTTTGTTTGTTTATGTGATGCCCAAATCGAGCTATTCAGCTGATCAGGTCAAAGTGGCATCTGTGATCTACACAGTGGTGGTCCCCATGTTAAACCCCCTCATCTACAGTCTGAGGAACAAGGAGGTGAAAGAGGCCACGAGAAGACTAATGGTTAGAATGCTTTGGTTTTCCTGAGCTAAATCAGATATAAACCCATAAACAATAAGCCAATCATTTGAGAAATGTTTATGATGGATGTTTTATCACTAACTCTATCATTTTTAAAGTGGAGAGCTCCTACAAATATGAAAAGCCAGTGTTTACTTTCATATATAAAGTTAAATGTATCATTCACAAGGATATCTGCTTGATTTTAATTAAATGTGCGTTTTACAGGGCAAGAATACCTTAAAAAAATAGTTTCTACTTCAAACGCCATTCAGCCCTGGCCAGTTTGGCTCAGCAGTTAGAGCGTTGTCATATGGTCCAGAGAGACCCGGGTTCGGTTCCCGCTAAGGGCACGTACCTTGGTTGCAGTTTGTCCCCGGCCCTGGTTGGGTCATGCGGGTGGCAACCACTCGATGTGTCCCTTTCACATCGATGTTTCTCTCTCTCTCTCTCTCTCTCTCTCTCCCTCCCACTCTATCTGAACAAAAAAAGGAAAGATGTCTTCGGGTGAGGATAAAAAATAAAAATAAATAAACCCCATTCACCAGTTATGAGATCAATTTAAACAGAGAACTATTTCAACCAAAGATCAAATTTAATTGCATTTCATCTTGGTAAAATTGGAAAGAAACTTGTCTCTGATAGGTGTGTAATAGGTAGTAATATGGACAAGTCAGGCAATTCATGTCACTTCCTTTAAAGGCACTGCCCTGCCCTGGCTAATTGATAAAGTTTTGGAAACATTTATGTTATATCTCAGAAAACCTTCTATTTATTTTCACTTTGTTTAAGTCAAAGCAAAGATCATGATTCCTCTATTTGGCCATGAAGAGATCCAACCCGGATAACACAGAAGAAACTCCGTATAACTATCAGCTGATTCTTCTCACAGTTAAATTTGACTGGATGAGTACTAGAGTAGGATTCTGGAAGCTGACACTTCTTTGGAGTGGGAGACTGGGACATGGGGACACTCTTCTAACAACAGTTGGTAGATAAAAGGCATGAAATTATGGTTTGGGCAAAGAATATCTCTCCTCTGCCAACACTGAGACGTCCACTGTCTGTCACCGCTTCTTCCATTGCCCTTCTGAAGGTGCTTAAAATCCAGCCCGGTCAAGGCAACTGCCTTGAAATTGATCCTGTGCCTCTTGGACTTTTTTCACAATGATTTATGAGGAATGTTTTAGCTAATGTGTTTTATTATTAGCATTTTACTAATGTCAGGCAAATTCTCAGGCAGTTTGGAGGGACAACTTGACAATATGACTTCTTATTTTGGGTTCTTCACTGACCAAATCAAGGAAACCTCTTCTTCTTCTGCCTGGAAGCCACTTTGTGAAATGTCTCTGGTCCTGTGTCCCCATTCATACCTCTTTTTTTCTTTTAATTATTTTTATTAATTTTTTTTGTTACAGATGTTTCTCCTTTCCCCCCCATTGACACCCTCCTCCCCATTTTCCCTGCCCCATCCCCAGCTTTGTTGTCTATGTCCATTGGTTATGCATACATGCATATAAATTATGTGGTTTATCTCTCCCCCCCCAGCACCCCCTCTTCTGGGATTTGTCAGTCTGTACCCTACCTCTATGTTTCTGGGTTAGTTTTGTTCATCAGTTTGTTTAGTTCATTATATTCCACAAATAAGTGAAATCATGTGATATTTGTCTTTCTCTGCTTGGCTTGTTTCACTTAGCATAATACTCTCCAGGTCCCTCCATGCCATCTCAAATGATGAGATCTTTCTTTCTTACAGCTGCATAGTATTCCATTGTGTACATGTACCACAGCTATTTTATCCATTCATCTACTGATGGACACTTGGGCTGTTTCCAGATCTTAGCTAATGTAAATAGTGCTGCCCATTCATACCTCTTTACTTGAATCTACTATGGTCCTATAATCCCACCGGAGCAACAATTCTGGAACTAAAGTCAGCACAAACACAGCCCTTTGCAGAGAGAGTGTACTCAAAGGTATGACCTCAGTCTTGGAAAGGGCCGTCTTAGAGTCATGGGGACAGCCCTGCACTCTGGTGATTGAAGTCTTTCACTGACTGTTTCTGGCAGTCATCCTTTTCATCTTTCCCCCATACTTTGCTTTTCACCAGGGTGCACCCTCTAGCCTTCTCCCCACCACCTTGGTCCCTTTGGGTGACTGCATCTTCTCCCAAGAATTCTGTTGCCACCTGTGTGCTGACAGTGTCCCTGTCTCCCACTACAACCTTCCTTGGAGGACAAATGAAGTTCTTTACCCGCCTTTTCCCCAAGACTCTCAAACTCAGTGTGCCCTGACTGAATTTACCATATTTCTCCAAAAACTGTCCCTTCTCCTCTGTTTCTTTCTCAATAAATGGCAACTCTTTGTGAGGCCAACAAATGTGGGGTGACCCTTACTACCCAACCATCCAAATGATCTGCTTCCCTCTCTCTCTTTCCCTCTCTCAGATGGAAGACATGTCACATAAGGGCTTCTTCTTCATCTGAGTCTCTAGGGACTTAAAGACTCCACAATTTATTATGATAAGTCTGTGCAGAGATTTTTTTTTCATATTTCCACTCTCAGGGATTCAAATAATTCAGGCACCCAGAGGTAGGGAGTGTGATGTGGCACTGTTAGAGTCCTTTTGGAGAGAGATGCATTGTCACTCATTTTCCCCTCCCAAGTTCTAAATCAACTGAGGAAATAGCAAAAGGGTAGGTATATGAGAGAGCAAGATATCACCTGTACAAATGAAAGAACTGATATTAGAGAATGTGGCAAATATTTGTGGACACATATGTGTTTGTGTTATGAATCCCAGAATTTGACAATCTTTCCTTCTCTGTCACTGGCAGTACTGGAAACACCCGGGTCTCCCCAGTGAGACCAGGCCTTTACCCATCAGCATACAGCATGGTCGAGAACAGCCAAGAGCCCTGCGGGCAGGCTTATTCCCCAGAGGAAGGGGGAAGAGAAAGGGCTGGAATTGCCGTTATGGATTGAATTGTGTTCCTAGCAGCCAGTACTTCAGAATATGACCTATCTGGGAATAGATTTGTTGTAGATATAGTTGATTAAGATAAAGTCATAGTGGAGCTGGGGGGGGGGGCTCTAATTTAATATGACTGGTATAGTTACATTTAAAAAGGGAGAATTTGGACACAGATAACACACAGGTAGAACATCATGTGAAAATAAAGAAGAGATATGGGTGATGCTTCTACAAGCCAAGAAACTCCAAAGATTACCAGCAACCCACCAGAAGCTAAGCGAGCAGCATGGGACAGATCCCACATCCTTCAGACAGAACCAATCCTGCTGATACCTTGATCTTGGACTTCTAGAGTCCAGAACTGTGGAACAGTAAACATCTGTTGTTTAACCCCCCAGTGTGTGCTACTTTGTTATGGCTGCTTGCCGTCTAAAACTAATACAACAGCAAATCCAAATTTACCATTCATTTACTCCTTCTAAGAGAGGAGAGTGTGAGGCCTAGAAAGATATCAGATATGTTTTGCTAGTGGATGTCTCTCCAAAAGGGGGGAAAAGAGTGTTAGGAATGGTAAAAATCATTTTCTCCAAACAATGTGTCAAAAGAGAAGGATCAAGGATATCCCTGTGGGGACCAAAAACGCCTTTGATCCTGAACTGTTATATTGTTAAAACAGTTCTTAGTCTTACCCTGGCCAGTTTGGCTCAGTGATTAGAGCATCGGCCTGTGGTCCAGAGAGACTGGGGTTCGGTTCCCACTAGGGGCACGTACCTCGGTTGCAGTTTGTCCCCAGTTGGTTGTGCGGGTGGCAGCCACTCGATGTGTCCTTTTCACATCAATGTTTCTCTCTCTCTCTCTCTCTCTGTTTCTTTCTCTCCCTTCCACTCTATCTGAACAATAAAAAAATGGAAAAACGTCCTCGAGCGAGGATAAAAACAAACAAACAAACAAAAAACAGTTCTTAGTCTGTATAAATTTCAGAAACTGTTCTTTTTCTGAGGTGGGTTGAGACTGACGAAGTCATTGGCGTTCTTCCCATTCTGTAAAACACTTACCTATGGAAGAGCATTGGAGAAGATTGAAAGCAAAGGGGCAAGAGGTAATTTCTTGGGGCTGAGGATATTTTTGTACATTGTGATTGGGGTGGTGGTTATACAAGTGTATGCATTTGACAAGAGGCATCAACTTGTATATTTAAATTGTGTGTATGTAAATTATACTTTAATAAAGTTGCTAATTTAGAAGATTCTACAAGAGAGTACTGTTTTTTTTTCCATCTGAGGCAACAGGCAGTGGTGACAGTATCGTCAACTACCTACTCATGCCGGCCAATTTTATTTCTTAATATTTTCTCAAAGCTGTTTCCTCACCTATTATACCTACTCTACTTTCCTGTACCTTTAATCTTTTTAAATTAAATATACTGGAATAACACTGGCCAATAACATTATAGAACGTTCAGGTATTCCCTTTTTTTTTTTTTATCCTCACCAGAGGACATTTTTCCATTTTTTGTTCAGATAGAGTGGGAGGGAGAGAGAGGAAGAGAGAGAGAGAGAAATGTTGATGTGACACCTTGAGTGGCTGCCACCTGCACGACCAACCAGGGCCCAAGACAAACTGCAACCGAGGTACATGCCCTTAGCGGACACCGAACCCAGGTCTCTCTGGACCGCAGGCCAACGCTCTAACCACTAAGCCAAATTGCCAGGGCGGTATACACTTTCATAATGCATCAGCTATGTGCTCCCCACCCAAAGTCTAGTCTCCTGCCACTACCATGTATTTGACCCCTTTTACCTCTTCATCTTCTTCCATTTCCCTTCCCCTCTGATAACCATCACACTGTTATCTGAGTCTATGAGTTTGTTTGTTGCTTTTTGGTTTATATCCCACATATGAGTAAAATTCTATGGTTCTTATCTTTTCTATCTGACTTATTTTACTTAGCATGATACTCTCAAGATCCATCCACATTGTTGCAAATGACAATATTTCATCTTTTCTTATGGCTGATTGGTATTCCGTTATATATATGTACCACATCTTCCTTATCCAGTTTTTATTATTGTAGCTCAGTAGAATAATTTGAAGCCAGGGAGTGTGATACCTCTGGCTTTGTCTTTTTCCCCTCAGTTTTCCTTTGGCTATTTGAGGACTTTTGTGTTACCATCCAAATTTGAGGATTTAAAAAAATATGTTTTTATTGATTTTTTTAGAGAGAGAGGAAGGGAAAAAGAGAAACATCGATATGAGAGAGAAATATCGATTGACTGCCTTCTTCACGCTCTATACTGGGGATCAAGTCTGCAATCTGGGCATGTGCCCTGACCAGGAATTGAACCAGGACCTCTCAGTCCATGGGACAATGCTCAATCCACTGAGCCAAACTGACAGTGCCAAATTTGAGGATTTTTTTTTGTTCTAAGTCTAAAAAAATGCTGTTGGGATTTTAACGGGAATTGCATTAAATGCGTATATCACTTTAGGTAATATGGCCATTTTAATAATGCTAATCTTTGCAATCCATAAACATGGACTATCTTCCCATTTTTCTGTGTCTTATTTGGCCTTATTTCTAGGATATAGTGATTAGTCTAAAGGTGTAGTACTTCAGGACTCTCAAATAAAAGCAGAAGGTATTATGGGTCCCCTTTACCTCAAATAGCCTATCTAACAAACTCTACCAAACCAGCACTGCAAAACGCCCAAGCTTCTGCTAAGATCTTCAGCCTCCCACAAGCTGATTTCCACTGGGTGTTTTGATACCTCGTCAGCCCATGTGCAGCTTGGGAGTAGTCAAATTCCTTAATGAGAAATTACACATGAAACTCCAGGCTCATTGATCTGCAGTTTTTCCTTTTGCAGGATCGTGGCCTCACATATTATAGCTGCCTTGGCATCTTTGACCTCAAACTTCTATGTGCTCACCTACCACACTGCCAAAAGCCCCATGCTGTAGCCTTTTGCTCAATTTCTATTCCCCATTATACCAGTTGGCAAATGCACTTATTTTTGAGACATAAGGAAGGTTTGCTGGGGAAATGACATTTAAATGGAGACATAAAGGAAGACAGGAATAAAGTGGTCACTGAGAGTTGGAAGTGCAGTTGCAGAAACTTCGGTGGGTGGGTAAAAGTAGTGATGTGGGAGGTTGAGCTAATGATCTTTAACTCAAAGTACAGTGTCTGGTACAGAGCAAGCATTTAACAAATATCTTTTGGTTAAACGTTAACTAGAATTTCATGAATATTTATTTAGTATCTCCTTTATCCCTAGTACTAGGTTATTAACTGAGGAAGCAAAGTTGAATACATCATGTGCTTTTCTTTTAAGAAGTAAAAAACAATCAAAAAAATAAATCTTTAAAACGTGGTTCCCACCTGGCCAGTGTGATTCAGTGGCTTGAGCGTTGTCCCATGGACCGAGAGGTCCTTCTTCGATTCCCTGTCAGGGCACATGCCCGGGTTGCGGGCTCGATCCACAGTAAAAGGCATGCAGGAGGCAGCCAAATGATGTTTCTCTCTGACATAGATGTTTCTATCTCTCTCGCTCTTCCTGTCTCTCTAAACATTCAATAAAAACTTATTTTTAAAGAATGGTTCCCATTCAAGTGGTATGAATAAAGGCTAGTTGCCGTGTTTTTTTAATCTTTAAAAAATTTAATGTTTTATCTTTTTAACAAAAATTGGATATATTTAAGACATACAACATGATGTTTTGACATACATGTACATAGTTAAATGATTAATACAGTCGAGCTATTTAACATGTCCATCTCTTCTCATAGTTACTTTTTTTTTGAGGGTGGGGGTGTGGCATGGTGAGAGCACCTAGATGTATTTTCTTAACAAATTTTTAGTATTAAATACAACATTATTAAGTGCAGTTACCATGCTGTACATTAGATTCCTAGAACTTAATCATCCTATATTACAGCAACGTCGTACACTTTGACCAACATCTCCCCATTTCCTCTACCTCCTCAACCCTGACAGCTACTATTCTACTCTCTGCTTCTATGAATTTGACTTTCTTAGATTCCACACATGAGTGACATCATGCAGTATCTTTCCTTCTGTGTCTGGCTCTTTTTAATTAGTATCAGTTCTCTGGGAACATCCCTGTTGTCGCAAATGACAAGATTTCCATCTTTTTTATGGCTGCATAATATATCATCGTGTGTGTGTGTGTGTGTGTGTGTGTATCACATCTATTGATATGATCATGTGGTTTTTGTCTTTCATTCTGTTAATGTGGTATATCACATAGATTGATATGCATATGTTAAAATAACCATGTATCCCAGGGATGAATCCCATATGATCACAACTGAGAATTAATGAAATGAAAAAGCTTACAATAATTATATGAGGCAGTAAAAAAATTCATATTAAGCAGGGGGCATTTGTGAAAATGGAATGGTGAAGATTGTGAAATGGCTTGTCAGAGAACCTCTAGTCAAATTTTAATTCAATGTTGAACAAAGAATGAGACCTGGAGACTCAGTCGGTTCTGACCACTTCTAATCAATGAAGCTTTGATAAGAACCTTAGTGGCAAGCCTTCCAGCAGCTCTCCTCAGCTGAATTCACCCCAGAACAATGCTGTGCTTCTCGTCTTCGGAATCTTCTTTCTTTGACGGTGTTTCTCCTGATACGTTCTACTTTCATTTTGGAATCTTCTCTCTTCCACTCATCAACTTTCCACAGAGTACATTCTCCATCTCTTCATCTTAACTAAACCTGATTGCATGAGAAAGGTACGTCTGCTTCTCAGCTCTGTTGAAGAGAAGGTGCCTACTCCCCTCTTCTAAGTCACCGTTACACAATGTTGACATTCTCCAAACTCCTTACCACCTTTCTAAATCGTTTATGTGCAGTCCTCATGACAACAGATTACTCACTGACACCAATACTACCCAGCTGTGAAACAATATGCTGTTGTTCTCAGAGTCCTTTACTGACCACTCAATTTCTTCTCCTTAATTTATTAAAGACTTTGCCACTGGCCTCTTGATCCTTTAAACATGCCAGCCCCTCAGTCCTGCCACAGCATTGGTAACGTCACACCATGTGGATGTACCATTAGACAATGTGACCTCAAAATGCCTAGACCTCCTACAGCATCTATAATCTGCTACAATCTATGTGAGAACTTGACTACAATCTCCTCAATTAGATTCAATTACATATGGCACCTTTCACCTCTGTGGTTTTCATAAATTAGAAGATATTTGTTATTATCTATGCTCTAACTTAAATAGCATTTGAATTATTGCCTATTGAGGACTTGAAGAAGTTAATTATGAGATCATCTAGTCTACTCTATCATTGGGGGATGGAAAGCATAGCTCTTTGGCAGTCTTTTCTATATTAATCCTGGAATTTGATATGTTAAAAATGACTATTTCTGTTCCGTAGTTCTCATCAGTTTACTTTTTCAGATAGTTACCCATTACCATTCAGTTTCTAATTTACTTTAAATAGAGTTTAAAATGATAATTTATTAAAATTATTTGAAATTTCTCTGTATTGTTGTCTTATACTCATTGTAACTCTAAATGTGTTTCTGTTTTCTCCTTTTTCAAGTAGATTAGTAATCTTTCTCTTCCCTTCCTTTCTTTCTCTCTCAGTTTGTCTCTACCTCTTTCTTTCATTTTTCTTTTTAGAATAATTTTCCTCCTCCTCCAAAGGCAACCAAAATTATGAGAAACCAGTGTTCCAAAGCACTTTTATATTTTTGTTACATACATATGTACATGTGTATGTACATATATATACTTATATATGTAATAACATTTTCCAATACTCTAAAACTAAATCTAAGTTGTAGTACGAAAGGAGTGAGACCAGGGCATATCAGGCAATTAGAACACATTTTGATTGCTTTGTACATGAAGTGATGATATTTATTAGAAGTACTCCATTTTCTCCACTTTTGTTTATTAGTGCTCTGTGAATGTTTTGTGTTTTTTTTTTTAATCATCACCCAAGGACATTTTTTGCATTTTTAATAAGTGTTGAGGGTTTTTTTACTTACCATCTGTGACAAAAACCTATAGACATTGTCTAGCACTTTCCCAAGAGCTATTTGCATTTCTTTGTTTCTTAGACTGTAAACTATGGGATTAAGCAGAGGAGTCAGTACCGTGTATGTAACAGCCATCAGCATATCGTCACGAAATGAATCACTGTCCTTGGGTCTCAGATAGACAAAGCCAGCAAATCCATAGTGTATGCACACTACGGTGAGGTGAGAGGAGCACGTATAGAAGGCCTTGTACCTCCCCTTTGCAGAGGGCATCTTCACGACTACGGACACAATGAACATGTAGGAAATCATAATTAAAGCAAAGCTGCCCACTAACACAGAAACGATGAATACAAGGAGGGTCATTTTCTGAAAAAGAGTGTAATCACAAGCAAGAGACACTACAGGTGCGATGTCGCAAAAAAAGTGCTGGATGGTGCTAGCGTCACAAAAAGACAAGTTGAATACTATGAGGACAATGCACAGGGACACCACAATCCCAGTGACAAAAGAGGCCAACATGAGCTGAAAGCAGCTCCTGTGGGTCATCAGGATGGGGTAGTGCAGCGGGTGGTGAATGGCAGTGTAGCGGTCATAGGACATGGCAGCCATGATGAAGCAGTTATTACCTGCCAAGCCAAAGAAGAAAAACATCTGTGTGGCACATTCAGGGAGAGAGATGGTCTTGCTGTCTGATAGCAAGTCCACTAGCATTCGGGGGATGATTACCATAGTGGTACAGGTTTCTGAAAAGGACAGGCCAGAGAGGAAGAAGTACATGGGGGTGTGAAGGTTGTGGCTGAGCTTAATGGCCACCATTACAGACACATTTGCAGCTAGGATAGTCATATGGGAAAAGAAAATCATCACAAAGAGGAGACCCTGCAGGTCTGGGAAACTGGAAAATCCCTGTAGAAAGAATGTGCTCACTGTGGTACGATTGGCCATCATCTAGTAGGCTCAGTAACTTTCTTCCACAGATGCAGATATTCTTGAGGTCAAGACTCTGATAAGATAATAAAACACACTGATGTCATCTGGACTTTAATCAAGGCAATGGCAAGACAACTCTCGATGAGAGACCCTGAGAAATGGGAGTTAAATGCATGTGGCTAAGTTTAAGTTCAGGATTCAGTAATGAGAAAGATTCTAGTAAGAAAATCTGTATAAATGCCATAAATTATGCTACAATATATCCTGGGAACTTCCTCATCTATCACCCCTTATCTCCCCTGCAGTCAGAATCTGTATGAAAGAGTGAAATATGAAAAGTGCTTTTTTCTCCCCTAGAAGAGTATGAGGGGTAGCAGGAGCAAAATGTTTATGTGTGATCTAATTATAGCATGGCATACAAAGGTGCCTAACAATGTTGATTGAATTCAAGTTTAAGAAGTAAGAACATTTTTTGGAATGGCTTCCAAACATTCTTAGAAAGTAATCCTATCTTCAGAAGTGTTCCCCAGAAGGCTGTGACTGCTTGGCTAACAATTGTGCCATTGAATAGACCTAATAAATAAATTTACTGTTTTGAAATGTGTATTGGTTTTCTATTCATGACAATAAGTTAAGGCTGGAGGTGTTCGATATCAGTCTCCCATTCATGCAGATCTTGAAGGCAAAGGGTATGGAGAAACTATCCCCATCCCAGATGGTTCATTTGTGTTCACGATGTCTGGATTAATTCTTGAATTTTCAGGAACATTTCCAGGATATTTTCTAACTGAAAGGGCTGCTTTGTACCATAGCTGTTTTTAGAGCTTAAGTTCCTCTGGTCATTTCATGAGTTCATCCACTTTACTGCATATGAGATGGCAGCATGGACAAGGACTTTCCATACAATATGTGGTTTGGTTTCAAGCACTGTTGTCAGGGAAGAAAAGGAAAACAGTGAGAAGACATGGGTGTGGAGTTGATAGTTGAGGAAAGAGTGGTAGAGACACTCTGGAAAATGTTTTGTAGGATCTACATCGCTTGAAGAAAACATATCTTTAGCTTAAAAGTTTGTGTTCTTTATGTACTGAAGTACTAGGCCAAAAAAATATACAAGAAGACATGTTAGCTAACCAGTATTTACTCAATATCTGAAATGTGCTGGTCAATATGCTGTGTGTTTGATAGAATTTTCTCACTAAATTTCTCCCAACAACTCTGTATAGTAAGTATTTTAATCATGATGTTATAACAATTGAAAGTAGGGTACTGGTTACTTTATTGACTACCTACAACAAATGCATTAATTTCACAAATATTTCTTTAATATCTATGATGTGTTAGTCAATTCCATGTGTGGAAAATGTGACATTGGATAAGACATATGACCTCTCCTATCTCAGATAGAGAAAAAGGCCATCAGGAGAATTAAATGAAAGTGATATGGGAGTGCTGGACTAAGTGGTTACTTTTAACTATAGAATCAAGAAAGCCCTTTCTGTGGAACTTACACTTACTTTGTGATTAAAAATGCAGCCCACCATTGGAAGATCTAGGGGGGAAATAACATGCAAGAAACAGCTAGTGCAAAGATCTCATGGTAGGAATGAGTTTGACATGTTCAAGGAATATGAAGAGAGCCAATGAATGTATTCAGAACACCTTTCTCATGGGTCATCTTAAACACCTTATGAGATAAATAGTAATAGTGTGCTCATGTCTGAGATAAGGAAACTATGACTTAGGAATATACTTAATTTGTAAAGATGGTCAAATTTGTTGAAGGGGGGTGGAGCTGGTATTTATACCCAGGTACAGTGACTCTGGAGATGACCTTCTTAACCAGTAGATTGAAGTGTCCTTGTAAGTGCTTAGCATAGCGTTCAAGGTCTACTATCCATTCCCATCTTCTGCCACCAACCTCCCCATATGGGAAACATCCCCACAGGCCCCAAGCATGGCATGTTCTTTTGGGGCTCTCCGGCTGTGCACACATTGTTTTTCTATGTGTGGTGTTCTTCCTGCCCTTCTCCGCTTCTTAAATCACAGTTTTTGTTTCAAACCCCATTCAAATGTCACCTCCCCAGAAAGCCACCCTCAATTACACCCCCAATGTGTAATTGAGTTAATACATTCTGTGTTCACATTTGATTGTGTTATGATGACATTTTTAACATGTCCAACTTCTTTACTAGTCAAGGCAGAGGCTCTTTTACCATTTTGTCTATGTACCTGCCAGCATAACCTGGTGAATACAGGCATTTGTGTCATGAGAGTTCAACAAATAAATCGGGTGCCATCTTCCCCAGAAAGCCTCACTTGGTTTTTTCTTAGCTACACTGACTACTTCTTCTCACCTATATTGTTTTCTTTCTTTATTATTTATCTAATTTTGACAGGTGCTAAAAGTTGTTGGTGTTATCTTCAATATATTGCAATACCCACTTAGACATAGCCACATCACCTAGCAATGTGATAACTTTATATCGATAGTTAATACACAATTATTTAGTGACTACCATGTATTCTGCCACCCCCACCCCCACAAGAGAGAGAGAGAGAGAGAGAGAGAGAGAGAGAGAGAGAGAGAGAGATACTGTAAACTCTTGGAGTGGTTTCCTTGGAACAAAGCAAAGAAGACTATTTATGGTCTAAACTATATATTTCTTTTCTGTAGCATCAAATAACACATGATTGCCACAACTGCTCCTATAATAAGGAGCATATTAAAGTCACCAGGGGAGTCTTCTCGAGATTTATGTATTCTCATTACAAGTTTCTGTCCAATCTTTCCAAGAAGAGAAAGGAAAAATTTTGGGAGAATTAGTATGTTTAGGTTTGGAAACTCTCACTGTGATTCTGTTACTTTCCTTTTCCATTTGTATTGATAATAAATCCCACTTTCCTCATAAGACTCAAGGGAACTAGTGATTGAGGGTGTGTCCATTTGACATTGTTTCCATTGCTTCTGGTCACTCTCTGAGGGACAGTTTGAGGGGGATGTTTTCTGGCCCAGCATTTTGCGATAAATTCACCCTTCTTGAGTTATGCACTTCTGTAGACTGAAAGGGACATAATTGATGTCTTTCCCTGGAAAACTTGTGTTTCAGTTTATTTGTTTCCTGCTCTTGCAGAAAGATCTAGGGACTCAGTATGTCTGATTTCTTTGAGCTCTCAGTGAGACTTACAGGAATGAGGCTGCTTCTTGATGCTCAGCCACTTTGCAGACATTCTTGTCCAGTCTCCATGTCAAAGCCCTAAACAGTGAACACTGTAAACCAGTCTACCTTCCAAGATATTACATCAAAACCGTGGCCAGCCTGGGGACCTCTGGGACCATTATGTCACTCATCAATCCCACCAGATTGAACTGCACTTAATTTCAGCTCATGGGGCAATGTTCAAAAGTGGAGAAATAGGGAATAGTTATCACCAAGTCTCTGGAAAAGTGCAATCAACTTACTTTCAGCCCAATCAGAATAAAAGTCACCTCTGAGTCAGCTTTTCTACAATTTTCATAAAAGAGCCCTGGCCAGTTTGGCTCAGCGGTTAGAGCGTCGGCCTGCGGTCCGGAGAGACCCGGGTTCGGTTCCCGCTAAGGGCACGTACCTCGGTTGCAGTTTGTCCCCGGACCTGGTTGGTCATGCGGGTGGCAGCCACTCGATGTGTCCCTTCACGTCGATGTTTCTCTCTCTCTCCCTTCCTCTCTCTCCCTCCCACTCTATCTGTACAAAAAATGGAAATATATCCTCGGGTGAGGATTAAAAAAAAAAAAAAAAAAAAAAAAAGATACAGGAGTCCCCACTTATCCACAGGGGTATGTGCCAAACCCCCAGTGGATGCCTGAAACTGCATTTAGTACTTAACCCTATATATATTGTTTCTTCCTATACATACATCCTTTTTCATATTTTAAAAAAGTACTTTATGGCTTCTTTGGCATACTCAAATTGCTAACATGACTATTTTGTGCTTTGAGGCCATTACTTAATCATATGTGGGTTACTTGAACGAAAGCACTGTGATACCGTGACAGTTGATTTGATAACGAGGACTGCTACTCAGTGACTAACTGGGGCTGGGGGGTGGGGGCCGCACATATACAGCCTGGACATGCTGGACAAAGGGATGACTCACATCCTGGGCAGGGTGGAAGAGGACAGTGCAAGACTTCCTCATGCTCCTCATAGTGGCCCATAATTTATTAAGAATTTAATATTTCTGGAATTTTCCACTTAATATTTTCAGATTATGATTGACTACAAGATGAGGAAATAAAGGAGTATGTTTTATTGAGTTCTAGGTATGAATTCTGACAGAAAATTTAACTTTATGTAAATTAGAGGTTCGTGAGGCTAGTTTTTCTCGTTATACATGGTTTCTAAGTTCATATATATGTTGTGTGTGTGTGTCTGTGTGCGTGTATTGTGTGTATATACACACATACACATAAATTTATTTCCTTACTTTATTCAGTGAGGGTATATTAGATCCACCACCAAAGGAATACTTCTTTTATAAATCACAAGTGAATAATTTTGAAATCATTGAGAGCAGTCAAAGGAAAAACAGGGGAGGGAACACAGAGAATCAAATTGCCATTGGTTTACTATGAAATTTATAAGTGTATAATGAGTGAAATATGGAAATTGCAGAAGGATTTTATACATGTTTTTCTTTACTCTTTCCTGCTTAATTCTTGTGATATACGACAATCACCGAATTAGCCTTGAGATTATGCCAGGGATTATTTTGTAATGGAATAGGGAATGGAGCAGAATTAGAGGATCCTGTGTTCAAATCTAAGCTCTGCTTCTACTACATACAACATACATACAGTGATTTAATCTCCCTGATAACCATTTTCTCCTGCGTAACATGGTCCTCCATGAACCTCCATGCAGGGTCACAATGCTGTGTATACAGGCCTATCAGATAATGAGTGTCCAGTGCCTGCTAGTGCCATTTCCATTTGCTAAAACATCACACTGTTTATAGACATCTTTTCCTACAGCTGCTCAGCATACTAACCTGCTCACAGTTGCCTGGACCACTGAACGAGCTCTTCTGTCAGTCTGCTGTGTGAAGTCGATCCCTCCTGGCACACTTTGCTTTGGTCTAGAGTTTGCAGTCCTGTCCTCAGTTTGCAGATTTCTAACCTCCTCGAATTGCTGTCGTCTGTGTCCCAATTATGCCAGGAATAAGAAAATAGCAGCATTTATCTCCTCCAGCTGTACGCTTGGTATTTCCAGTACCTTTTATCTGTTGATTAATACCCACAGCGCCTTGGTTATAGGTGGACAGAGCACAATATCCATGGTAAATAGAAATATAAAATAAAATTCCCTCCTTGTGACAAAGAGAAGTCACTTCAAATCGGTTTTTTAAAAAAATTAAGCTATATGAGGAACTCATTAATCATCCCCAGTTGTCTCCCACTCTCTCTGTAATATTATGATATTTGGGGAGAAGTTTATAAAGTATTTTGTCCCTTGAATTCCGGTGATGCACTTGCTCTCTGTATGAAATTATGAAGTTTCTGATAACAATAGGGTAAAACCTTCTCTGTTCCTTATGTCTGGAGCTGAGTTTCCTGTAAATTGCAATGGGAATTTTGTGGTCACCTGAGACCATTGCCTTGGCACCACTTGGAGTTTCTTCCTCTCCATTAGATACCAGGAAGATGGTCCTCTGTGGACTTGGAACTCGTTGTGATGTCCACAAAACATTGATTTTCTATTCTGACATGACGTCATGATTACTTACTGAGCTTTGTTCTTATTTATCGGAAAAGACAAACCAAGTAATTGAAACTCAACTTGTTCAGGTACATTTTGAAATGTGGATGGTTCCCTCAGGTATTTTTACTTCCTATTCAATATATATATTTTTATAGTTCTGAAAATCTGCCGATCCCTACGGATCTTCTGTCCTATACACAGGGTTGGGGGAGGGCCTGTCTTACTGGGGTTGCCCAGGGATCTCTCAGAAGAAAGGTAGAAAAGACTATGAACAGATAGAATGACTCCTGGCTGCTTTCTCATGAGGCAACTCTTCTGTAGAAGGCCTTGCCGAACAGGAAAGTCCACTGTAATCAAGATCTCCATTTACTTCAGTGCCACTCAAACGTGTTTTCTCCTATTTCATGAAATTTCTAAAACAGTGAGCCATGCTGAAACAAATATACTGTTAGCAACTCTGTATCCACCACCTAGGTCGTTCTGAATATCGACTCTCATATAATAAAGTGCCCCAGAACTTAGTGGACTTAACTAAATTCATCTAGAGAGGGCTCAATACGGGTAGCTGAGACATTGAATGTCTTGTTGATGCTTAGCTGGTTTTGGATGCTGGCTGTAGTCTGAGACCTTACATGGGGACTCAGCCTCTCTGCATGTGCACAGTGACTGGGCTTTGTGGGTGAGCACGCCATGAGAGCCAAGTGGGTGCCATGTCAACTTTTCTGCTCTACCCACTTCTACTGCATTCTTTTCCTTCAGACAGCCTTGAATTTTCAACCAGGTTCTAGGAGATGAACATAGATTACAACTCTTTTTTTTAATAGTTCATCAAATCACTCTTTTTTTTTTTTTCTTTTTTCTTCATTGATATTACAGAGAGAGCCCTGGCCAGTTTGACTCAGCAGTTAGAGCATTGGCCTGCAGACCAGAGAGTCCGGGTTTGGTTCCAGCTAAGGGCATGTACCTCAGTTGCAATTTGTTCCCGGCCTCGGTTGGGGTCATGTGGGTGGCAACCACTCGATGTGTCTCTTTTGCATCGATGTTTCTCTCTTTCTCTCCCTCCCTCACTCCCTCCTGCTTTACCTGAAGATGAATGCAAAAAAAAAAAAAAAAATGTCCTCTGGTGAGGATAATACATATATTACACAGAGAGTGAAATAGGGAGAGGGAGAGAGAGATAGAAACATTGATGAGAGAGAACATAGATTGGCCACCTCCTGCATGCCCCTTATGTGGATTTGGCCCATACCTGGGCATGTGCCCTGACCAGGAATGGAACCGCCACCTCTGGATGCATGGGTTGACACTCAACCACCGAGGCACACTGGCCAGACTAGATTACAACTCTTAATGAGACAGTGACAAAGTCCTGGAAAAGTGTGTGGGACTGAAATTATTGCTGTCATCATTTATGAAAATGACATTGGGTCAACCATTCAGATTTCACTATATTTGCCTTATCACACATCTCTTTATACTTTATGCATTTATTAATCCTTCTTATTTTATGGGACACATTAAAGGAAACTGCAGGCATCAGTACACTTCCTAATAAATACTTTTGTACACATATCAATAACTAGAGTTCAATACTTTTTATGTTTTATTCCATACAATTTAATGGAAATGTAAATATGGAGATCCTAAGTGTATGAACACTCTGTATTGGCAAATGCATCAACCTGTGTAACCAACCACCTCTCCACATTTAGAATATTATCTTTAGCCCAGCAACTTCCCTCAGAACCCGCCCCATTAGTCCAGCCCTGCCATATAGAGGTGCCCATTGTAGATTGTAGTTTCTAGAATTTCATGCAAACGGAATTATATAGTATGCCCCCTTTTTTGTAAGGTTTCATAGTTTTGTTTTGTTTTTAGTACATACAAATGCAACTGATTTTTGTATGTTGATTTTGTATCCTGCAACTTGACTGAATTTATTTATTAGTTTTAACAGTTGTTGTTTGTTGTTGTTTTGGTGGAGTCCTTAGGATTTTCTATATTTAGATTATGCCACCTGAAAACAGAGACAATTTTAATTTTTTTTTTCCAGTTTCAATACCTTTTTATTTCTTTATCTTGCATTATTGCTCTGGCTAGGACTTCCCATACCGTGTTCAATAGAAGTGGCAAGAGTGAGCATCCTTTATTCTTCCTGGTCTTAGAGAAAAAGCTTTCAGATTTCACCACTGAGTGTGATTTTAAAGCTGATGGGTAGAACACACAGATTTATCAGTTAAATTCACCATCTTATATGGGCACAGTTCATGTGATCCATAACAATTACATCAAAGATCACAAAGCACTGATCACCACATCATATATTAATGAAAGAGTGTGAAATGTGAGAATTACCAAAATGTCACACAGAGACAAAAAGTGAGCAAATGCCATGGGAAAATGGTACCAATAGAGTTGCTCTGCACAGGATTACCACAGGTATTCAGTTTGTAAAAACTGCAATCTACAAAGCACAAGAAAATAAGGTACGCCTGTAGATAAATAATTGTGGTCAGAGGGATTATGGTAAGGGGATATTTTCTCAGTCTTTCCTTTTTCTCACTCTTATTGAAAGGTGTGATCTAATTTCCCTCCCCTTGCCTTGAATCTGAATAAGCTTTAGTGATTTATTGACCAATAGAAGACAGTGGAAATGCTGTGCTGAGTCTCCGGAGGCCAGATCATAGGAAACACTGCAGCTTCTTTTTAGTCTCTTGGGACACTTGCTATGGGAGTGGGAGCCACCTTGTGAGAAATTCAACTACTCTGCTGACAAGACCACATGGAAAGATTCTAAGAGTCTCAAGCCATCCTTGCCAAGGTGCTGGGCTTCTGAGTGAAGCCATCTTGGATTCTCTACACATGCCCAGATGCCACCTGAATATTACTAAGTGACAACTGTTAATGCCATGTAGAACAGAAGAAATGCTGAACCAAACCCAACCTGAATTTCTGACTACAAAATACTGTAATATAAAATAATGATATTAAGTCCCTAAGTTTTGAGTGACTTGCTCTGCAGTAATGGATAACATGAACGTCACTTTTCCTCAGCTAATAAGTGACATTCCACTCACATTTACTGAATAATCAAAGCCAAAAATGTCTGCGGCTTCCTCAATTTCTATTTTTCACCTATCTCTTAAGTGTTTTATTTTATTATTTTATATTCCAATTACACTTGATATATATACATTATATTACTTTCAGGAATACAACTTAGTGATAGACATTTATATAACTTACAAAGTGACCACCCACTAAGTCACCCATTTGACACTATTCATAGTTATTACAATCTTACTGTTTTCCTTATGCTGTACTTTACATGCTCATAATAGTTGGTATAACTAACAATATGTGTTTTTTCATCCCTTTACCTTTTTGACCCTTTCCCCCAACCCCACTCATAGCTGGCAACCATCAATTTGTTCCCTGTATCTATGAGTTTGTTTTTGTTTTGTTCATTTTTTTGTTTTTTTAGACCCCACATATAAGTGAAATCATGGTTATTGTCGCCCTCTGGCTGACTTATTTTACCTAGCCTAATAACCTCCAAGTCCATTCATGTTGTCGCAAATGGCAAGTTTTCATCTTTTATGTATGTACCACATCTTCTTCATCCATTTGTCTGTCTATGGACACTTGAGTTGCCTCCATCTTGGCTATTGTAAATAATGCTGTACTGAACACAGGTGTGCAGATATTTTCGAATAAGTGTTTTGAAATTCTTCAGATAAATACCCAGAAGTAGAATTGCTGGATCATGAGGCAGTTCTATTTTAATTACGTGGAGAATCTCCATACCATTTTCCATAGTAACTGTACCAATTTAGAATCCCACTAACAGTGCACAAGGGTTCCCTTTTCTCCACATCCTTATAAACATTTGCTGTTTGTTTATTTTTTTATATATTTTTTAGGATAGCCATTGTGACGGATGTGAAGTGATATCTTATTATGGCTTTAATTTGTATTTGTCTAATGATTAGTGATGTTGAGCATTTTTCTATTGGCCATTTGTATGTCCTCTTTGGAGAAATGTCCATTCAGGCTCTCTGCCCATTTTTAAAACCAGATTGGGGGTTCTATTTGCATGTGTATTAAGCTATATGAGTTCCTTATGCATTTTAAATTTTAACCCCTTATTGGATGTATCATTGGCAAATGTCTTATTCTATTCAGTAGGTTGTGTTTTGGTTTTGCTGATGTTTTCCTTTGTGGTGCAAAACCTTTTTAGTTTAATGTGGACCCAAGTTTCTTTTTCTTTTTCTTGTGTTTCCCTTGCCCTGGGACACATATTCAAAAAAGTATTACTGAGAGTGATGTCAAAGAGTTTACTGCCTATGGTTTCAGGTCTTACAATTAAGTATTTAATCCATTTTGAGTTTATTCATTTTTTATATGGTATAAGGAAGTGATCCAGTATTACTTTTTTGCATGTATCTATCCCATTTTCTCAACACCATTGACAAAGTATTGAAAAGACTGTCTTTACCCCATTGTGTATTTCTGCCTCCTTTGTCATCGATTAATTGACCATGTTGGTGTGGGTTTATTTTCTTTTTATTCTGTTTCATTGATCTACATGTCTATTTTTATGACAGTACTGTGCTGTTTTGGTTACTATAGCCACGGTAGTCTAACAGATCAACTTTGTTTTTCTTTCTCAAGATTGTTTTGTCTATTTGGAATTTTTTGTGGTCCCGTATATATTTTAGAATTATTTGTACTAGTTCTTTGAAAAAATATTATTGGTATTTTGATACAGATTTCATTGAATTTATAGATTTCTTTGGTAGTATGGACATTATAAAGACATAAGTTCTTTCTATCCATGAGCATGATATTTTCTTTCATTTATTTGTGTCTTCAATTTCTGTCATCAGTGTCTTATATTTTTAAAATATAGGTATTTTACCTTCTTGGTTACATTTATTCCTAGATATTATTTTATTTTTGATGTAATAATAAATGAGATTGCTTTCTTCACCTCTTTTACTGATAATTTGATATTGGCATATAAAAATATAAACACACTTCTAGAAATATACCCTAAGGAGCCTGAAACACTAATCAGAAAGAGTATATGCACCCCTATGTTCATAGCAGCACTATTTGCAATAGCTAAGATCTGGAAACCACCCAAGTGTCCATTAGTAGATGAGTGGATAAAATGCTGTGGTACATTTACACAATGGAATACTATTCAGCTGTAAGAAAGAAAGCTCTCTTACCTATTGAGACAACATGGAGGGATCTGGAGAGTATTATGCTAAGTGAAATAAGCCAGTCAGAGAAAGACAAGTATTACATGATGTCACTTATTAGTGGAATATAATGAAGAAAATAAGCTGATAATCAAAATAGATCCAGGGACATGGAAGTAGGGAATAGACTGACAAACCTCAGAGGGAAGGGGTTGGGTGTGGGAAGAGATATACCAAAAAACATGTATGCGTATATGCATAACCACTGGTCACAGACAACAGCTGGTGAAGCCAGTGGGGCAAGGGCAGGTGTGGGGAGGAGGGTGTCAATGGGGAATAAAAAGGAGGGACATCTGTAATACTTTGAACAATAAAGATAAAAATTTTTTAAATGTAACCAATTTCTGCCCTGGCACATGTGGCTCAGTTGGTTGAAATATCGTCCAATGCCCTAAGGCAGTGGTTCTCAACCTTCCTGATACTGTGTCCTTTTAATACAGTTCCTCATGTTGTATGTGGACTTATCTGCATGTGGGCGGACCTGCCTGGAGATGGATAGAGGAGTGATGTCTCGGTTCCTAAAACCATTGGCAATATGTGTTTTCCGATGGTCTTAAGCAACCCCTGTGAACCAGTCTTTTGACCCCCAACGCGGTCATGACCCAAAGGTTGAGAACCGCTGCTAAGGTGTGGCATGTTTGATTCCTGGCCAGTACACATGCCCAGGTTAGGGGTTCAATTTCCGGCTAGGGTGTGTGTGGGAGGCAACTGTTTGATTTTTCTCTCACGTTGATGTTTCCCTCTCTCACTTCCTCTCTCTCTCTCTCTACCTCTCTTCCTCTCTCTAAGATCAATTTTTTAAAAAATAAAACTGCCCAGCTGATGTAGCTAAGTGGTTGAGCTTCGACCCAAGCACCAAGAGGTCGCCAGTTCTATTCCTGGTCAGGGCAAATGCCTAATTATGGGCTAAATTCACAGTGTGGTGGGGGGGGGGGGCATGCAAGAGGTGGTCAATCGATTTTCTCTCATCAATGTTTCAATCTCTCTCTTTTCCTTCCTCTCTCTCTCAATTCAATAAAGATTAAAAAATAAATAAAAATAAAATACAACCTATTTATGGATATAAATTTAGTAAACTGCTACTTCGCTGAATTCATTTATTGATTCTAATAGTTTGTTTGTAAATTATTTAGGGTACTTTACATATAGTTTTATGTCATCTGCAAATAATGACTGTTTTACTTTTTCCATTCCAGTTCAGATGCCTTTTATTCATTTTTCTTTTTTTTCTTAATTTATTTATTTTTGTTACAGATGTTTCTCCTTTACCTCACTGATTCCCCCCTCCCCCTACCTATCAACCCTCTCCTCAGCTTTGTTGTCCCGTCCATTTTTCATGCATGCATGCATATAAGTTCTGTGGTTTATCTCTACCCCCCACCCCCTCTTCCAGGGCTAGTCAGTCTGTACCCCACTTCCACATCTCTGGGACTGCCCCATTCCTCAGACTGTTATGTTCATTATATTCCACAAATAAGTGAGATCATATGATACTTGTCTTTCTCTGTTTGGCTTGTTTCGCTTAGTATGACACTTTCCAGGTCCCACCATGTCTTCACAAAGGATAAGAGATTCTTTCTTACAGCTGCATAGTACTCCATTGTGCATATGTATCACGGCTTTTTTATCCATTCATCTACTGATGGCATTTGGGCTGTTTCCAGATCTTAGCTATTGTAAATAGTGATGCTACGAACAGGGGGGTACGTATATTCTTTTGGATAGGTGTTTCAGGCTTCTTAGGATATATTCCTAGAAGTGGGATCACTGGGTCAAATGGAAGTTCAATTTTTAATTTTTTGAGGTAACACCACATTGTTTTCCATAGTGGCTGCATCAGTCTGCATTCCCACCAGCAGTGCACTAGAGTCCCCTTTTCTCCACAGCCTCACCAACACTTGTTTGATGATTTGTTGCTGGTGGCCATTCTGACAGGTGTGAGGTGATACCTCATTGTTGTTTTAATTTGCATCTCTCTGATGATCAGTGATGTTGAGCATTTCTTCATATGTCTCTTAGCCATTTGTAAGTCTTGTTTGGAGAAGTATCTATTTAGATCCTCTGCCCATTTTTTCATTAGGTTATCTTCCTTTTGTTGAGTTGTATGAGCACTCTATATATATTAGAAATTAACCCCTTATCTGATATATCATTGGCAATAATGCTCTCCCATACAGTGGGAGGCCTTTCCATTTTCATGATTGTATCTTTTGCTGTACAGAAGCTTTTTAGTTTGATGTAGTCCCATGTGTTCATTTTCTCCTTTGTTTCTGTTGCCTTAGGTGATGTGTCAGTGTAAACTCTGCTGCGTATGATATCTGAAATTTTGTTGCCTACATCTTCTTCCAGGATTTTTATGGATTCACGAGTCACATTTAATCATTTATCCATTTTAAGTTTATTCTTGTATAGGGTGTAAGTTGATGGTCTAGTTTCATTTTTTTGCATGTAGCTGTCCAGTTTTCCCAACACCATTTATTAAAGGGGCTGTCTTTACTCCATTGTATGGTCATGCCACCTTTGTCAAATATTGACTGAGCATATTGCCTTGGGTTCAATTCTGGGTTCTCTGTTCTGTTCCACTGGTCTATATGCCTGTTCTTGTGCCAGTACCAGGCTGTTTTAATTACAGTGGCTTTGTAGTATAACCTGAAATCTGGTAATGTGATCCCTCCTACTTTGTTCTTCTTTGTCAAGAATGCTGTGGCTATTCGAGGTCTTTTTTTGTTCCATATAAACTTTTGAAGTATTTGTTCTAGTTCTGTGAAGTATGTCATTGGTATTTTGATGGGGATTGCATTGAATCTATAGATTGCTTTGGGTAGTATGGACATTTGAATGATTTTAATTCTTCCAATCCATGAACAAGGTATGTGCTTCCAGTTTTTTATATCTTCCTCTATTTCTTTTTTCAATGTCCTGTAGTTTTCTGCAAATAGGTCCTTTATTTCTTTGGTTAAGTTTATTCCTAGGTATCTTAACTTTTTGGCCACAATGGTAAATGAGATTGTTTTTTCAGTTTCTCTTTCTGTGAGTTCATCATTGGTGTATAAGAATGCCATCGATTTCTTGATGTTAATTTTGTATCCTGCTACTTTGCCATATTCATTTATTAAGTCTAGTAAATGTTTGATGGAGTCTTTGGGGTTTTCTAAGTATAGTATCATGTCATCTGCAAATAATGACAGTTTCACTTCTTCCTTTCCAATTTGGATCTCTTTTATTTTTTCTTCCTGATGCTGTACTAAGACTTCCAATACTATGTTAAATAAGAGTGGCAAAAGTGGGCATTCCTGTCTTGTTCCTGTTCTTAAGGGAAATGCTTTTAGTTTCTGCCCATTGAGTATGATGTTGCCTGTAGGTCTTTCATATATGGCCTTTATTATGTCTAGATATGATCCCTCTATTTCCATACTGCTGAGCATTTGTATCAGAAATGAATGCTGGATTTTGTCTAATGCTTTTTCAGCCTCTATTGATATGATCATGTGGTTTTTATTCTTCATTTTGTTTATGTGGTGTATCACATTTATTGATTTGTGAATATTGTACCAGCCTTGCATCCCTGGGATGAATCCCACTTGGTTATGGTGAATAATTTTTTTGATGTATTGCTGGATCTGATTTGCTAGTATTTTGTTCAGGATTTTGGCATCTATGTTCATCAGGGATATTGGCGTGTAGTTTTCTGTCTTTGTAATGTCTTTTCCTGGTTTTGGAATTAGAATTATGCTGGCTTCATAAAACAAGTTTGGAAGTCTTCTTTCTTCTTGAATTTTTTGAAATACTTTGAGGAGAATGGGTGTTAGTTCTTCTTTGAATGTTCGGTAAAACTCCCCCGTGAAGCCATCTGGGCCTGGGCTTTCATTTGCTGGAGAATCTTGATTACATCTTCAATTTCTTCTTTGTTATTGGTCTGTTCAAGTTTTCTATCTCTTCCCGGTCCAGTTTTGGGAGACTATGTGTTTCTAGAAAGTTGTCCATTTTGCTTAGATTGTCAAATTTGTTGCCATATAGTTGTTCATAGTAGTTGTTGATGAACTTTTGTATTTCTGTGGTGTCAGTTGTTACTTCTCCTCTTTCATTTCTGGTTTCTGTATTTGATTTCTCTCTCTTTGTTTCTTGGTAAGTCTAGCTAAGTGTCCATCAATCTTGTTTATCTATTCAAAAAACCAGCTCTTTGTTTCATTGATCCTTTGAATTGTTTTTTTGACTCTATGTCATTTATTTCTGCTCTGATCTTTACTATTTCCTTCCTTCTACTTGCTCTAGGGTTTTCTTTTTGTTTGCTTTCTAGTTCTTTAAGTTGTGGGGTTAGGTAGTCTACTAGAGATTTTTCTTGCTTCTTGAGGTAGGCATGTAGTGTTATGAACTTCCCTCTCAGAACTGCTTTTGCTGTATCCCATAGGTTTGTGTTGTTGTGTGGTCATTTTCATTGGATTCCAGGAAGTTTTTAATTTCTTCCTTGATCTCCTCACTGACCCATTCATTGTTTAATAACATGCTATTTAGTTTCCATGTTTTTAAATGTCTTTGCATGTTCTTTTTGCAATTTATTTCTAGTTTCATGCCATTGTGATCTGAGAAGATGCTTGATATAATTTCAATCTTCTTGAACTTGTAGAGACTTAGATTGTGTCCTAACATGTGGTCTACATTTGATAATGTCCCATGTCCACTTGAGAGGAATGTGAATTCTGTAGTTTTGGGGTGTGATTCTTTGTAGATATCTATTAAATCCATTTGGTCTAGTGCTTCATTTAGAGTGTTTGTTTCCTTGCTAATTTTTTGTCTAGAGGATTTATCCAGTGATGTCAGCCGGTTGTTGAAGTCCTCTGCTATGATTGTATTGCTATCGATTTCTCCTTTGAAGTCATCCAGAAGATTTTGGATATATTTTGGTGCTCCTATATTGGGTGCATATATGTTTATCAAGGTTATATCTTCCTGTTGGATAGATCCTTTCAATATTATGTAGTGGCCTTCTTTGTCTCTAGTTATGGTCTTCATTTTGAAATTTAATTTATCAGATATCAGTATTGCTACCCCAGCTTTTTTTCCCTTTCCGTTTGCTTGGAAGATTTTTTACCATCCCTTCACTTTTAACCTATGTGAGACTTTTGTTGTGAGGTGGGTCTCTTGTAAACAACATATAGATGAGTCATGCTTTCTTATTTAATCAGCTACTCTGTGTCTTTTTATGGGAACATTCAATCCATTTACATTTAAGGTGATTAATTATATGTACTTGTTTATTACCATGTTTGCTTAGTGTGGTTCTATTTTTTCTTCTCATTTCTCCTTCTAATTACAGCAGTCCTTTTATCATTTATTTCAGTGCTGGTTTTGTGGTAATGTATTCCCTTCACCTTTTTTTTTTTTTTTTTTGTCTGAGAAGCTCTTTATTTGACCTTCTATTTTGAATGATAGCCTTGCTGTGTAGAGTAGTCTTGGATTCAGATCCTTGTTTTTCATGACTTTGATTACTTCATGCCATTTCCTTCTGGCCTGTAGTGTTTCTGTTGAGAAGTCAGTTGAGAGCCTTATGGGGTTCCCTTTGTAGATAACCTGTTACTTATCTCTTGCTGCTTTTAGGATTCTCTCTTTGTCTTTAATTTTGGCATTTTGATTACCATGTGTCTTGGTGTGGGCCTGTTTGGGTTCTTCTTGAACTTGAATGCCTTCTTCTTTCACCAAATTAGGAAGTTTTCTGTCACTATTTCTTCAAATATATTCTCTAACCCTTGCTCCTTTTTTTCTTCTTTGGGGACTCCTATGATGCAAATGTTATTACATTTCCTGTTCTCTCACAGTTCTCTTAAGCTGTCTTCCTGTTTTTAAATTGTTTTTTTCCGTTTGGTTTTCTGATTGGTTGATTTTTTCCAGCCTGTCTTCTAATTCACTGATCCAGTCCTCAGCTTCCTCCACTCTGCTCTTTAGACCTTCCAATGTGTTCTTTATTTGTGATACGTCGTTCTTCATTTCTTCTTGGTGGTTTTTAATTTCCAACTGGTTGCCCTGGCCGGTTTGGCTCAGCTGTTAGAGCATCAGCCTGCGGTCCCGAGAGACCCGGGTTTGGTTCCCGCTAAGGGCATGTACCTTGGTTGCAGTTTGTCCTTGGCCCAGGTCGGTCGTGCGGGTGGCAGCCACTCGATGTGTCCCTTTCACATCGATGTCTCTCTCTCTCTCTCTCTCTTTCTCTCTCTCTCTCTCTTTCTCTCTTCCTCTCTCTTCCTCCCACTGTACCTGAACAGAAAATGTCCTCGAGTGAGGATAAAAAAATAATAATAATAATTTCCAACTGGTTGATTTTCAACATTTCTATGTCTTTACTCATGGTGCTCATGTCCCATGTCAACATGCTGTTGGGCTTCCTCAAGATCATGGCTCTGAATTCTAGTTCTGTTAACTTGCTTAACTGCACCTCATTTATCTCATTTTCGGTAGAGGTCTCTTGTTCTTTTATTTGGCTTTTGTTTTAGTGTTTCACCATTTTGGCTATCACAGTGGGCTTTGGAGCCTGCCAAATTTTCCCTGTGGGTGTTGTTGTTCTGCTGTTTGTGGCTCCCTCTCCTGGGTTTGGATGAGGCAGGGAGGACCCACATTAAACACCACTGTCAAGTCTTACTTTCCTGGTTAGAGTTGCTAGCTCAGGGAATGGTCCAGTTATCCTCTAGCTTTGTGCCTGGAGGTTATTAGTAGTGGTCACCTGAAGAACCTTGGCTTCTCAGTTGAATGAAAAACTCCCTCAGGTGCTCAGTGTAAGAGGATTTCTTGAGGGTTGGGCAGATGCTGATTGTTAATGGGCCTCAATTAGCATTTCAATGGCCACCTGGTGGGGTTAAATCTCAGAGGGAGGGGCTGCCGCCTCTCCCCAGGGCTCTGGGATGGAGTAAGATGACCACAGTCCTTTGTGGCTGCAACTCAGCAACAGCTCTGAGCACCCTCCAAATCCTGATTGTCCCTACACAGTTCCAGTCCAGTCTGCCCTCCCTCTGCCAGAACCCAAGGTGAGTGGCTGCTATTATTTTAGCCTCTGTCCCAGCTCTGTGCTGTGGAGCCGCTTGGGAGTTTAACCCAAAGGCGTTGCTCCTGGCCGAGGCCACTGCCTTCCCAACCAAGGCCGCAGCTCCCAGCTGAGGCTGCTGTCAACCATGGGCTCCCAGCCCCCTCTCAGGTCTGTGAAAGCCTACCAGGATTGAATCAGTGACCCTGATTATGTGGTCCTCCAAGCTGCTTTTCGGTTGCCTTTACCTGACGATTTGTCTTTATTTTCGTTGTAATTCCAGTTTGGTCCGGGGAGATGGTCTGTGTAGCTTCCATTCACTCTGCCACCATTTTTTTCAGTCCTTATTTATTTTTCTTGTCTGATTGTTGCAGCTAGGACTTTCAATACTGTGCTGAGTAAAATGGTGAAAATGGAAATTCTTCTCTTGTTCCTGATCCTAAATTAAAAGCTTTTAGTTTTTCACTGTTGAGTATAATATACCTGGGTGTTGGTTATATATGGCTTTTATTATGTTAAGGAATATTCTCTCTACCCCTACTTTGTTGAGAGTTCTGATCTTGAATGTTGGATTTGGTCAAATGCTTTTTCTACATTTATTGATGTAATTTTTATTTTGTTTATGTACTGTATCACATTAATTGATTTGTGGATATTGAATCAACCTTGCATCCCAGGTATAAATCCTATTTTATCATGGCATATGATCATTTTAATATATTGCTGAATTTGGTTTGCAGATATTTCATTGAGTATTTTTGCATCTATGTGCATTGAGGATATTGACCTATATATACATTTCTTACTTTCCATTTTTTTGGTAATGGTTTTTTTCTGGTTTGGGTATGAGAGTAATGCTAACCTCATAAAATAAGTTTTGGAGTCATCCATCCTCTTCAGTTTTTTGTAATAGTTTGAGAAAGATAGGTACTAATTTTTCCTTGAATATTTGGTAAATTTTACCTGTGAAGCCATCTGGTTCAAGACTTTTGTTTGTTGGGAGTTTTTAAATTGCTGACTTGATTTTGTTAGCAGTTATTGGTCTGTTCAGACTCTATTTTTCTACTAGATTCAGCCTTAAATGATTGCATGTTTCTAGAATTTCATCCATTTCTTCCACTGTCCAGTTTGTTAGGATATGATTGTTCACATGTGTGTTTTGTTTTTTTAATACATGTAATCTTTGCATTTCCATGTTGTCAGTTGTCACTTCTCTTTCATACCTGATTTTATTTATTTGGGTTCTTTTTTTCACTACTCTGGCTAAAGGTTTATCAGTTTTATTTATCATGAAAACATCTCTTGTCTTCATTGATTTTTGTTTTTGGACTCAATTTATTATTACTCTGATCTTTATTATTTCCTACCTTCTACTCAATTTGGGCTTTATTTATTGTTCTTTCTCTAGTTCCTTTACTTGTAAGTTTAGTTTGTTTATATGAGATTTTTCTTCTTTCTTTAGGTAGACATATATTGCTATGAATTTCCCTCCTAGAATTGATTTGGCTGTGTCTCATAGAATTTTCGGTCATTGTAGGTTCATTTTCATTTGTCTCAAGGTATTTTTTTATTTCTTTCTTAACCTCATTGTTAACCCACTCATTGTTTAATGGCATGTTATTTAGCCTACACATTTATCTATGTTTTTCAGATTCCTTCTTATGAGTAATTTCTAGTTTCATACCATTGTAAATGGAGAAGTTACATGATATGATTTCAATCTTAAATTTATTGAAACTTGTCTTGTGGACTAACTTGTGGTCTGTCCTAGAAAATATACCATGTCATTGGAACAGAATGTATATACTGCAGCTTTGGGCTGAAGTGTTCTAAAACTACCTATATTTATGTGGACTAATGTGTAATTTAAGACCATTGTTTCCATGTTGATATTTTGTCTGGATAATATACCATTAGGTGCCAGTGATGTTTAACACTCCTACTCTGAGTGTATAACTGTTGATCTCTTTCTTTATGTCTATCAATACTTGCTTTATATATTTAGGTGCTCCTGTGTATGGTTCATAAACGTTTACAAGAATTATATCTTTTTATTAGATTTTTACTTTATAATTATGAAATGTTCTTTTTTGTCTCTTGTTATAGCCTTTGTTTTAAAGTCTATTTTGTCTGATAGGAGAATTGGTACATCAGCTTTGTTTGTTCATATCTATTTGCTGTAAATCTTTTTTCATCCCTTTAAGTCTCCATGTGTCCTTTGATCTGAAGTGGGTCTCTTATAGGCAGCATGTATATGGGTCTTGTTTTATACTCAAAGAGTCCCTCAGTCTCTCCCTTGACAGACTATATACTTAGAATAAGGCTAATTATTAAGAAGATATTTGTGACTTTGAGCTTTTTCTTAACCTTTATGTGCCTAAGTTACATCCTTTGTAAAATACAGTTAAAAAAATAACTTTAGTCCTGGCCAGTTTGGCTCAGTGGTTAGAGTGTTGGGCCACAGACCAATGAATTGCATATTTGATTCCGGTCAAGGGCACGTACCTCGGTTGCAGTTGGGTTGTGCAGGAGGCAGCCAGTTGATGTGTCTCTCTTACATTGATGTTTCTCTCTCTCCTTCCTTCTCAATCTATGTAATGATAAATGGAAAAATGTCCTTGGGTGAGGATTAAAAAATAAAAAAAATAACTTCATAGGTGTATTCTGGTAATTAATTGGCCTAATATTTGTAGATCTCTAAAAGCAGTACCTGGAATATAGTAAATAATTTTATAATGTTACCTTTAATTGCTAATACTCTTAATACTGCTACTACTACACTTACTAATGTTTGACTTCTATATTTTTGAAATTTCTAATCATGCAGAATATATCAGAAAGATGTTATTTAACAAAGGCTGTTTACAGAACTTTTAATAACTATTCTAGGATTCCCAGTTGCCAGTCTGAGTTAATCAGTGTAGATAAGGGCATAATGGTGGTGAGCATAGTTTGTATAATGGCCTGTCACTATTATAGCAAGATCTGACACAAACACTCAATCACTTGAATCAGAATGAAACAAACAACAGATCAGTGGCCAGGATTCAAAGCCAGCAGAACCAGCGGTTCATGACACAGCAAAAGCTTCATTCATTCATCCATCCATTCATTCATTTATTAATTGTTTCATTTATTTCAACTAAGCATTTGTGCTGCTATATTGCAGAAACTGTGTGAAAATAGATGCAAGGGGAGAGAGGAAAGGCAGTGTAGCTGTTTATATGAAGCTTTCAACATTGTGAAGAAAACAAATACTGAGTGTTCAACTACAAGTGCACTGGGTATTCTGAAGAAAATATGCAGGGTTCTACAGAAGAACTACAGGTGTACTTAATTTGGTCTGGAACCTCAAGAAGGCGTTCCAGAGAATAGAAAACAACATATAGGTTGGTACCTATAGCATCATTAATCATTACCTAGGCAAGAAGAAAAATGCATTTCAGGTCGATCTACTGAGTCTGAGATGGTTCTGATGTGGTGAAGAACATGGACACTTTTAAGTATTGAAAGAAAACCAATAATTGATTCCTGGAGTTTGTGTTTTTAGAGAACAAAGTAAGAATGTTGGAGCCCAAAAGAAACATGGGCCATGTTCAAGACTTTGTAGGCCATGTTCAGAATTGTTGCCCTTATTCCAACATCTTTGGGGGATATTAACAAAGGAACTAATTTATTTAGATTTATGGTTATGATTGATGTATGGACAATGATGGGAAAACAAGAGCATGAAAAATAAAACTAGTTAGGGTTGTTTTAGTATTCTCTAGAGAAACAAAACTAATTAGAGTGATAGATTGAGAGAGAGATCGACATTTTAAGGAATTGGCTTAGACAGTTGTAGAGCTGCAGTCCCAAAATGCAAAGGCAATCCTGCAGAATAGAAATTCCAGTAAGAATTGATGTCACAGTGTTTAATTGTAAGACAAACAAGAAACAGCACGTGTCCTTTTCAGGGCTCTTGAGTTTTTTTCTTTTGTTTTGTTTTTGATTATTCCAATTGATTGAATGAGGGCCACCCACATTCTGGAGGTTCGTTTCCTTTATTCAGTCTATTGATTTAAATGTCAGTCACTTCTTTAAAATACCTGCTCAGCAAAATCTACAGAGGTATTTGACCAAACAACTGGTAACCAGAGCCTAGCCAACCTCACACATAACACAAGCTATCACATAAGTACTATTGTGAAATAAATATATGAGGTGGTCATTCAGAATAAAAGTGCTAACCATAAAAATGAAGAGAAATTGTGAATAAATATTGGGCTCAGAAAGTACAAGACTTTGTCATCTAATGTAGGTATGTGGAGGGGATAAAAAGAATTACTCTCAGGTTTCTGAATTGGTAAATTGAATAGTGATGTCTTCTACTGGGATATGAAACATTGGAGGAAAGGATGTGGAAAGAGATAATTACACAGTTTTAAACAGTACATGCTGTGGATTCATTAGACAAAAATATTTTATTTAAAACACTGAGTAAAAGACATGGAGGAATAAATGAATGTGATAGTTGTCAATATTAGAAGTAAACAAAGGTTCAAAGGGGAAACACAATTAAGTTCCCTCAAGCTTCCTGAACACGAACAAGTCTGATCATGAAAAACTCATTCCAAGAGTTTTTCTCACAGTCCCTGAGGTGATCAGGATCCCACAGACAAGTCACTGTTTTTACCTGATAGAAGAATTCACAGGTTAATCAGGGGTATTTCATCCTGTTCTTTAATGGGTCCCCTATAGCTAGGCTGGAGCCAGAGTTCAGGAACACAGTTCAGAATGCATGAGTCTACAGAGCCCATTGCCAGCTGATAACCTTCCTCCAAGAACAATCTCTTCAGTAATTTTACTGACTGCTTCCACTTGGTACTTTCTATTCAGGATGTATTCAATCATAACAGTAATTATCACACTTAGTTTATAATAAGTTGCTGTTGAAAGTTGACACAGTCTTAAAGGTTTCGAGGTACAATAACCTTAACTTATGAGAGGAAACAACTTTTGAAAATTGAAAAATATTTAAGGGGAGTTTAAGCATATTAAGTATTTTTTATGTTAAGCAATTTGTGTTTCTAATTATACATTTAGGCTAATTTTAGTAGAGGGAACTGACTGTGGGCCTCAGATATTTTTGATATCGAAAAATCCACCCCCTATCTTCACAAAAAAAGCTCCACGTTGGCTAATTATGTATGGATGAATATATCTTGACACAGACATTCAACTTCCTTCTGTTATTATATTTATGGTGTACTGTCGTATTCCACAAAATAACAGCTTCACTAATAAAATAGTGTTTGGCAAAGCACTGTCTTCAGAGCCCCCTTAATCTCATTGTTACAGATGCTGTAGATGTTGGGGTTCAGCATGGGAATCACCACTGTGTAGAACACAGACACCACCTTGTTCAGGTCAGTTGAGTAGCTAGACTTGGCATCACGTATATGAACGTGACGGTCCCACAGAACAGGGTGACTGCTGTGAGGTGTGCTGAGCAGGTGGAGAAGGCTTTACGGTGCCCCTCATTGGAGCACATCTTCAGGATGGTGGTGAGGATGTAGATGTAGGAAGCAACTATGACTAACACTGTGAACCCAATGACGGAACCGGCTGTGAACGAGGGGACAACTGCAGGGATACTGATATCAGAACAGGAGAGTTCAGTTGATATTTATTGGGAATATAAATAATAAATTGTCTTGTAGCTAATATTGGTTCTAAGTGTACTTTGATATTTCAGGCTAAGTAATATTAAACTTCACCTACAAAATGGTAGCTTTAGCTTCATTCATTTGACAAGTGTGTATTTTATAAGTGTTTAATCATGATATGCGTAAGATACTCCTTTAGATGCCTTGGGGTGCAATGCCATGTATGGTTGATTTTTAAATGACACAGTTGTTTAAAACACGTATATGTTTTCTCTAGCAAAGAGTATAAAATGTAATTCATTAAAGTTGTAGATGGAGAACTGAGAAATAAAAAGAGTTCTGATGACTTCCAGTATTGCATTATGAGAGAGAGATTTCATTATTATTTTTTTATGTCTGTTCTTATGTATTACTCTTTGAAAACCTCATATTTGAGTAGACCTAGAGGTAGAAGCCCTCAGAGAGGACAGCCTATGTGTCCTGGCAATCTGTGCCTGACATTTTTCTTTGGCCTCTTTCATTCTCCTAGCCAAAAGTTTAGCATATTCTGGGGCCTCTTTCTTAGTTTTCTTAGTACATTGTTTCTTTAGAGGAATACACCAAACTTTGTGTTGCAGGAGACCTGGAGTACTAACAAGACACTGAATCTCGGGTGCTCTGGTCCTAGTTTCTTACCTTCCTTGTTTAGGCACTTTCTCACAACATATTGGCAGGCATCATCTTCTTTAGAGATTGAAAAGTCTTCAGATTCTGCTAGCATTTGGGGGCCCCAACTGATGAGGCACAGTAATATTAGTGAGACCAGGAATATCTTTCTCCTCTTCCCTTTTTTTTTTTTTACAATGACCAAGTTGAGAACATAGAGGTTGGCATCCACAATGCAACCCTGAACAGACTTGTGCTACCTCTCCCCAATCCTCCTTGGTCTATAACAGGAATGCCCCTTATTCAGTAGCAGGAGGACACAGCCATGGGTCAGAACACCCTGCTTCATGGGGAAACCTTGTTTGTCATTCCCACCAGTGATTTGAACCACAGAACCCTTCCATTCTTCACCCAGAGCGTTAGCAGCACCTTCTATGGCCATACACGCATCGTTCATCCTTCACTTCGATGAATTTCTGGCAGCCAGTGGCTGGGAAAGAGATGTTCAGCTTCATCCTGAAGCAGCTGACCACCTCCTTGGGCATTTCCTTTCTTGTCCTTTTATGTTTTCAAAGGCTATGTTTTTGGTTCTAAAGAAGAGGTCAGAGCAGAACAGTGTTCTAAGGTAAGATAGATGTTGCTCATTAATAGGGCAAGAAATAGAAGCGTAGGATCTACAGGAATAAAACCATTTCAATGGTATGCAGAGTATTATTTACTGTTTAACACAGTCAACGTTAATGACAAAAGTGAGGAGTAGAGTTTCTTCCTTGAAAAGTGAGTATGGGATACCATTTTTTCACAGAAAGGTGTTCCCCACTCTCCCCACCTCCATTATCAGATAATAAATGAAAGGTTTAATTGGGGAAAAAAAAGTGTAGAGCAAGGAGCTTAGAACCTTAGTTACATCTCTCTGCAGAACTCCTTAGGCAGGCTGTACCACACAGTTCTCTTGCTGTATTGTGTAAGTGTTAACTTAGTTTCTGTTGTTTTCTCTTTGGCTTACTTTTTCTAAATTAACCTTTAAGCAACAAGGTGAGTGTTTATATTGCATGATGTGCATTTATCCTATTCCACAAAATTTCCAGTACTGTACAAGATTAACAAAACAATGTCTGTGGTATCCTCCTCTCTTGTTTTTATAAATGCGATCTTAGCACCTTAGATTACAGCAAAAACCTTCCAAGTGCACTCGCTGACTTTCCTTCTGGGACTATTTCAGTATCCTAGTTGTTGTTTGTTATTTTCATTTTATCATTGACAAGTCATTGTCATTGGCCTGTTATAATCAAATTTCCCCATATTAGATTGTTGTCCCCATATTAGATTATTGCAAATAACTTTGTCCCCATATTAGATTATTGCAAATAACTTTTTCTAAAACCAATTGTAGGATTCTGCCTCCCTTCATGGACAAATGACACCTACCCCTGCCCCAAACACACAAATTTTTATATAAGTACATTTTGGGACAAAGAAAAACATTAGAACAATTCTTATAAGGTATTTTGTTAATGTGACAGACTTAAGTAATTCCTAAAATTATTCCCCTTGACCCATTCCATGGGGAGCAGTAGGACAATACAAAGAGTTTTTATCATGCTAAATAAGTGTCTGTTTTTTTTAATTTGTAGAAGCAGCTAAACACCAATTATTTATATTTAAATGCTGCATTTTTATTTTTAAAGTTTTGTTTGTACATAAGGTAAAGGAGCAATCAAGCACCTTTGAGGGACTCAGCTTTAATATTTAATCAGCCACTTCAAGCATAATTATAAAAATAAATCCTTCACCAGGCTGGTGTGGCTCAGTGGACTGAGCATCCTCCCACAGACTGAAAGGTCTCAGTTCTATTCCAGGTCAGGGCACATGCCCGAGTTGCTGACTCAATCCCCATTAGGAGGTGTGCAGGAAACAGCCTATTAATGTTTCTCTCTCCCATCAATGTTTCTATCTTTCCCTTCCTTTCTCTCTAAAAATTCAATAAAAACATATTTTTTAAAGTGGTTCCCATTCAAGTGGTATAGATAAAGGCTAGTTGCCATGTTTTTTTAATCTTTAAAAAATTTAATGCTTTATCTTTTTTTATTAATTAAGAAATTTATTTTTGTTAGAGATGTTCTCCTTTTTCTCCCACTGACGGCCCCCTACCTCTCCCTCCCTGCCCTGTCCCCACCTTTGTTGTCCATGTCCACTGTTCATGCATACATGCATATAAGTTCTGTGGTTTATCTCTCCCCCACCACACCCTCTTCTGGGGATTGTCAGTCTGTACCCCACTTCCACGTCTCTGGGACTATCCCATTACTAAGACTGCTATATTCATTATATTCCACAAATAAGTGAGATCATATGATACTTGTCTTTCTCTGTTTGGCTTTTTTCACTTAGGATAATACTTTCCAGGTCCCTCCATGTCATCTCAAAGGATGAGAGATCTTTCTTTCTTACAGCTGCATAATACTCCATTGTGTATATGTACCACAGGTTTTTTATCCATTTGTCTACTGATGGACATTTGGGCTGTTTCCAGATTTTAGCTATTGTAAATAGTGCTGCTATGAACATGAGGGTACATATATTCTTTATTTTTGTTAGAGGTGATTTGCTAATTTATTTTTTTTTTAATTTTTCTTGTTGTTTTTTTTATTATTTTTAACTTTATTTTTGTTACAGATGTTTCTCCTTTTTTGCCACGTCGACACCCTCCTCGCCATCCCCCCGCCCTGTCGCCAGCTTTGTTGTTCATGTACATTGATTATTCATACATGCATATAAGTTCTGTGGTTTATCTTTTTCTCCCCCCAACACCCCCTCTTCTGAGGGTTGTCAGTCTGTACCCTACTTCCATGTTTCTGGTCTACCCCATCCCTCAGACTGTTATGTTCATTATATTCCACTAATAAGTAAGATCATGTGGTATTTGTCTTTTTCTACTTGGCTTGTTTCACTTAGAATAATACTTTCCAGGTCCCTCCATGTCATCTCAAAGGATAAGAGATCTTTCTTTCTTACAGCTGCATAGTAATCCATTGTGTATATGTACCACGACTTTTTTATCCATTCATCTACTGATGGACCCTTGGGCTGTTTCCAGATCTTAGCTATTGTAAATAGTGCTGCTATGAACAAGGGGGTAGATATATTCTCTCTAATTGGTGTTTCAGGCTTTTTATGGTATATTCCTAGAAGTGAGATCACTGGGTCAAATGGAAGTTCAATTTTTAATTTTTTGAGGTAACACCATATTGTTTTCCATAGTGGCTGCACCGGTCTGCATTCCCACCAGCAGTGCACTAGAGTCGCCTTTTCTCCGCACCCTCGCCAACACTTGTTGTTTGATGATTTGTTGATGGCGGCCATTCTGATAGGTGTGAATTGATACCTCATTGTTGTTTGAATTTGCGTCTCTCTGATGATTAGTGATGTTGAGCATTTCTTCATATGTCTCTTAGCCATGTGTATGTACTGTTTGGAGAGGTGTCTATTTAGTTTCTCTGCCCATTTTTTAATTGGGTTCTTTGTCTTCCTTTTGTTGATATGTATGAGCACTCTATATAAGTGGGAAATTAACTCCTTATCTGATATATCATTGTCAATGAGGCTCTCTCATACAGTGGGTTGCCTTTCCATTGTGTTGATTGTATCTTTTGCTATGCAGAAGCTTTTGAGTTTGATGTAGTTCATTTTCCCCTTTGTTTCTGTTGCCTTAGGTGATGTATCAGTGAAAATTCTGCTGCGTATGATGTCTGAAATTTTGTTGTCTACAGTTTCTTCTAGGATTTTTATGGATTCATGAGTCACATTTAAATCTTTTATTCATTTTGAGGTTATTCTTGTGTAGGGCATAAGTTGATGGTCTAGTTTCATTTTTTTTGCATACAACTGTCCAATTTTCCCAACACCATTTATTAAAGAGGCTGTCTTTACTCCACTGTATGCTCTTGCCACCTTTGTAAAATATTAATTGAGCATATTGCCTTGAGTCCATTTCTGGGTTTTCAGTTCTGTCCCACTGGTCTAAATGCCTGTTCTTGTGCCAGTACCAGGCTGTTTGATTACAGTCACTTTGTAGTATAACCTGATATCTGGTATTGTGATCCCACCTGCTTTGTCCTTCTTTGTCAAGATTGCTGTTGCTATTTGGGGTCTTTTTTGGTTCCATATGAACTTTTGTAGTGTTTGTTCTAGTTCTGTGTAATATGTCGTTGGTATTTTGATGGGGATTGCATTGAATCTATAGATTGCTTTGGGTACTATGGACATTTGAATGATGTTAATTCTTCCAATCCACGAACAAGGTAGTATATGCTTCTACTTTTTTATATCTTCCTCTATTTCTTTTTTCAATGTCCTGTAGTTTTCTGGAAATAGGTCCTTTAGTTCTTTGGTTAAGTTTATTCTTTGGTATCTTAATTTTTTTGCTGTGATGATAAATGAGATTGTTTTCTCAGTTTCTCTTTCTGTGAGTTCATCATTGGTGTGTAAGAATGCCATCGATTTCTTGACGTTAATTTTGCATCCCACTACTTTGCCAAATTCATTTATTAAGTCTAGTAGGTTTTTGATGGAGTCTTTAGGGTTTTCTATGAATAATATGTCATCTGCAAATAATGACAGTTTTGCATCCTCCTTTCCCATGTGGATCCGGTTTATTTATTTATTTATTTTTTCTGTCTGATTGCTGTGGCTCAGACTTCCAGTACTATGTTAAATAAGAGTGGTGAAAGTGGGCATCCCTGTCTTTTTTCTGTTCCTAAGGGAAATGCTTTTAGTTTCTGCCTATTGAGCATAATGTTGGCTGTAGGTCTTTCATATATGGCCTTTACTATGTCGAGATATGATCCCTCTATTTCCACATTGCTGAGTGTTTTTATCAGAAATGGATGCTGGATTTTGTCAAATGCTTTTTCGGCATCTATTGACATGATCATGTAGTTTTTATTCTTCATTTTGTTTATGTGGTGTATCACATTTACTGATTTGCAAATATTGTACCAGCCTTGCATCCCTGCAATAAATCCCACTTGGTCATGGAGAATAAATTTTTTGGTGTATTGCTGGATCCGATTTGCTAATATTTTGTTCAGGATTTTGGCATCTATGTTCATCAGGATTATTGGTCTGTAGTTTTCTTTCTCTGTGATGTCTTTTTCTGGTTTTGGAATTAGAATTATTTTGGCTTCATAAAACGAGTTTGGATGTCTTCCTTCTTCTTGAATTTTTTAAAATTGTTTGAGGAGAATGGGTGTTAGTTCTTTTTTGAATTTTCAGAAAAACCCCCCATGAAGCCATCTGGGCCTGGGCTTTTGTTTGCTGGGAGAGTCTTGATTATATTTTCAATTTCCTTAGGTGTTATTGGTCTGTTCATGTTTTCTATCTCCTCCCGATCCAGTTTTGGGAGACTGTGTGTTTCTAGAAATTTGTCCATTTTGCTTAGATTGTTGAATTTGTTGCCATATAATTGTTCATAGTAGCTTTTAACAATATTTTGTATTTCTGTGGTGTCAGTTGTTACTTCTCCTCTTTCATTTCTGATTGTGTGTATTTGGGTTCTCTCGCTTTGTTTTTTGGTGATTCTAGCTAAGGGTCCATCAATCTTGTTTATCCTTTCAAAGAACCAGCTCTTTGTTTCATTGATCCTTTAAATTGTTTTTTTGGTCTCCATGTCATTTATTTCTGCTCTGATCTTTACTTTTTTCTTCCTTCTACTTGCTCTGGGGTTTTCTTATTATTTGCTTTCTAATTCTTTAAGTTGTGAGGTTAGACAGTCAATTAGAAATTTTTCTTGTTTCTTGAGGTAGGCCTATAGTGCTATGAACTTCCCTCTCAGAACTGCTTTCGCTGCATCCCATAGATTTTGTGTTGTTATGTGTTCATTTTCATTGGTTTCCAGGAAGTTTTTAATTTCTTCCTTGAGCTTCATAGTAACCCATTCATTGTTCAATAACATGCTATTTAGCCTCCATGTGTTCAAATGTCTTTGCATGTTTTTGTTGCAATTGATTTCTAGTTTCATGCCATTGTGATCTGAGAAGATGTTTGATATGATCTCACTCTTCTTGAATTTGTAGAGATTTAGTTTGTGTTCTATCATGTGGTTTATCTTTGAGAATATCCCATGTGCGCTTGAGAAGAATGTGAATCCTGTAGTTTTGGGTTGTAATTCTCTGTAGATATCTGTTAAATCTATTTGGCCTAGTGCTTCATTTAGAGTCTCTGTTTTCTTGCTAATTTTTTTAGAGGATACATCCAGTGGTGTCAATGAGGTGTTGAAGTCCTCTGCTATAATTGTATTGCTGTTGATTTCTCGTTGGAAGTCCTCCAGAAGATTTTTAATATATTTTGGTGCTCCTATATTGGGTGCATATATGTTTATGATGGTTATATCTTCCTGTTGGATAGATCCTTTCAATATTATGTAGAGGCCTTCTTTGTCTCTTGTTATTGCCTTCATTTTGAAATATATTTGATCAGATATGAGTATTGCTACCCCAGGTTTTTGTTTTGTTTTTTTTGCTTTCTGTTTGCTTGAAAGATTTTTTTCCATCCCTTCACTTTCAACCTATGTGAGTCTTTTGTTGAGAGGTGGGTCTCTTGTAAACAACATATAGATGAGTTATGCTTTCTTATCCAATCAGCTACTCTGTATCTTTTTATCGGAGCATTTAGTCCATTTACATTTAAGGTGATTATGGATATGTACTTATTTATTGTCATTTTTTCTTTAGTTTGTTTATATTTTTCTTCTTATTTCTTCTAATAATTACAGCAGTCCTTTTAACATTGCTTGCAGAGCTGCTTTGGTGCTAATATATTCCTTTAGCCTTTTTTTGTCTGGGAAGCTCTTCATTTGACCTTCTATTTTGAATGATAGCCTTGCTGGGTAGAGTAGTCTTGGATTCAGAACCTTGTTTTAAATGACCTTGATTTCTTCATGCCACTCGCTTCTGGCCTGTAGAGTTTCTGTTGAGAAGTCAGCTGAGAGCCTTATGGGGTTTCCTTTGCAGGTAACCTGTTGCTTATCTCTTGCTGCTTTTAGGATTCTCTCTTTGTCTTTAATATTTGGCATTTTGATTACTATGTGTCTTGGTGTGGGCCTGTTTGGGTTCTTCTTACTTGGGGCTCTCTGTGCTTCTTGAACTTGAATGCCTTCTTTCTTCACCAAATTAGGGAATTTTTCTGTCACTATTTTTTGGAATATATTCTCTAACCCTTGCCCATTTTCTTCTTCTTTGGGGAATCCTATGATTTGAATATTATTACATTTCCAGTTGTCCCACAGTTCTCTTAAGCTGTCTTCCTGTTTTTGAATTGTTTTTTCCTTTTGGTTTTCTGATTGGTTGATTTTTTTCTACCCTGTCTTCTTATTCTCTGATCTGGACCTCAGCTTCCTCTTCTCTGCTAGTTAGTCCTTCCAGTGTGTTCTTAATTTCTGCTTTGTCATTCTTCATTTCCACATGGCTGGTTTTCAATGTTTCTATATCTTTACTCATGGTGCTAATATCCTTACTCATGCTATTGAGCTTCCTCAAGATGATGGCTCTGAACTCTATCTTTGATAATTTGCTTACCTGCATTTCATTTATCTCATCTTTGATAGAGTTACCTTGTTCTTTCATTTGGGATTTGTTTCTTTGTTTCACCATTTTGGCTATCTCAGTGGGTTTTGGAGCCTGCCAAATTTTTCCTGTGGGTATTCATGTTCTGCAGTTTGTGACTCTCTCTACTAGGTTTGGATGGGTCTGGGTGGGCCAACATTAAACACCACTGTCAAGTCTTACTTTCCTGGGTAGATTTGCAAGCCCAGGAAAGGTCAGTTATTCTGTAGCTTTTTCCTGGTGGCTAGTCTCAGTTACTCAGTGCCTTGGAATGTAGCCCTAGTGTTCTGCATAAGAGGATTTCCAGAGGGTGGGATAGATGTCGGCTGTTAATGAACCACACCTGCGGGGCTATTGCTTTTCCCCACAGCTTGAGGAAGGAACACATTGGCCTCCCTTTTTTGTGGCTGCAAATCAGCGAAAACTCTGAGTGCCTTTCAAATCCTGGGTGTCCCCCAGAGTTCCAGCCCAGTCTGCCCTCCCTCTGCCATAGCCCCCAGGTGAGTTTCTGTGGCTATTCTAGTGCTCTGTCCCAGCTCTCTGTACTGTGGAGCGGGCTTGGTCTTTATACCCCAAGGTCACTGCTCACAGCTAAGTCTACTTCTGTCTGTGGGCTCCCAGCTCACCACCCTCTCATGCCTCCGCAGATTCTACCAGTGTCCCCAGTTATATGGTCCTGTCCTGCTGCTTTACGGTTGCTTTTCTCCAAGGATTTGTCTTTATTTTAGTTGTAATTCCCGTTTTGTCCTGGAAGATTGTCTACGTAGCTTCCATCCACTCCGCCTTCATTTTCACATCCTCTACACATATCATGTGCACAGCTGGGTTGCACAGGCCTTTTGGGTGCCCCCGCACCCTGCAGGTCCTGCGGGTAACTGGATCACACAGTCCCTTTGAGGACCAGACTCTATGCCCATGTTATGGACTGCTGGGTCGCACAGGCCTCTCTGGTGCTTCTGCACCCTGCAGGTCCCGCAGGTAACTGGGTTGCACAATCCCTTCTGTGTTGCACAGGCCTCTCTGGTTCCCCTGCACCCTGCAGTTCCGGTGGGCAGTCAGCTGGATCGCACCAGTCTCTCTCAGGCTCTGGCTTCCTACTGCTCTTGTGGGCTACTGGACTGCACAGGCCTCTGTGGAGCCCCAGGTCCCACAGCTGGTGGCTGGGGAGTGCTGCTGCCCCATGGGGCTCAATTCCTGCTCAGCTTTTGCTATAGTTTTGGGGGATGGGTCTCAGCTTCTGGTCTGTGCTTCAGTTGCCTGGGAATGGATGTCTGCTCCCCAGCCTCTGTTGCTGGGGGTATATCTCAACTCTGATTGGGCTGCTACTATGGGGGATGGTGCTGGGTTCTGGGCTATCTGAGGCTT
>NW_023425348.1:51446403-51594271 GCF_014108415.1 Molossus molossus
CCTTTGCAGGTAACCTGTTGCTTATCTCTTGCTGCTTTTAGGATTCTCTCTTTGTCTTTAATATTTGGCATTTTGATTACTATGTGTCTTGGTGTGGGCCTGTTTGGGTTCTTCTTACTTGGGGCTCTCTGTGCTTCTTGAACTTGAATGCCTTCTTTCTTCACCAAATTAGGGAATTTTTCTGTCACTATTTTTTGGAATATATTCTCTAACCCTTGCCCATTTTCTTCTTCTTTGGGGAATCCTATGATTTGAATATTATTACATTTCCAGTTGTCCCACAGTTCTCTTAAGCTGTCTTCCTGTTTTTGAATTGTTTTTTCCTTTTGGTTTTCTGATTGGTTGATATTTTTCTACCCTGTCTTCTTATTCTCTGATCTGGACCTCAGCTTCCTCTTCTCTGCTAGTTAGTCCTTCCAGTGTGTTCTTAATTTCTGCTTTGTCATTCTTCATTTCCACATGGCTGGTTTTCAATGTTTCTATATCTTTACTCATGGTGCTAATGTCCTTACTCATGCTATTGAGCTTCCTCAAGATGATGGCTCTGAACTCTATCTTTGATAATTTGCTTAACTGCATTTCATTTATCTCATCTTTGATAGAGTTACCTTGTTCTTTCATTTGGGATTTGTTTCTTTGTTTCACCATTTTGGCTATCTCAGTGGGTTTTGGAGCCTGCCAAATTTTTCCTGTGGGTATTCATGTTCTGCAGTTTGTGACTCTCTCTACTAGGTTTGGATGGGTCTGGGTGGGCCAACATTAAACACCACTGTCAAGTCTTACTTTCCTGGGTAGATTTGCAAGCCCAGGAAAGGTCAGTTATTCTGTAGCTTTTTCCTGGTGGCTAGTAGTCTCAGTTACTCAGTGCCTTGGAATGTAGCCCTAGTGTTCTGCATAAGAGGATTTCCAGAGGGTGGGATAGATGTCGGCTGTTAATGAACCACACCTGCGGGGCTATTGCTTTTCCCCACAGCTTGAGGAAGGAACACATTGGCCTCCCTTTTTTGTGGCTGCAAATCAGCGAAAACTCTGAGTGCCTTTCAAATCCTGGGTGTCCCCCAGAGTTCCAGCCCAGTCTGCCCTCCCTCTGCCATAGCCCCCAGGTGAGTTTCTGTGGCTATTCTAGTGCTCTGTCCCAGCTCTCTGTACTGTGGAGCGGGCTTGGTCTTTATTCCCCAAGGTCACTGCTCACAGCTAAGTCTACTTCTGTCTGTGGGCTCCCAGCTCACCACCCTCTCATGCCTCCGCAGATTCTACCAGTGTCCCCAGTTATATGGTCCTGTCCTGCTGCTTTACGGTTGCTTTTCTCCAAGGATTTGTCTTTATTTTAGTTGTAATTCCCGTTTTGTCCTGGAAGATTGTCTACGTAGCTTCCATCCACTCCGCCTTCATTTTCACATCCTCTACACATATCATGTGCACAGCTGGGTTGCACAGGCCTTTTGGGTGCCCCCGCACCCTGCAGGTCCTGCGGGTAACTGGATCACACAGTCCCTTTGAGGACCAGACTCTATGCCCATGTTATGGACTGCTGGGTCGCACAGGCCTCTCTGGTGCTTCTGCACCCTGCAGGTCCCGCAGGTAACTGGGTTGCACAATCCCTTCTGGGTTGCACAGGCCTCTCTGGTGCCCCTGCACCCTGCAGTTCCCGTGGGCAGTCAGCTGGATTGCACCAGTCTCTCTCAGGCTCTGGCTTCCTACTGCTCTTGTGGGCTACTGGACTGCACAGGCCTCTGTGGAGCCCCAGGTCCCACAGCTGGTGGCTGGGGAGTGCTGCTGCCCCATGGGGCTCAATTCCTGCTCAGCTTTTGCTATAGTTTTGGGGGATGGGTCTCAGCTTCTGGTCTGTGCTTCAGTTGCCTGGGAATGGATGTCTGCTCCCCAGCCTCTGTTGCTGGGGGTATATCTCAACTCTGATTGGGCTGCTACTATGGGGGATGGTGCTGGGCTCTGGGCTATCTGAGGCTTCCACGACAGGCACCTTGGGAGCTCCACTACTGTGCACTAGTCTGTGTTGGCACAGACTGTCCACTGGTTCGATGGTGCCAGGTATGCTGGTGGGCTCAGGTTGCTGGGCCCTAGCCACTCCCACTGTCTCCTCCCAGGGAAGACCCGGGTTCTTCCAAAATGGTGGGACCTCCCCAAGGTGCAGAGAGAAGCACCCTGAAGAGCCACTGACCGCAGTAGCTGGCTGCTCCCCTCCACAGCACAGGAACCTTCTGCTCCAAGTCTCTGCACTGCTCGGGTTTGGTCGTCCACCTTCATGTCCCCTCACACTCTCACACACTAGCTCACTCTCTCACACATTCCCCCTCCCTCCGGTCCTGCCCACTGCCATCTTCTATCTAATGTTTTATCTTTTTAACAAAAATTATATATATTTAAGGCATACAAGATATTTTTAACATATATGTACATGGTAAAATGATTAATACATTCAAGCTAATTAACATGTCTATCTCTTCTCATAGCTACCTTTTTTTCAGGGTGGTGTGGCATGGTGAGAGCACCTGACATGTATTTTCTTAACAAGTTTCCAGTATTAAATACAACATTATTTACAACTGCAGTTACCATGCTGTACATTAAATTCCTAGAACTTAATCATCCTATATTACAGCAACGTCGTACACTTTGACTAACACCTCCCCATTTCCTCTACCTCCTCAACCCTGACAGCTACTATTCTCCTATCTGCTTCTAAGAATTTGACTTTCTTAGATTCCACACATGAGTGACATCATGCAGTATCTTTCCTTCTGTGTCTGGCTCTTTTTAATTAGTATCATGTCTCTAGGAACATCCGTGTTGTTGAAAATGACAAGATTTCCATCTTGTTTATGGCTAAATAATATTCCATTTGTGTGTGTGTGTGTGTGTGTATGTGTATCACATCTATTAATATGATCATATGGTTATTGTCTTTCATTCTGTTAATGTGGTATATTGCATAGATTGATTTGCACATGTTAAAATATCCATGTATTCTGGACATAAATCCCATTTGATCACAAATTAAATCCCATTTCATTTAATTAATAAAATGAAAAAGCTTACAATAATTATATGAGACAGTAGAGAAATTCATATTAAGCAGGGGGTATTTGTGAAAATCGAATGGTGAAGATTGTGAAATGGCTTGTCAGAGAACCTCTAGTCAAATTTTAATTCAATGTTGAACAAAGAATGAGACCTGGAGACTCAGTCGGTTCTGACCACTTCTAATCAATGAAGCTTTGATAAGAACCTTAGTGGCAAGCCCTTCAGCAGCTCTCCTCAGCTGAATTCACCCCAGAACAAAGCTGTGCTTCTCGTCTTCGGAATCTTCTTTCTTTGACGGTGTTTCTCCTGATACGTTCTACTTTCATTTTGGAATCTTCTCTCTTCCACTCATCAACTTTCCACGGAGTACATTCTCCATCTCTTCATCTTAACTAAACCTGATTGCATGAGAAAGGTACGTCTGCTTCTCAGCTCTGTTGAAGAGAAGGTGCCTACTCCCCTCTTCTGAGTCACCATTACACAATGTTGACATTCTCCTAACTCCTTACCACCTTTCTAAATCGTTTATGTGCAGTCCTCATGACAACAGATTACTCACTGACACCAATACTACCCAGCTGTGAAACAATATGCTGTTGTTCTCAGAGTCCTTTACTGACCACTCAGTTTCTTCTCCTTATTTATTAAAGACTTTACCACTGGCCTCTTGATCCTTTAAACATGTCAGCCCCTCAGTCCTGCCACAGCATTGGTAACGTCACACCATGTGGATGTACCATTAGACAATGTGACCTCAAAAATGCCTAGACCTCCGCCCTGGCCAGTTTGGCTCAGCGGTTAGAGCGTCGGCCTGCAGTCTGGAGAGACCCGGGTTCGGTTCCCGCTAAGGGCACGTACTTCGGTTGCAGTTTGTCCCCGGCCCTGGTTGGTTGTGCGGGTGGCAGCCACTCGATGTGTCCCTTCACGTCGATGTTTCTCTCTCTCTCTCTCTCTTCCTCTCTCTCCCTCCCACTCTATCTGTACAAAAACTGGAAAAATATCCTCCTCGGGTGAGGATAAAAAAAAAAAAAAAAAAAATGCCTAGACCTCCTACAGCATCTATAATCTGCCACAATCTATGTGAGAACTTGACTACAATCTCCTCAATTAGATTCAATTATATATGGCACCTTTCACCACTGTGGTTCATATATTAGAAGATATTGGTCATTATTCGTGCTCTAACTTAAATAGCATTTGAATTATTGCCTATTGAGGACTTGAAGAAGTTAATTATGAGATCATCTAGTCTACTCTTTTGTTGGGGGATGGGAAGCATAGCTCTGGCAGACTTTTGTATATTAATCCTGGAATTTGATATGTTTAAAATGCCTATTTCTTTTACGTAGTTCTCATCAGTTTACTTTTTGAAGTATTCACCCATTACCATACAGTTTTTAATTTTCTTTGAATAGAGTTGAACACGGTAATTTATTAAAATTATTTGAAATTTATCTGTATTGTTGTCTTACACTTGACTACATTGTAACTCTAAATGTGTTTGTTTTCTCCTTTTTCGAGTAAATTAGTGATTTTTTTTCCTTCTTTCTCTCAGTTTGTCTCTACTTCTTTCATTTTTCTTTTTCTTTTTAGAGTAATTCTTCTCCTCCTTCAAAGGCAACCAAAATTATGAAAACAGTGTTTCATAGCACTTTTATATTTCTCTTACATACATATGTACATGTATATATGCATATATGTACATATATGTGTAATAACATTTTCAAATATTTTAAAACTACATCGAATGTAGTTTGTAGTATGAAAGGAGTGAGACCAGGGCCTATTGGGCCATTAGAACCCACTTTGATTGCTTTGTACATGAAGTGATATTTATTAGAAGTACTCCACTTTCTCCACTAGTATTTATCAGTGCTCTATGAATGTGTTAAGAAGTGTTGGGGGCTCTTTTACTTACCATCTGTGAGAAAAACCTATAGACATTGTCTAGCACTTTCCCAAGAGCTATTTGCATTTCTTTGTTTCTTAGGCTGTAAATTATGGGATTAAGCAGAGGACTCAGCACTGTATATGTAACAGCCATCAGCATATCATCACGAAATGAATCACTGTCCTTGGGTCTCAGATAGACAAAGCCAGCAAATCCATAGTGTATGCACACTACAGTGAGGTGAGAGGAACACGTATAGAAGGCCTTGTACCTCCCCTTTGCAGAGGGCATCTTCACGACTACAGACACAATGAAGATGTAGGAAATCATAATTAAAGCAAAGCTGCCCACTAACACAAAAACGATGAATACAAGAAGGGTCATTTTCTGAAAAATAGTGTAATCACAAGCAAGAGACACTACAGGTGCGATGTCACAAAAAAAGTGCTGGATGGTGCTAGCGTCACAAAAAGACAAGTTGAATACTATGAGGACAATGCACAGGGACACCACAATCCCAGTGACAAAAGAGGCCAACATGAGCTGAAAGCAGCTCCTGTGGGTCATCAGGATGGGGTAGTGCAGCGGGTGGTGAATGGCAGTGTAGCGGTCATAGGACATGGCAGCCATGATGAAGCAGTTATTACCTGCCAAGCCAAAGAAGAAAAACATCTGCGTGGCACATTCAGGGAGAGAGATGGTCTTGCTGTCTGATAGCAAGTCCACTAGCATTCGGGGGATGATTACCATAGTGGTACAGGTTTCTGAAAAGGACAGGCCAGAGAGGAAGAAGTACATGGGGGTGTGAAGGTTGTGGCTGAGCTTAATGGCCACCATTACAGACACATTTGCAGCTAGGATAGTCATATGGGAGAAGAAAATCATCACAAAGAGGAGACCCTGCAGGTCTGGGAAACTGGAAAATCCCCATAGAAGAAATGTGCTCACTGTGGTACGATTGGCCATCATCTAGTAGGCTCAGTAAGGTTCTTCCACAGATGCAGATATTCTTGAGGTCAAGACTCTGATAAGATTGTAAAAAGCACTGATGTCATCTGGACTTTAATCAAGGGTCCCTGGGCAATGGCAAGACTACTCTCAATGAGAAACCCTGAGAAATGGGAGTTAAATGCATCTGGCTAAATTTAAGTTCAGGATTCAATGATAAGAAAGATTCTAGTAGAAAATCTCTATAAATGTCATAAAGTATGATGAAATATATCCTGGGAACTCCCTCCTTTATCTCCTCTTATCTCCTCTGCAGTCAGAATCTGTATGAAAGAGGGAAATATGAAAAGTGCTTATTTTCTCCCCTACAAGAGTATGAAGTGTAGCAGGTGCAAAATGTTTGTGTGGGATCTAATTATAGCCTGGCATACAAAGGTGCCTAACAATGTTGACTAAATGTGAATGTAGGAAGTAAGAACATTTTTTGGAATGGCCTTTAAACATTCTTGGAAAGTAATGTTATCTTCAGAGGTGCTCCTCAGAAGGTGGTGACTGCTTAGCTAGCAATTGTGCCATTGAGTAGACTTAATAAATGAAATTACTGTTTTGAAATGTGTATTGGTTTTCTATTCATGACAATAAGTTAAGGCTGGAGGTGTTCGATATCAGTCTCCCATTCATGCAGATCTTGAAGGCAAAGGGTATGGAGAAACCATCCCCATCCCAGATGGTTCATTTGTGTTCACGATGTCTGGATTAATTCTTGAATTTTCAGGAACATTTCCAGGATATTTTCTAACTGAAAGGGCTGCTTTGTACCATAGCTGTTTTTAGAGCTTAAGTTCCTCTGGTCATTTCATGAGTTCATCCACTTTACTGCATATGAGATGGCAGCATGGACAAGGACTTTCCATACAATATGTGGTTTGGTTTCAAGCACTGTTGTCAGGGAAGAAAAGAAAAACAGTGAGAAGACATGGGTGTGGAGTTGACAGTTGAGGAAAGAGTGGTAGAGACACGCTGGAAAATGTTCTGTAGGATCTACATCGCTTGAAAAAAATATATCTTTAGCTTAAATTTTGTGTTCTTTATGCACTGAAGTACTGGGCAAAATATATATGTAAGAAGGCATGTCAGGTAACCAGTATTTACTCAATATCTAAAATGTTCTGGTCAATATGCTGTGTGTTTGATAGAATTTTCTCATTAAATTTCTCCCAACAACTCTGTATAGTAAGTATTTTAATCCTGATGTTATAACAATTGAAAGTAGGGTATACTCACAGCCAATGCATTAATTTCACAAATATTTCTTTAATATCTATGATGTGTTAGTCAATTCCATTTATGGGAAAGGTGACATTGGATAAGACATATGACTTCTCCTATCTCAGATAGAGAAAGAGGCCATCAAAAAAATTAAATAAAAGTGATATGAGATGTGAAAATGGAGGCGAAGTGAATGGAAGCTACACAGATAATTTCCCAGGCCCAAATGGGAATTACAACTAAAATAAAGACAAATCCTCAGAAAAAAGCAACAGTAAAGCAGCATGACAGAGCCACATAAACAGGGACACTGGTAGGATCTGCAGAGGCACGAGAGGGTGGCGAGCTGGGAGCCCAGGACAGCAGCAGTCTTAGCTGTTAGCAGCGCCATTGGGGAATAAAGACCAAGCCTGCTCCACTGCACAGAGAGCCAGGACAGAGCGCTAAAATAGCCACAGCCACTCACTTGGGGGCTATGGCAGAGGAAGGGCAGACTGGGCTGGAACTATGTGGGAACCCAGGATTTGAAGGGCACTCAGAACTTTTGTTGAGTTGCGGCCATAAAAGAAGGGGGCTAGTGTGCTCCTTCCTGGAACTGTGAGGAAAAGCAGCCCTCCCTTCCCTCGGAGATTCAGCCTTTCCCAGGTGAGACTCATTAACAACCAGGATCTATCCCACTCTCTGTAAATCCTCTTATGCAGAACACCAGGGCTACATTCCAAGTCACTGGGTAACTGAGACTACTAGCCACCAGGAAAAAGCGACAGAATAACTGACCTTTCCTGGGCTTGCAAATCTACCCAGGAAAGTAAGACTTGACAGTGGTGTTTAATGTTGGCCCACCCAGACCCATCCAAACCTAGTAGAGAGAGTCACAAACTGCAGAACATGAACACCCACAGGAAAAATTTGGCAGGCTCCAAAACCCACTGAGATAGCCAAAATGGTGAAACAAAGAAACAAATCCCAAATGAAAGAACAAGGTAACTCTATCAAAGATGAGATAAATGAAATGCAGTTAAGCAAATTATCAAAGATAGAGTTCAGAGCCATCGTCTTGAGGAAGCTCAATAGCATGAGTAAGGACATTAGCACCATGAGTAAAGATATAGAAACATTGAAAACCAGCCATGTGGAAATGAAGAATGACAAAGCAGAAATTAAGAACACACTGGAAGGACTAACTAGCAGAGAAGAGGAAGCTGAGGTCCAGATCAGAGAAAAAGAAGACGGGTAGAAAAAAATCAACCAATCAGAAAACCAAAAGGAAAAAACAATTCAAAAACAGGAAGACAGCTTAAGAGAACTGTGGGACAACTGGAAATGTAATAATATTCAAATCATAGGATTCCCCAAAGAAGAAAATGGGCAAGTGTTAGAGAATATATTCCAAAAAATAGTGACAGAAAAATTCCCTAATTTGGTGAAGAAAGAAGGCATTCAAGTTCAAGAAGCACAGAGAGCCCCAAGTAAGAAGAACCCAAACAGGCCCACACCAAGACACATAGTAATCAAAATGCCAAATATTAAAGACAAAGAGAGAATCCTAAAAGCAGCAAGAGATAAGCAACAGGTTACCTGCAAAGGAAACCCCATAAGGCTCTCAGCTGACTTCTCAACAGAAACTCTACAGGCCAGAAGCGAGTGGCATGAAGAAATCAAGGTCATTTAAAACAAGGATCTGAATCCAAGACTACTCTACCCAGCAAGGCTATCATTCAAAATAGAAGGTCAAATAAAGAGTTTCCCAGACAAAAAAAAAAAAAAAAAGGCTAAAGGAATATATTAACACCAAACCAGCACTGCAAGATATGAAAAAGAACTGCTGTAATTAGTATAAGAAATGGGAAGGAAAATGTAACCAGACTAAACAAAAATGGCAATAAATAAGTACATATCAATTATCACCTTAAATGTGAATAGTTTGAATGCTCCAATAAAAAGACACAGAGTAGCTGACTGGATAAGAAAGCATGACTCACATATATGTTGTTTACAAGAGACCCACCTCACAACAAAAGACTCACATAGGTTGAAAGTGAAGGGATGGAAAAAAATCTTTCAAGCAAACAGAACGAAAATTAAAGCTGGGGTAGAAATATACATATGTCATCAAATATATTTCAAAATGAAGGCCATAACTAGAGACAAAGAAGGTACCACATAATATTGAAAGGATCTATCCAACAGGAAGTTATAACCTTGGTAAACATATATGCACCCAATATAGGAGCACCAACATATATGCAAAATCTTCTGGAGAACTTCAAGAGAATTCAACAGCAATACAATCATAGCAGGGGACTTCAGTACCCTGCTGACATAACTAGATAGATCTTCTAGACAAAAAATTAGCAAGAAAACAGAGACTCTAAATGAAGCACTAGGTCAAATGGATTTAATAGAATCTACAGAGAATTATACCCCAAAACTGCAGAATTCACATTCTTCTCAAGTGCACATGGAGCATTCTCAAATATAGACCACATGTTAGGGCACCAACTAAGTCTCTACAAGTTCAAGAAGACTGAAATCATATCAAGCATCTTCTCAGACCACAATGGCATGAAACTAGAAATCAATTGCAACAAAACCATGAAAAGACATTTGAACACATGGAGGCTAAATAGCATGTTATTGAACAATGAATGGGTTACCATGAAGCTCAAGGAAGAAATTAAAAACTTCCTGGAAACCAATGAAAATGAACACACAACAACACAAAATCTATGGGATGCAGTGAAAGCAGTTCTGAGGGGGAAGTTCATAGCATTACAGGCCTACCTCAAGAAACAAGAAAAATTTATAATAGACTATCTAACCTCACAACTTAAAGAACTAGAAAGCAAACAAACAAACAAACAAACAAAAAAACCCAGAGCAATTAGAAGGAAGGAAATAGTAAAAATTGGAGCCAAAATAAATTACATAAAGACCAAAAGAAAACAATTTAAAGGATCAATGAAACAAAGAGCTGGTTCTTTGCAAAGATAAACAAGATTGATGAACCCTTAGCTAGACTCACCAAGAAACAAAGCGAGAGAACCCAAATACACAAAATCAGAAATGAAAGAGGAAAAATAATAACTGACCCCACAGAAATACAAAGGATTGTGAACAAATATTATGAACAATTATATGGCAACAAATTCGACAATCTAAGTGAAATGGACACATTTCTCGAAACACATAGTCTCCCAAAACTAGACCAGGAAGAAATAGAAAACTTGAACAGAACAATAACAACAAAAGATATTGAGATGTAATTAAGACTCTCCCAGAAAACAAAAGCCCAGGCCCAAACGGCTTCATGGGAAAATTTTACTGAACATTCAAAGAAGAACTAATACCCATTCTCTTCAAACTATTTCAAAAAATTCAAGAAGAAGGAAGATTTCCAAACTTGTTTTATGAGGCCAGCAAAATTCTAATTCTAAAACCAGAAAAAGACACTACAAAAAAAGAAAACTACAGGCCAATATCCCTGATGAACATAGATGCCAAAATCCTGAACAAAATACTAGCAAATCATATCCAGCAATACATCAAAAAAATTATTCACCCTGGCCAAGTGGGAGTCATCCCAGGGATGCAAGGAAGGTACAATAATCACAAATCAATAAAAGTGATACACCAAATAAACAAAATGAAAGATAAAAATCATATGTTCATATCAATTGATGCTGAAAAAGCATTCGACAAAATTCTGCACCCATTTCTGATAAAAATGCTCAGCAATCTGGGAATAGAGGGATCATATCTCGTCATAATAAAGGCCATATATGAACGACCTACAGCCAACATCATACTCAATGAGCAAAAATTAAAAGCATTTCCCTTAAGAACAGGAAAAAAACAAGGTTGCCCACTTTACCACTCTTATTTAACATAGTACTGGAAGTCTTAGCCACAACAATCAGACAGGAAGAAAAAATAAAAGGGATCCAAATGGGAAAGGAGGAAGTGAAACTGTCATTATTCGCAGATGATATGATACTATACGTAGAAAACCCCAAAGACTCCATCAAAAATTTGCTAGACTTAATAAGTGAATTTGGCAAAGTAGCAAGATACAAAATTAACGTTAAGAAATCAATGGGATTCTTATACACCAGTGATGAACTCACAGAAAGAGAAACTGAAAAAACAATCCCATTTACCATCACAGCAAAAAAATTAAGATATCTCAGAATAAACTTAACAAAGAAACAAAGGACCTATTTGCAGAAAACTACAGGACATTGCAAAAAAGAAATAGAGGAAGATATAAAAAAGTGGAAACACATACCTTATTCATGGATTGAAAGAATTAACATCATTCAAATGTCTATACTACCCAAAGCAATCTATAGATTCAATGTAATCAACCTATTTGATGAACTCTCCCCATCAAAATACCAATGACATACTTCACAGAACTAGAACAAAAGAACATATGGAACCAAAAAAAAGACCTCGAATAGCCACAGCAATCTTGAAAAAGAAGAACAATGTTGGAGGGATCACATTACCAGATTCCAGGTTATACTGCAAAGCCACTGTAATCAAAACAGCCTGGTAGTGGGACAACAACAGGGAGATAGATCAATGGAACAGAATAGAGAACCCAGAAAAGGACCCAAGACAATATGCTCAATTAATATTTGACAAAGGTAGCAAAAGCACACAGTGGAGTAAAGACAGCCTCTTTAATTAATGGTATTGGGAAAATTGGACAGCTACATGCTAAAAAAATGAAATAGACCATCAACTTACACCATACACAAGAATAAACTCAAAATGGATAAAAGATTTAAATGTGACTCATGAATCCATAAAAATCCTAGAAGAAAATGTAGGCAACAAAATTTCAGACATCATACACATCAGACTTTTCACTGGTACATCACCTAAGGCAACAGAAACAAAGGAGAAATGAACACATGGGACTACATCAAACTCAAAAGCTTCTGCACAGCAAAAGATATAATCATCAAAATGGAAAGGCAACTGACTGTATGGGAGAGCATCATTGCCAATGATATATCAGATAAGGGTTCAATTTCCAATATATAGAGAGTGCTCATACATCTCAACAAAAGGAAGACAAAGAATCCAATTAAAAAATGGGCATAGGAACTAATTAGACATCTCTCCAAACAGGAGCTACAGATGGCTAAGAGACATATGAAGAAATGCTCAACATCACTAATCATCAGAGAGATGCAAATTAAAACAACAATGAGGTATCACCTCACACCTGTCAGAATGGCCGCCATCAAGAAATCATCAAACAACAAGTGTTGACGAGGGTGTGGAGAGAAGGGGACTCTAGTACACTGCTGGTGGGAATGCAGACTGGTGCATCCACTATGGAAAACAATATGGTGTTACCTCAGAAAATTAAAAATTGAACTGCCATTTGACCCAGTGATCCCGCTTCTAGGAATATACCCTAAGAAGCCTGAAACACCAATCAGAAAGAATATATGTACCCCCATGTTTGCAGCAGCACTATTTACAATAGCTAAGATCTGGAGACAGCCCAAATGTCCATCAGTTAACGAATGGATAAAAAAAGCTGTCGTGCCCTGGCCGGTTTGGCTCAGCAGTTGGAGCGTCGGCCTGCGGTCCGGAGAGACTCGGGTTCGGTTCCAGCTAAGGGCATGTACTTCGGTTGCAGTTTGTCCCCGGCCCTGGTTGGTCATGCGGGTGGCAGCCACTCGATGTGTCCCTTCACGTCCATGTTTCTCTCACTCTCTCTCTCTTCCTCTCTCTCCCTCCCACTCTATCTGTACAAAAAAATGGGAAAATATCCTCGGGCAAGGATAAAAAAAATAAAATAAAATAAAAATAAAAAATAAGCTGTCGTACATATACACAATGGAATACTATGCAACTGTAAGAAAGATCTCTTATCCTTTGAGATGACATGGAGGGACCTGGAAAGTATTATCCTAAGTCAAAAAAGCCAAACAGAGAAAGACAAGTATCATATGATCTCACTTATTTATGGAATATAATGAATATAGCAGTCTGAGTAATGGGATAGTCCCAGAGACGTGGAAGTGGGGTACAGACTGACAATCCCCAGAAGATCGGATGGTGGGGGAGAAATAAACCACAGAACTTATATGCATGTATGCATAAACAATGGACATGGACAACAAAGGTGGGGACGGGGCAGGGAGGGGGGAAGGGGGAATCAGTGGGGGGGAAAGAAGAAACATCTGTAACAAAAATTAATTAATTAATTTTTTTAAAAAAAGAAAGTGATATGAGAGTGAGGTACCTGGTGGCTACTTTGAACTATAGAATCAAGAAAGCCCTTTCTATGGAATTACACTTACTTTGTGATTGAAATACCGCCCACCTCTGAAAGATCGAGGGAGCAAATAACACGCAAGAAACAGCTAGTACAAAGATCTCACAGTGGGAATGAGCTTGACATATTAAAAGACTATGAAGACAGTCGATGTACCCAGAACACCTGTCTCATGGGTCATCTTAAACACCTTATGAGATAAATAGTACTAGTGTGCCCATGATTGAGATCAGGAAACTATGACTTAGGAATGTACTTAATTTGTAAAGATGATCAAGTTTGTTAAAGGGGGAGCTAGCATTTATTCCCAAGCACAGTGACTCTGGAGACGACCTTCTTAACCAGTAGATTGCAGTGTCCCTGCAAGTGCCTAGCATAGCGTTCAAGGTCTACTATCCATCCCCACCTTCTGCCACCAACCTCCCCATATGGGAAACATCCCCACAGGCCCCAAGCATGGCATGTTCTATTGGGGCTCTCCTGCTGTGCACACATTGTTTCTCTATGTGTGGTGTTCTTCCTGCCCTTGTCTGCTTCTTAAATCACAGTCTTTGTTTCAAACCCCATTCAAATGTCACCTCCCCAGAAAGCCCTCCCTAATCAGTCTAATTGAGTTAATACATTCTGTGTTCACATTTGATTGCCTTATGGTGACATTTTTAACACATCCAACTTCTTCACTAATCAAGGCAGAGGCTCTTTTACCATTTTGTCCACATACCTGCAGCATAACTTGGTAAATATAGGCATTTGTGTCATGAGAGTTCAACAATAAGTCGGGTGCCGTCTTCCCCAGAAAGCTTCACTTGGTCTTTTCTCAGGCGTACTGACTAATTCTTCTCAACTATATTGTTTTCTTTCTTTATGATTTACCTAATTTGGACAGGTGCAAAAAGTTGTTGGTGTTATCTTCAATATATTGTAATACCCACTTACATATAGCCACATCACCTAGCAATGTGAAAACTGCATATCGATAGTTAATACATAATTATTTAATGAATGCTGCATATTCTGCCACCCCCTCACCCCCGCAAAAGAGGGGGGGGAGGAATGCTGTAAACTCTTGGAGTGGTTTCCTTGGAACAAAGCAAAAAAGACTATTTATGGTCTAAACTATATACTTCTTTTCTGTAGCATCAAATAACACATAATTGCCATAACTGCTCCTATAATAAGGAGCATATTGAGGTCACCAGGGGAGTCTTCTCAAGATTTGTGTATTCTCATTACAAGTTTCTGTCCGATCTTTCCAAGAAGAGAAAGGAAAAATTTCAGGAGAATTAGTATGTTTAGCTTTGGAAACCTTCACTTTGATTCTGTTACTTTCCTTTTCCATTTGTATTGATAATAAATCCCACTTTCCTCATAAGACTCAAGGGAACTAGGATTGAGAACGTTTAGGCATCCACTAGGCATTCCCATTACTTCTGGTCACTCTCTGACGATTTGAGGCAGATGTTTTCTGGCCCAGCATTTTGTAGTAAGTTCACCCTCGTTGAGTTATGCACTTCTGTAGACTGAAAGGGACATAATTGATGTCTTCCCCTGGAAAACTTGTGTTTCAGTTTATTTGTTTCCCGCTCTTGCAGAAAGATCTAGGGACTCAGTATGTCTGATTTCTTTGAGCTCTCAGTGAGACTTACAGGAATGAGGCTGCTTCTTGATGCTCAGCCACTTTGCAGACATTCTTGTCCAGTCTCCATGTCAAAGCCCTAAACGGTGAACACTGTAAACCAGTCTACCTTCCAAGAAATTACATCAAAACTATGGCCAGCCTGGGGACCCCTGGAACATTATCTCACTCATCATTCCCCACCAGATTGACCCGGGGATTTTTCTGGTGACTGCCCTTAATTTCAGCTCATGGGGAAATGTTCAAAGGTGGAGAAATGGGGAATATAAGTCATCTTTGAGTCAGCATTTGTACAATTTTCATAAAAGATACAGGAGTCCCCACTTATCCATAGGGGTACATGCCAAACCCCCAGTGGATGCCTAAAACTATGGATAGTACTTAACCATATATATATATAGTTTTTTCCTGTACATACATACTTAAAATTTCTTTTCTTTATTGATTTTAGAGAAAGGAAGGGAGAGGGAGAGAGAGACAAAAACATCTGTGAGAGAGAACATTGATTGGCTGCTCCCTTCATACCGCCCACTGGGGATTGGACCCACAACCTGGGCATGTGCCCTGATTGTTAATCGAACTGGCAACCTTTTGGTGCATGGGTCAATGCTCAACCACTGAGCCACACCGGCCAGGCCATATTTTTTCATATTAAAAAAAAAGCACTTTATGGCTTATTTGGCATACTCAAATTGCTAATGTCACTATTTTGTGGTTTGGAGCCATTATTTAATAATATGTGGGTTACTTAAACAAAAGCAGTATGATACCATGACAGTTGATTTGATAACTAGGACAGCTACTCTGTGATTAACTGGGGCTGGGCTGGGGGGTGGGGATAGCACATATACAACCTGGACATGCTAGATGAAAGGATGATTCGCATCCTGGGCAGGGTGGAATGGGACAGTGTAAGACTTCATCACCCTCCTCAGAGTGGCTCATAATTTATTAAGAATTTAATATTTCTGGAATTATTCACATAATATTTTCAGATTACGGTTGACTACAGTGAGAAAATAAAAGGGTATGTTTTACTGAGTTCTAGGTGTGAATTCTGATAGAAAATTTAACAATCTTTATGTGAATTAGAGGGTTATGAAGCTTATATTTTTTTCTGCTTATACATGGCTTTCTAAGTTCATATGTGTGTGTGTATATGTGTATGTGTGTGCGTGTATTGTGTGTATATACACACATACACATAAATTTATTTCCTTACTTTATTCAGTGAGGGTATATTAGATCCACCACCAAAGGAATACTTGTTTTACAAATCACAAGTGAATAATTTTGAAATCATTGAGAGTAGTCAAAGGAAAAACAAGGGAGGGGACACAAAGAATCAAATTGCCATTGGTTTACTGTGAAATTTATAAGCGCATAATAAGTGAAATATGAAAATTGCAGAGGAATCTTATACATGTTTTTCTTTATTTTTTCCTGCTTAATTCTTGTGATACACTGCAACCACCAAATTAGCCTTGAGATTATAGTGGGGATGGTTTTGTAATGGAATAGGGAATGGAGCAGAATTAGAGGAGCCTGTGTTCAAATCTAAGCTCTGCTTCTATTACATACAACATACATACAGTGATTTAATCTCCCTGATAACCATTTTCTCCTGTGTAACATGGTCCTCCATGAACCTCCATGCAGGGTCACAATGCTGTGTATACAGGCCTATCAGATAATGAGTGTCCAGTGCCTGCTAGTGCCATTTCCATTTGCTAAAACATCACACTGTTTATAGACATCTTTTCCTACAGCTGCTCAGCATACTAACCTGCTCACAGTTGCCTGGACCACTGAACGAGCTCTTCTGTCAGTCTGCTGTGTGACGTTGATCCCTCCTGGCACACTTTGCTTTGGTCTAGAGTTTGCAGTCCTGTCCTCAGTTTGCAGATTTCTAACCTCCTCGAATTGCCGTCGTCTGTGTCCCAATTATGCCAGGAATAAGAAAATAGTAGCATTTATCTCATCCAGCTGTACTCTTGGTATTTCCAATACCTTTTAACTGTTGATTAATACCCACAGCGCCTTGGTTATAGGTGGACAGAGCACAACATCAATGATAAATAGAAATATAAAATAAAATTCTCACCTTGTGACAAAGAGAAGTCACTTCAAATCGGTTTAAAAACAACAACAACATTAAGCTATATGAGGAACTCATTAATCATGCCCAGTTCTGTCTACCACTCTCTCTGTAATATTGTATTATTTGGGTAGAAGTTTTTAAACTATTTTGCCCCTTGAATTCCAGTGATGCACTTGCTCTCTGTCTGAAATTATGAAGTTTCTGATAACAATAGAGTAAAACCTTCTCTATTCCTTATGTCTGGAGCTGTGTTTCCTATAAATTCTAATGGGAATTTTGTGGCCACCTGAGACCATTGCCTTGGCACCACTTGGAGTTTCTTCCTCTCCATTAGATACCAGAAGATGGTCCTCTGTGGACTTGGAACTCATTGTGATGTCCACAAAACATTGATTTTCTATTCTGACATGACATCATGATTACTCACTGAGCTTTGTTCTTATTTATCGGAAAAGACAAACCAAGTAATTGAAACTCAACTTGTTCAGGTACATTTTGAAATGTGGATGGTTCCCTCAGGTATTTTTACTTCCTATTCAATATATATATTTTTATAGTTCTGAAAATTTGCCGATCCCTACGGATCTTCTGTCCTATACACAGGGCTGGGGGAGGGCCTGTCTTACTGGGGGTTGCCCAGGGATCTCTCAGAAGAAAGGTAGAAAAGACTATGAACAGATAGAATAACTCGTGGCTGCTTTCTCATGAGGCAACTCTTCTGTAGAAGGCCTTGCCGAACAGGAAAGTCCACTGTAATCAAGATCTCCATTTACTGCAGTGCCACTCAAACGTGTTTTCTCCTATTTCATGAAATTTCTAAAACAGTGAGCCATGCTGAAACAAGTACACTGTTAGCAACTTTATATCCACTACCTAGGTCATTCTGAATAATCACTCTCATATAATAAAGTGCCCCAGAACTTAGTGGACTTAACTAAATTCATATAGAGAGGGCTCAATACGGGTAGCTGAGACACTGAATGTCTTGTTGATGCTTAGCTGGTTTTTGATGCTGGCTGTAGTCTGAGACCTTACATGGGGACTCAGCCTCTCTGCATGTGCACAGTGACTGGGCTTTGTGGGTGAGCACGCCATGAGAGCCAAGTGGGTGCCATGTCAACTTTTCTGCTCTACCCGCTTGTACTGCATTCTTTTCCCTCAGACAGCCTTGAAGTTTCAACCAGAATCTCGAAGATGAAAATAGATTACAATTCTTTTTTTTAAATAGGTCATCAAAGTCACTGTTTTGTTTTGTTTTTTCTTGAATAATAATACAGAGAGAGACACCTGGCCAGTTTGATTCAGCAGTTAGAGCTTCGGTCCGCAGACTAGAGAGTCCTGGGTTTGGTTCCAGCTAAGGGCATGTACCTCAGTTGCAGTTTGTTTCTGGCCTCGGTTGGGGTCGTGTGGGTGGCAACTACTCGATGTGTCTCTTTAGCATCGATATTTCTCTCTTTCACTCTCTCCCTCACTCCCTCCTGCTCTATCTGAAGATAAATGCAAAAAAAAAAGTCCTTGGGTTAGGATAATAAAGATATTACACAGAGAGAGAGAAGAAGGGAGAGGAAGAGAGAGATAGAAACATTGATGAGAGAGAACATAGATTGGCCACCTCCTGCATACCCTCCCTGTGAAACTGGCTCACAACCTGGGCATGTGCCCTGACCGGGAATGGAACCAGCCACCTCTGGATGCATGGGTTGACACTCAACCACCGAGGCACACCGGCCAGACTAGATTACAACTCTTCATGAGACAGTGACAAAGTTCTGGAAAAGTGTGTGGGACTGAAATTATTGCTGTCATCATTTTTGAAAATGACATTGTGTCAACCATTCAGATTTCACTATATTTTCCTTCTCACACAGTTCTTTATTCTTTATCCATTTATCAATCCTTCTTATTTTAAAGGAAACTGCAGGCATCAGTACACTTCCTAATAAATACTTTTGTATACATATCAATAACTAGCGTTCAATACTTTTTTTGTTTTATTCCATAAAATTTAATGGAAATGTAAATAAAGTGAAATATGGAGATCCTAAGGGTATGAACACTCTGTATTGGCAAATGCATCAACCTGTGTAACCAACCACCTCTCCACATTTAGAATATTATCTTCAGCCCAGCAACTTCCCCCAGAACCCGCCCTATTAGTCCAGCCCTGCCATATAGAGGTGCCCACTGTAGATTGTAGTTTCCAGAATTCATGCAAACGGAATTATATAGTATGCCCCCTTTTTTGTAAGGTTTCATAGTTTTGTTTTGTTTTTAGTACATACAAATGCAACTGATTTTTGTATGTTGATTTTGTATCCTGCAACTTGACTGAATTTATTTATTAGTTTTAACAGTTGTTTGTTTGTTGTTGTTTCAGTGGAGTCCTTAGGATTTTCTATATATAGATTATGCCACCTGAAAACAGAGAAAATTTTGCATTTTTTTCCCAGTTTCAATACCTTTTTATTTCTTTATCTTGCATTATTGCTCTGGCTAGGACTTCCCATACTGTGTTAAATACAAGTGGCAAGAATGAGAAAACTTGATTCTTCCTGGTCTTAGAGGAAAAGCTTTCAGATTTCACCACTGAGTGTGATTTTAAAGCTGATGGGTAGAACACACAGATTTATCAGTTAAATTCACCATCTTATATGGGCACAGTTCATGTGATCCATAACAATTACACTAGTAACATCAAAGATCACAAAGCACTGATCACCACATCATATATTAATGAAAGAGTGTGAAATGTGAGAATTACCAAAATGTCACACAGAGACACAAGGAAGCAAATGCCATGGGAAAATGGTGCCAATAGACTTGCTCTGCTCAGGATTACCACAGGTATTCAGTTTGTAAAAACTGCAATCTACAAAGCACAATAAAATAAGGTACGCCTGTAGATAAATAATTGTGGTCAGAGAGATTATGGTAAGGGGATATTTTCACAGTCTTTCCTCTTTCTTGCTCTTATTGAAAGGTGTGATCTAATTTCTCTCCCCTTGCCTTGAATCTGAATAGGCTTTAGTGATTTATTGACCAATAGAAGACAGTGGAAATGCTGTGCTGAGAGTCTCCTGAGGCCAGATCATAGGAACACTGCAGCTTCTTTTTAGTCTCTTGGGACACTTGCTATGGGAGTGGGAGCCACCTTGTGAGAAATTCAACTACTCTGCTGACAAGACCATATGGAAAGACTCTAAGAGTCTCAAGCCATCCTTGCCAAGGTGCTGGTCTTCTGAGTGAAGCGATCTTGGATTCCCTACACATACCCAGATGCCACCTGAATATTACTAAGTGACAACTGTTAATGCCATGTAGAACAGAAGAAATGCTGAACCAAACCCAACCTGAATTTCTGACTACAAAATACTGTAATATAAAATAATGATTTTAAGTCCCTAATGCTCTGCAGTAATGGATAACATGAACGTCACTTTTCCTCAGCTAGTAAGTGACATTCCACTCACATTTACTGAATAATCAAAGCCAAAAATGTCTGCGGCTTCCTCAATTTCTATTTTTCACCTATCTCTTAAGTGTTTTATTTTATTATTTTATATTCCAATTACACTTGATATATATACATTATGTTACTTTCAGGAATACAACTTAGTGATAGACATTTATATAACTTACGAAGTGACCACCCACTAAGTCACCCATTTAACACTATTCATAGTTATTACAATCTTACTATTTTCCTTATGCTGTACTTTACATGCTCATAACAGCTGGTATAACTAACAATTTGTGTTTCTTCATCCCTTTACCTTTATGACCCTTTCCCCCAACCCCACTCATAGCTGGCAACCATCAATTTGTTCCCTGTATCTATGAGTTTGTTTTTGTTTTGTTCATTTTTTTTGTTTTTTTAGACCCCACATATAAGTGAAATCATAGTTATTGTCACCCTCTGGCTGACTTATTTTACTTAGCCTAATAACCTCCAAGTCCATTCATGTTGTCGCAAATGGCAAGATTTCATCTTGTATGTATGTACCACATCTTCTTCATCCATTTGTCTGTCTATGGACACTTGAGTTGCCTCCATCTTGGCTATTGTAAATAATGCTGTACTGAACACAGGTGTGCAGATATTTTCGAATTAGTGTTTTGAAATTCTTCAGATAAATACCCAGAAGTAGAATTGCTGGATCATGAGGCAGTTCTATTTTAATTACTTGGAGAATCTCCATGCCATTTTCCATAGTAACTGTACCAATTTAGAATCCCACTAACAGTGCACAAGGGTTTCCTTTTCTCCACATCCTTATAAACATTTGCTGTTTGTTTATTTTTTTATATATTTTTTTAGGATAGCATTGTGACAAATGTGAAGTGATATCTCATTATGGCTTTAATTTGTATTTGTCTAATGATTAGTGATGTTGAGCATTTTTCTATTGGCCATTTGTATGTCCTCTTTGGAGAAATGTCCATTCAGGCTCTCTGCCCATTTTTAAAACCAGATTGGGGGTTCTATTTGCATGTGTATTAAGCTATATGAGTTCCTTATACATTTTAAATTTTAACCCCTTGTTATATGAATCATTAGCAAATGTCTTATTCAATTCAGTAGGTTGTGTTTTGGTTTTGTTGATGTTTTCCTTTGTGGTGCAAAACCTTTTTAGTTTAATGTGGCCCCAAGTTTCTTTTTCTTTTTCTTGTGTTTCCCTTGCCCAGGGACACATATTCAAAAAGTATTTCTGAGAGTGATGTCAAAGAGTTTACTGCCTATGGTTTCAGGTCTTACAATTAAGTATTTAATCCATTTTTTTTTTTTTTATGAATTTTTATTTATTTTTTTGTTACAGATATTTTACCTTTTTACCCCATTGGCACCCCCCACCCCACCCCCCCCCACCCTGTCCCCGGCTTAGTTGTCCATGTCCATTGGTCATGCATACATGCATATAAGTTCTGTGGTTTATCTCTTCCCATCCCCCCACCCCCCACCCCCTCTTCTGAGGGATGTCAGTCTGTGCCCTACTTCCATGTGTCTGGGTCTACTGTATTCCTCGGACTGTTATGTTCATTATCTTCCGTATATAAGTGAGATCATGTGGTATTTGTCTTTTTCTGCTTGGCTTCTTTCACTTAGGATAATACTTTCCAGGTCCCTCCATGTCGTCTCAAAGGATAAGAGATCTTTCTTTCTTACCGCTGCATAGTACTCCATTGTGTATATATACCACAGCTTTTTTATCCATTCGTCTACTGGTGGACACTTGGGCTGTTTCCAGATCTTAGCTATTGTAAATAGTGCTGCTATGAACATGGGGGTACATATATTCTTTCTGATTGGTTTTTCAGGCTTCTTAGGGTATATTCCCAGCAGTGGGATCACTGGGTCAAATGGAAGTTCAATTTTTAATTTTTTGAGGTAGCACCATATTGTTTTCCATAGCGGCTGCACCAGTCTGCATTCCCACCAGCAGTGTATTAGAGTCCCCTTTTCTCCACACCCTCGCCAACACTTGTTGTTTGATGATTTGTTGATGGCGGCCATTCTGACAGGTATGAGGTGATACCTCATTGTTGTTTTAATTTGCATCTCTCTGATGATTAGTGATGTTGAGCATTTCTTCATATGTCTCTTGGCCATTTGTATGTCCTGTTTGGAGAGGTGTCTATTCAGCTCCTCTGCCCATTTTTTAATTGGGTTCTTTGTCTTCCTTTTGTGGAGTTGTATGAGCACTCTATATATATTGGAAATTAACCCCTTATCTGATACATCATTGGCAATGATACTCTCCCATACAGTGGGTTGCCTTTCCATTTTGATGATTGTTTCTTTTGCTGTGCAGAAGCTTTTTAGTTTGATGTAGTCCCATGTGTTCATTTTCTGCTTTATTTCTGTTGCCTTAGGTGATTTATCAGTGAAAATTCTGCTCCATATGATGTCCAAAATTTTGTTGCCTACATTTTCTTCTAGAATTTTTATGGACTCACAGGTCACATTTAAGTCTTTTATCCATTTTGAGTTTATTTTTGTGTATGGTGTATGTTGATGGTCTAGTTTCATTTTTTTGCATATAGCTGACCAATTTTCCCAACACCATTTATTAAAGAGGCTGTCTTTACTCCACTGTATGCTCTTGCCACCTTTGTCAAATATTAATTGAGCGTATTGCCTTGGGTCCATTTCTGGGTTTTCAGTTCTGTTCCACTGGTCTATATGCCTGTTCTTGTGCCAGTACCAGGCTGTTTTGGTTACAGTCGCTTTGTAGTATAACCCGATATCTGGTATTGTGATCCCACATACTTTGTTCTTCTTTTTCAAGATTGCTGTGGCTATTCGGGGTCTTTTTTGGTTCCATATGAACTTTTGAAGTATTTGTTCTAGTTCTATGAAATATGTCGTTGGTATTTTGATGGGGATTGCATTGAATCTATAGATTGCTTTGGGTAGTATGGACATTTTAATGATGTTAATTCTTCCAATCCATGAACAGGGTATGTGCTTCCACTTTTTTATATCTTCCTCTATTTCTTTTTTCAATGACCTGTAGTTTTCTGCACATAGGTCCTTTATTTCTTTGGTTAAGTTTATTCCTAGGTATCGTAATTTTTTTGGTGCGATGGTAAATGGGATTGTTTTTTCAGTTTCTCTTTCTGTGAGTTCATCATTGATGTACAAGAATGCCGTCGATTTCTTGACGTTAATTTTGTATCCTGCTACTTTGCCAAGTTCACTTATTAAGTCTAATAGATTTTTGATGGAGTCTTTAGGGCTTTCTATGTACAATATCATGTCATCTGCAAATAATGACAGTTTCACTTCCTCCTTTCCAATTTGGATCCCTTTTATTTTTTCTTCATGTCTGATTGCTGTGGCTAAGACTTCCAGTACAATGTTAAATAAGAGTGGCAAAAATGGACATCCCTGTCTTGTTCCTGTTCTTAATGGAAATGTTTTTAGTTTCTGTCCATTGAGTATGATGTTGGCTGTAGGTCTTTCATATATGGCCTTTATTATGTCGAGATATGATCCCTCTATTCCCACATTGCTGAGCGTTTTTATCAGAAATGGGTGCTGGATTTTGTCTAATGCTTTTTCAGCATCTATTGATATGATCATGTGGTTTTTATTCTTCATTTTGTTTATGTGGTGTATCACGTTTATTGATTTGCGAATATTCTACCAGCCTTGCATCCCTGGAATGAATCCCACGTGGTCATGGTGAATAGTTTTTTTGATGTATTTCTGGATCCAATTTGCTAATATTTTGTTCAGGATTTTGGCGTCTATGTTCATCAGGGATATTGGCCTGTAGTTTTCTTTCTTCTTAGTGTCTTTTTCTGGTTTTGGAATTAGAATTATGCTGGCCTCATAGAACGTGTTTGGAAGTCTGCCTTCTTCTTGAATTTTTTGAAATAGTTTGAGGAGAATGGGTGTTAGTTCTTTTTTGAATGTTCGGTAAAACTCCCCCGTGAAACCATCTGGGCCTGGGCTTTTCTTTGCTGGGAGAGTCTTGATTACCTCTTCAATTTCCTTAGTTGTTATTGGTCTGTTCAAGTTTTCTATCTCTTCCGGGAATAGTTTTGGGAGACTGTGTGTTTCTAGAAATTCATCCATTTCGCTTAAATTGTCGAATTTGTTGCCATATAGTTGTTCATAGTAGTTGTTAATGATCTTTTGTATTTCCGTGGTGTTGGTTGTTACTTCTCCTCTTTCATTTCTGATTTTGTGTATTGGGGTTCTCTCTCTTTGTTTCTTGGTGAGTCTAGCTAAGGGTCCATCAATCTTGTTTCTTTTCGAAAAACCAGCTCTTTGTTTCATTGATCCTTTGAATTGTTTTTTTGGTCTCTATGTCATTTATTTCTGCTCTGATCTTTACTATTTCCTTCCTTCTACTTGCTCTGGGGTTTTCTTTTTGTTTGCTTTCTAATTCTTTAAGTTGTGAGGTTAGACAGTCAATTAGAAATTTTTCTTGTTTTTTGAGGTAGGCCTGTAGTGCTATGAACTTCCCTCTCAGAACTGCTTTCGCTGCATCCCATAGATTTTGTGTTGTTGTGTGTTCATTTTCATTGGTTTCCAGGAAGTTTTTAATTTCTTCCTTGATCTCCTCAGTGACCCATTCATTGTTTAATAACATGCTATTTAGCCTCCATGTGTTGAAATGTCTTTGCATGTTCTTGTTGCAATTGATTTCTAGTTTCATGCCATTGTGATCTGAGAAGATGCTTGATATGATTTCAATCTTCTTGAACTTGTGGAGATTTAGTTTGTGTCCTATCATGTGGTCTATCTTTGAGAATGTCCCATGTGCACTTGAGACGAATGTGTATTCTGTAGTTTTGGGGTGTAATTCTCTGTAGATATCTATTAAATCCATTTGGTCTAGTGCTTCATTTAGAGTCTCTGTTTCCTTGCTAATTTTTTGCCTAGAGGATCTATCCAGTGCTGTCAATGGGGTGTTGAGGTCTCCTCCTATGATTGTATTGTTGTCGATTTCTCCTTGGAAGTCCTCCAGAAGATTTTTAATATATTTTGGTGCTCCTATATTGGGTGCATATATGTTTATCAAGGTTATATCTTCCTGTGGATAGATCCTTTCAATATTATGTAGTGGCCGTCTTTGTCTCTAGTTATGGTCTTCATTTTGAAATCTATTTTATCAGATATGAGAATTGCTACCCCAGCTTTTTTTTGCTTTCCATTTGCTTGGAAAATTTTTTTTTCCATCCCTTCACTTTCAACCTATGTGAGTCTTTTGTTGAGAGGTGGGTCTCTTGTAAACAACATATAGATGAGTCATGCTTTCCTATCCAATCAGCTACTCTGTGTCTCTTTATGGGAGCATTCAATCCATTTACGTGTAAGGTGATTATTGTTATGTACTTATTTATTGCCATTTTTGTTTAGTGTGGTTCGATTTTTCTTCCCATTTCTACTGCTAATTACAGCAGACCTTTTAACATTTCTTGCAGTGCTGGTTTGGTGCTAATGTATTCCCTTAGCCTTTTTTTGTCTGGGAAGCTCTTTATTTGATCTTCTATTTTGAATGATAGCCTTGCTGGGTAGAGTAGTCTTGGATTCAGATTCTTGTTTTTCATGACTTTGATTACTTCATGCCATTCTCTTCTGGCCTGTAGTGTTTCTTGTGAGAAGTCAGCTGAGAGCCTTATGGAGTTCCCTTTGTAGGTAACCTGTTGCTTATCTCTTGCTGCTTTTAGGATTCTCTCTTTGTCTTTAATTTGTGGCATTTTAATTACTATGTGTCTTGGTGTGGGCCTGTTTGGGTTCTTCTTACTTGGGACTCTCTGTGCTTCTTTAACTTGAATGCCTTCTTCCTTCACCAAATTAGGGAAGTTTTCTGTCACTATTTTTTTGAATATATTCTCTATCCCTTGCTCATTTTCTTCTTTTTCGGGGACTCCTATGATGCGAATATTATTACGTTTCCAGTTGTCCCATAGTTCTCTTAAGCTGTCTTCCTGTTTTTTAATAGTTTTTTCCTTTTGTTTTTCTGATTCGTTGATTTTTTTCTACCCTGTCTTCTAATTCACTGATCCGGTCCTCAGCTTCCCCTACTCTGCTTTTTAAACCTTCCAATGTGTTTTTCATTTCTGATATGTCATTTTTTATCTCTTCTTGTTGGTTTTTAATTTCCAATTGGCTTATTTTCAGTGTCTCTATGTCCTTACTCATGCTCTTCAGCTTCCTTAAGATCATGGCTCTGAATTCTAGCTCTGTTAACATGCCTAATTGCTCCACATTGATCTCATCTTCGGTGGAGGTATCTTGCTCTTTCATTTGGCTTCTGTTTCTGTGTTTCACCATTTTGGCTATCACTGTGGGCTTTGGAGCCTGTCAAGTTCTCCCTGTGGGTGTTGGTGTCCTGCTGTTTGTGGCTCCCTCTCCTGTGTTTAGATGAGTGAGGGAGGACCCACGTTGAACACCACTGTCAAGTCTTACTTTCCTGGTTAAAGTTGCCCTCCCAGGAAAGGTACTGTTATCCTCTAGCTTTTTGCCTGGAGGCTAGCAGTCTAGGTTAATTGATGAGTTTTGGGTTGTCAGTTGATTGAAAAACTCCCTCTGGTGCTCAGCCAAGGGGCTTTCATGAGGGTGGGGCAGATGCTGGTTGTTAGTGAGCCTCAATTAACACTTCAATGGCCCACAGGGTGGGGTTGGATCTCCGAGGGAGGGGCTGCTGCCTCTCCTCAGAGCCCTGGGAAGGAGCAATGTGGCCACCGTCCTGAGTGGCTGCACTCAGACAAAGCTCTGAGCGCCCTCCAAACCCCGAGTGTCCCTTCACAGCTCCAGACCGGTCTGCCCTCCCTCTGCCGGAGCCCAAGGTGAGTGGCTGTGGCAGTTTCAGCCTCTGTCCCGGCTCTGCGCTGTGGAGCCGCCTGGGAGTGTGACCCGAGGGCGCTGCTCCCAGCTGAGGCCGCTGCTGAGTTGCTGACTGTGGGCTCCCAGCCCCGTCTCGTGCCTTCGCAAGCCTACCGGGATGTAGTCAGTGTCCCTCGTTGTATGGTCCTCCAAGCTGCTTTTCTGTTGCTTTTTCCCGTCGATTTGTCTGTGTTATAGTTGTAATTCCAGTTTGGTTCTGGGAGACGGTCTGTGTAGCTCCGTTCACTCCGCCGCCATTTTTCGGTCCTATTTAATCCATTTTGAGTTTATTCATTTTTTATATGGTATAAGGAAGTGATCCAGTATTACTTTTTTGCATGTATCTATCCCATTTTCTCAACACCATTGACAAAGTATTGAAAAGACTGTCTTTACCCCATTGTGTATTTCTGCCTCCTTTGTCATCAATTAATTGACCATGTTGGTGTGGGTTTATTTCTTTTCTTTTTATTCTGTTTCATTGATCTACATGTCTATTTTTATGCCAGTACTGTGCTGTTTTGGATACTATAGCCATGGTAGTCTATCAGGTAGCATGATACCTTCAACTTTGTTTTTCTTTCTCAAGATTGTTTTGTCTATTTGGAATTTTTTGTGGTCTCATATATATTTTAGGATTATTTGTACTAGTTCTGTGTAAAAATGTTATTGGTATTTTGATAGAGATTTCACTGAATCTATAGATTTCTTTGGTAGTATGGACATTATAAAGACATGAGTTATTTCTATCCATGAGCATGGTATTTTCTTTCATTTATTTATATCTTCAATTTCTGTCATCAGTGTCTTATATTTTTAAAATACAGGTATTTTACCTTCTTGGTTACATTTATTCCTAGATATTTTTTTTTTTGATGTAATAATAAATGAGAATGTTTTCTCCACTTCTTTTTCTGATAATTTGATATCAGCATATGAAAATATAGCAACACTTCTAGGAATATATCCTAAGAAGCCTGAAACACCAATCAGAAAGAGTATATGCACCCCTATGTTCATAGCAGTGCTATTTACAATAGCTAAGATCTGGAAACCACCCAAGTGTCCATTCGTAGATGAGTGGATAAAAAAGCTGTGGTACATGTACACAATGGAATACTATTCAGCTGTAAGAAAGAAAGCTCTCTTACCCATTGAGACAACATGGAGGGATCTGGAGAGTATTATGCTAAGTGAAATAAGCCAGTCAGAGAAAGACAAGTATTACATGATGTCACTTATTAGTGGAATATAATGAAGAAAATAAGCTGATAATCAAAATAGCTCCAGTGACATGGAAGTAGGGCATAGACTGACAAACCTCAGAGGGAAGGGGGTGGGTGGGTGTGGGAAGAGATATACCAAAAAACTTGTATGCGTATATGCATAACCATTGGTCACAGACAACAGCTGGTGAAGCCAGTGGGGCAGGGGCAGGTGTGAGGAGGAGGGTGTCAACGGGGAATGAAAAGGAGGGACATCTGTAATACTTTGAACAATAAAGATAAAATTTTTAAAAATGTAACCAATTTCACCCTGGCCGGTTTGGCTCAGCGGTTAGAGCGTCGGCCTGCAGTCCGGAGAGACCCGGGTTCGGTTCCCGCTAAGGGCACGTACCTCGGTTGCAGTTTGTCCCCGGACCTGGTCGGTCGTGTGGGTGGCAACCACTCGATGTGTCGCTTTCACGTCGATGTTTCTCTCTCTCTCTCTCTCTCTCTCTCTCTCTCTCTCTCTCTCTCTCCCTCCCACTCTATCTGAACAAAATATCGAAAAATGTCCTCGGGGTGAGGATAAAAAAAGAAAAAAAATGTAACCAATTTCTGTCCTGGCCCATGTGGCTCATTTGGTTGAAGTAGCGTCCAATGCCCTAAGGCAATGGTTCTCAACCTTCCTAATGCCATGACTCTTTAATACAGTTCTTCATGTTGTATGTGGGCTTATCTGCATGTGGGCAGACCCGCCTGGAGATGGATAGGGGAGTGGTGTCTCGGTTCCTAAGACCATCGGCAATATGTGTTTTGCGATGGTCTTAGGTGACCCCTGTGAACAGGTCTTTTGACCCCCCAAAGAGGTCGTGACCCACAGGTTGAGAACCACTGCTAAGGTGTGGCATGTTTGATTCCTGGTCAGTACACATGCCCAGGTTAGGAGTTCAATTTCCAGCTAGGGTGTGTGGGGGAGGAAACTGTTCGATTTTTCTCACATTGATGTTTTTCTCTCTCTCTTCCCCCCCCTTCTCTATCTCTCTTCCTCTCTCTACGATCAATATTTTTTAAAATAAAACTGCCCAGCTGATGTAGCTAAGTGGTTGAGCTTCGACCCAAGCACCAAGAGGTCACCGGTTCTATTCCTGGTCAGGGCAAATGCCTGATTATGAGCTAAATCCACAGTGGGGGGGGGGGGGCATGCAGGAGGTGGCCAGTCGATGTTATCTCTCATCAATGTTTCTATCTCTCTCTTCCTATTCCTTCCTCTCTCTCTAAATTCAATAAAGAATAAAAAATAAATAACAATAAACTACATCCTATTTATGGATATAAATTTAGTAAACTGCTACTTCACTGAATTCATTTATTAATTCTAATAACTTATTTGTAAATTCTTTAGGGTACTTTACATATAGTTTTATGTCATCTGCAAATAATGACTATTTTACTTTTTTCATTCCAGTTCAGATGACTTTTATTTATTTTTCTTGTCTGATTGTTGTGGCTGGGACTTTCAATACTGTGTTGAATAAAATGGTGAAAATGGAAATTCTTCTCTTGTTCCTGAAACTAAATTAAAAACTTTCAGTTTTTCACTGTTGAGTATAATATTACCTGGGTGTTTGTCATATATGCCCTTTATTATGTTAAGGAATATTCTCTCTACCCCTACTTTGTTGAGAGTTCTAAACTTGAATGTTGGATTTGGTCAAATGCTTTTTCTACATTTATTGATGTAATTTTTATTTTGTTTATGTAATGTATTACATTAATTGATTTGTGGATATTGAATCAACCTTGCATCCCAGGTATAAATCCTATTTTATCATGGCATATGATCATTTTAATATATTGCTGAATTTGGTTTGCAGATATTTCATTGAGTATTTTTGCATCTATGTACATTGAGGATATTGACCTATATATACATTTCTTACTTTCCATTTTTTTGGTAATGGTTTTTTCTGGTTTGGGTATGAGAGTAATGCTAACCTCATAAAATGAGTTTGGGAGTCATCCATCCTCTTCAGTTTTTTGTAATAGTTTGAAAAAGATAGTTACTAATTTTTCCTTGAATAGTTGGTAAATTTTACCTGTGAAGCCATCTGGTTCAAGACTTTTGTTTCCTGGGAGTTTTTAAATTGCTGATTTGATTTTGTTAGTAGTTGTTGGTCTGTTCAGACTATTTTTCTACTAGATTCAGCCTTGGATGATTGCATGTTTCTAGAATTTTATCCATTTCTTCCACATTATCCAGTTTGTTAGGATAAGATTGTTCATATGTGTGTTTTGCTTTTTTAATACATGTAATCTTTGCATTTCCATGTTGTCAGTTTTCACTCCTCTTTCATTTCTGATTTTATTTATTTGTGTTCCCTTTTTTTTACTACTCTTGCTAAAGTTTTATCAGTTTTATTTATCACGAAAAGTAGCTCTTGGCTTCATTGATTTTTGTTTTTGGACTCAATTTTTTTTGTTATTATTACTCTGATCTTTATTATTTCCTACTTTCTACTCAATTTGGGCTTTGTTTATTGTTCTTTCTCTAGTTCCTTTACATGGAAGTTTAGTTTGTTTAAATGAGTTTTTCTTCTTTTTTGAGGTAGACTAATATTGCTATAAATTTCCCTCTTAGAATTGATTTGGCTGTGTCCCATAGAATTTTCGGTCATTGTAGATTCATTTCCATTTGTCTCAAGGTATTTTTTTATTTCTTTCTTAACCTCATTGTTAACCCACTCATTGTTTAGTGACATGTTATTTAGCCTAAATATTGATCTATGTTTTTCAGATTCCTTCTTGTAAATAATTTCTAGTTTCACATCATTGTAAATGGAGACGGTACATGATATGATTTCAATCTTAAATTTCTTGAAACTTGTCTTATGGACTAACTTGTGGTCTCTCATAGAAAATATACCATGTGCATTGGAAAAGAACGTATATACTGCAGCTTTGGGCTGAAGTGTTCTAAAAATACCTATACTTATGTGGACTAATGTGTAATTTAAGACCATTGTTTTTTATTGATATTTTGTCTGGATAATATACCATTTGGTGCTAGTGATGTTTAACACTCCTACTCTGAGTGTATAACTGTGGATCTCTTTCTTTATGTCTATCAATACTTGCTTTATATATTTAGGTAAATATAGAGTTCATAAATGTTTACAAGAATTATTTCCTTTTATTAGAATTTTCACTTTATGATTATAAAATATTCTTCTTTGTCCTTTGTTATATCCTTTGTTTTAAAGTCTATTTTGTCTGATAAGAGAATTGGTACACCAGCTTTATTTTTTCATATCCATTTGCAGGAAATATCTTTTTTCATCCCTTTAAGTCTCTGTGTCCTTTGATCTGAAGTGGGTCTCTTATAGGTAGCATTTATATGGGTCTTGTTTTATACTCAAAGTGCCCCTTAGTTTGGCTCTTGACAGACTATATACTTAGAATAAGGCTAAGTATTAAGAAGATATTTGTGACTTTGAGCTTTTTCTTAACCTTTATGTACCTAATTTACATCCTCTATAAAATACAGTTAAAAAAATAACTTCAGTCCGTGCCAGATTTGCTCAGTGATTAGAGTGTTGGCCCACAGACCAATGAATTGCAGGTTTAATTCCAGTCAAGGGCACGTACCTCGGTTGCAGTTAGTACCTTGCCCTGGTTGGGTAGTGCAGGAGGCAGCCAGTTAATGTGTCTCTCTTACATGGATGTTTCTCTCTCTCCTTTCTTACCAATCTGTGTGATTATAAATTGGAAAATGTCCTTGGGTGAGAATTAAAAAATAAAAAAATAACTTTATAGGTGTATTCTGATAATTAATTGATTTAAAACTTGTAGATCTCTCTAAAAGCAGTACCTGGAATGTAGTAAATAATTTTATATTGTTACCTTTAATTGCTAATACTCTTAATACTGCTTCTACTATACTTACTAATGTTTGACTTCTAGATTTTACAACTCTCTAATCATGTATAATGTATCAGAAAGATGTTATTTAACAAAGGCTGTTTACAGAATTTTAATAAGTATTCTGGGATTCCAGTTGCCAGTCTGAGTTAATCAGTGTGTAGCCAAGGGCATAATGGTGGTGAGCATAGTTTGTATAATGGCCTGTCACTATTATAGCAAGATCTGACACAAACACTCCATCACTTGAATCAGAATGAAACATTCAACAGATCAGTGGCCACGATTCAAAGCCAGCAGAACCAGTGGTTCATGACACAGCAAAAGCTTCATTCATTCATCCATCCATTCATTTATTAATTGTTTCATTTATTTCAGCTAAGCATTGGTGCTGCTATGTTGCAGAAACTGTGTGAAAATAGATGCATGGGGAGAGAGGAAAGGCAGTGTAGCTGTTAATATGAAGCGTTCAACATTGTGAAGAAAACAAATACTGAGTGTTCAACTACAAGTGCACTGGGAATTCTGAAGAAAATATGCAGGGTTCTACAGAAGAACTACAGGTGTACTTAATTTGGTCTGGAACCTCAAGAAGACGTTCCAGAGAATAGAAAACAACATATAGGTTGGTACCTATAGAATCATTAATCATTACCAAGGCAAGAAGAAAAATGCATTTCAGGCGAATCTACTGAGTATGAGATGGTTCTGATGTGGTGAAGAACATGGACACTTTTAAGTATTGAAAGAAAACCAATAATTTATTCCTAGATTTCGTGTGTTTAGAGAGCAAAGGAAGAATGGTGAGAGTCAAAAAGAAGCATGGGCCACGTTCAAGATGTTGTAGGTCGTGTCCAGAATTGTTGCCCTTATTTCAACATCTTTGAGGGATATTAACAATGGAACTAATTTATTAAGATTTATGGTTATGATTGATGTATGCAGAATGATGGGAAAACAATAAGAGCATGAAATAAAAACTCGTTAGGGTTGTTTTAGTATTCTCTAGAGAAACAAAACTAATTAGAGAGATAGATTGGGAGAGAGAGAGAGACATTTTAAAGAATTGGCTTAGACAGTTGTAGAATTGCAGTCCCAAAATGCAAAGACAATCCTGCAGAATAAAAATTCCAGTAAGAATTGATTCACAGTGTAAGACAAGCAGGAAACAGCATGTGTCCTTTTCAGGGGCCTTGAGTTTTTTTCTTTTGTTTTGTTTTTGATTATTCCAATTGATTGAATGAGGGGCCCCCACATTCTGAAGATTAGTTTCCCTTATTCAAAGTCTATTAATTTAAATGTCAGTCACATCATTAAAATACCTGCTCAGCAAAATCTACAGAGGTGTTTGACCAAATAACTGGTAACCAGAGCCCAGCCAACTGCACACATAAAACTAGCTATCACCTAAGTACTATTGTGAAATAAATATATGAGGTGGTAGTTCAGAATAGAAGTGCTAACCATAAAAATGAAGAGAAATTGTGAATAAATATTGGGCTCAGAATGTACAAGACTTTGTCATCTAATGTACATATGTGGAGGGATGAATAGAATTACTCTCAGGTTTCTAAATCGGTAAATTGAATAGTGGTGCCTTTTACTGGGATATGAAACATTGGAAGAAAGGGTGCGGAAAGAGATAATTACACAGTTTTAGACAGTACATGCGGTGTATTCAATAGGCAAAAATGTTTTTTATTTAAAACACTGCGTAAAAGACAAGGAAAGAGAAATAAATGTGGTAGTTGTCAATATTAGAGGTAAACAAAGGTTCAAAGGGGAAACACAATCAAGTTCCCTCAAGCTCCCTGAAAACAAACAAGTCTGATCATAAACAACTCATTCCAAGAGTTTTTCTCACAGTCCCTGAGGAGATCAGGATCCCACAGACAAGTCACTGTTTTTAGATGATAGAAGAATTCACAGGTTAGTCAGGGGCATCTCATCCTGTTCTTTAATGGGGTCCCCAATAACTAGGCTGGAGCCAGAGTTCAGGAACGCAGTTCAGAATGCATGAGTCCACAGAGCCCATTCCCAGCTCATAACCTTCCTCCAAGAACAATGTCTTCATTAATTTTACTGACTGCTTCCACTTGGTACTTTCTACTCAGGATGTATTCAATCATAACAGTAATTATCACACTTAGTTTACAATAAGTTGCTGTTGAAAGTTGACACAGTCTTAAAGGTTTCGAGGTACAATAACCTTAACTTATGAGAGGAAACAACTTTTGAAAATTGAAAAGAATATTTAAGGGGAGTTTAAGCTTATTAAGTATTTTTTATGTTAAGCAATTTGTGTTTCTAATTATACATTTAGGCTAATTTTAGTAGAGGGAACTGACTGTGGGCCTCAGATATTTTTGATATCAGAAAATCCACCCCCTATCTTCACAAAAAAAGCTCCACATTGACTAATTATGTATAGATGAATATATTTTGACTACAGACACTCAACTTCCTTCTGTTATTATAGTCATGGTATACTGTCATATCAAATTTGATACAATAATGGCCTCACTAATAAAATAGTCTTTGGCGAAGCACTCTCTTCAGAGCCCCCTTAATCTCATTGTTCCGGAGGCTGTAGATGATGGGGTTCAGCATGGGAATCACCACTGTGTAGAACACAGACACCACCTTGTTCTGGTCAGTTGAGAAGCTGGACTTGGGCATCACATATATGAACGTGACGGTCCCACAGAACAGGGTGACTGCTGTCAGGTGCGCTGAGCAGGTGGAGAAGGCTTTACGGCGCCCCTCGTTGGAAGGCATCTTCAGGATGGTGGTGAGGATGTAGATGTAGGAGACACCTATGACTAACACTGTGAACACAATGACAGAACCGGCTGTGAACGAGGGGACAACTGCAGGGATACTGATATCAGAACAGGAGAGTTCAAGTAGAGGGGCAAAATCACAGAAAAAATGATTGACTCGATTTGGCCCACAGAAGAATATAAAGTAGAAGCAAATAGTAAAAGAGCAAGCGTTGAGGAAACCACCCATGTAAGCCAGTACGAGCAACTGGACACAGACTTGTGTGGACATTTCGGCCGAATAAAGCAGTGGGTTGCGGATTGCCACAAGGCGATCATATGCCATGACAGCCAGAAGGAAGCACTCCACTGCCCCAAAAAACCCTGCCGAACCAAGCTGGATGGCACATCCAAGGTAAGAGATTGTATTTCTCTCCACCAGGAAGTTTCCAAGCATATTGGGTGTGACAGAAGTTGAAAGGCCTATGTCTGCAGAAGCCAAGTGGCTCAGAAAAAAATACATAGGATGATGGAGCTGAGAAGAGACTCTGATCAGAATGATGGTGCTGAGGTTGCCAGCTATGGTCACCACGTAGATACAGAGGGCGATCATGAAGAGGATGACTCGAAGGATTGGGTCATCTGTTAAGCCCAGTAAAATGAAGCTTCGCACTGCTGTGTGGTTCCCATCCACCAGGGAATCCATGAGATAACGTAGCTGCTACCAAAACGAACCTGTGATGAAGCATTACAATAACGAAGTTGTGAATGCAATGGTTTATTTTCATTAATACACATAGAAGTTATTATAAACAAACTAATTATTCAAGCTAGGTTTGGACTTTTTTGTAGAGTACAGAGTTATGTGCAATGAATCGTGTATATTTTTTAAATTGTTGTTGTTTTCAGGGGTGGGGGCAGGTTGTTGAAGTTGGTTTATGTTCCTGGCCCTTCCTGTTCATCTCGGTGGAAAGGACAGCACATTCTCAGGCCCTGACTAAGGCGGAAATGAGAGTCCAGAAAACGGCTCCCATTATGGGAGGACGAGAACTTGGGGGAACAGCAGCGAAGGGAAAGGGAAGGGGCCAGCAGCATGGAGCCCTTTCTCCCTAGGAGGACGGGGAAAGGACGGAATCAGTGTTCCTGGAAAGACTCCATGACTTTGTGAAATCAAAGCTTAGACAACGGTGCTAACGTGGAAACGGGGTTCGAGCATGCTCTGTGCTAGGCTCCAACAGGAGTATTTCATCTTTCACAGTGAAGGATGTTCACTGCTGCCCTTCCCCCAGGCCACTCACTACAAATCTCATCTTTAGCCCCTCTGTCTTAAGCCTGTTTATAAAATGTTCTTAGGAGAAACACTAGAGACCCTGCTTCAAATAATGCAGATCTTTTTCTCTTTATAACATCAATTTATAAAATGTATTTAAAGTGGCTTTAAGTCTAAACATTAAAAACATAAGACTTATGAGAAGAGCAAATAGAAATAGTCAGTACAACACAAAAGAAATGTATAAATATAGGATTATATAATGAAGACATGAGTAGTAACTAACACTTTCTGAAAGTTAACTAAATAATAAGCACAGTGTGAAAGTTTAAATATATATAGGATGTTCCAAAAAATGTATACAAAGAACAGTGGAATTATAAGACCAGTGTTTATTAAAATATAATAGAATCTACAGATACCCAGTATACATTTTGAAGGAACCATGTAGTTCTCTATTTATTTTCATAAAATAATATTGAAGTCTGATGTTTGCTGTTGAGGAAACTGATTTGACATTGTTAAGTAACTTACCAAGTTTTCATAGCAAGTGGTGGAATCACAGCTGTGAATCTCAGGCAGTTTGAATCCAGTCCATTTCTTTTGTAACTACATATAGATGAAATTAAATCATACATGGTGAAGGTGAGTCTCAGAAATGTGTGGATAACAAATTACCATTTTTACAGCTAATATAGAAGAGATGCATAGTTAATTGCAAAGTTTACAGTTTCTATCAGTAAAGCAAGACATTTTTTAAAAGGAGTATTTTACAGTTTTTTAAGTAGAACAAAGAAGAAATAGAAATTTCAAATTGAGATTATGAACAATGAATTCTATTGTAAATTTATTATGTATATTTAGCATTTATAATTAAAATATTATTATATCAAGTAGTTTGAAATATCAGCCTAATACGTATAAATTTACTTAATCAAATAATTTCCTAATATAACAATGTTTTATAATGAGAGCAGTACAGAATGAAATAAATTTAGTTTAAACATAATATGCAGCTGAATAAAGTTATAGGCTAAAATGTTCAGCAGTTAGCCGGAGACCAGGTCGAACCTCATCTCCAAGTTTTCTGGCTCTATCTTCTTAACTTGATCAAAAGTATCTGGTTGTCTGTAAGCTAAAGCATTCAGAACAATAAACAAAGGAAGACTTCAGATATTCACAAACAGAAAGTTCCCAGAGCATCTCAAAGCTAGTGGATTTATTAGCATTATAGTTGACTGCCAAGTTCAGATAGTGTGAAAGACCATGTGAATTTCTGATCTTAAGGGTAGATAAGTGAGGAATCCTGGCACCCTGAATTATACTTTTTATACCCACTAAATAGACTGTAGAAACTTATGTTAATTTAGCTAAGGTTACCTGCCAGCTGATTGATAGGTTACATCTGCCTTATTTTTCCACTCTGTCTTGTGAGTGCAATTTTAGAGAATACATGGAAATCATACATTACTCACAAAAGTCAACATCTCACCTCTTGATATAAGAATTCAGTCATCTTACAGCAATCAATTAAAATCATTGTTGTTATATAGTAGCCATGCCACCTATTATTATTGTTTGCCTTTGGGATAACTCTCTGAAGATTCTAGAGATTCAAATGTGAATTCAAAAGCACCAGGGATCATTATCACATTCTCAAGTGAGTATTGAGCAGTTCACTTCACACAAACACACTACTTTTTAAGGGATCTGTCAATTTTGAACTAATCATTTCTTCTGAATTTTGGTGCACTTTCAGTTGATATTTATTGGGAATATAAATAATAAATTGTCTCGTAGCTAATATTGGTTCTAAGTGTACTTTGATATTTCAGGCTACGTAATATTAAACTTCACCTACAATATAGTAGCTTTAGTTTAATTCATTTGACAAGTGTATATTTTATAAGTGTTTTATCGTGATATGTGTAAGATACTCCTTTAGATGCCTTCGGGTGGAATGCCGTGTATGGTCGATTTTTAAACGACACAGTTGTTTAAAACATGTATATGTTTTTCCTAGCAAAGAGTATAAGATGTATTTCATTAAAGTTGAAGATAGAGAACTGATAAATAAAAAGAGTTCTGATGACTTGCAATATTGCATTGTGAGAAAGAGATTTTGTTATTTCTTTTATGTCTGTTCTCATTTGTTACTCTTTGAAAACCTCATTTTTGACTGGATCCAGAGGTCGAGCCTTCAGAGAGGACAGCCTATGTCTCCTGGCAATCTGTGCCTGATATTTTTTTTTTGCCCTCCTTCATTCTCTTAGCCAAAAGTTTAGCATATTCTGGGTCTTTTAACTTAATTTTTTTAGTATGTTGTTTCTTTAGAGGAATACACCGAACTTTGTGTTGCAGGAGACCTGGAGTAGTAACAAGACACTGAATCTCGGGTGCTCTGGTCCTAGTTTCTTACCTTCTTTGTTTAGGGGCTTTCTCACAACATATTGGCAGGCATCATCTTCTTTAGAGATTGAAAAGTCTTCAGATTCTGCTAGCATTCGGGGGCCCCAACTGATGAGGCACAGTAATATTAGTGAGACCAGGAATATCTGTCTCCTCACCCCTTTTTTTTACAATGACCAAGTTGAGAACATAGAGATTGGCATCCACAATGCAACCCTGAACAGACTTGTGCTTCCTCTCCCCAATCCTCCTTGGTCTATAACAGGAATGCCCCTTATTCAGTAGCAGGAGGACACAGCCATGGGACAAAACACCCTGCTTCATGGGGAAACCTTGTTTGTCATTCCCACCAGTGATTTGAACCTCAGAACCCTTCCATTCTTCACCCAGAGCGTTAGCAGCACCTTCTATGGCCATACACGCATCGTTCATCATTCACTTCGATGAATTTCTGGCAGCCAGTGGCTGGGAAAGAGATGTTCAGCTTCATCCTGAAGCAGCTGACCACCTCCTTGGGCATTTCCTTTCTTGTCCTTTTATGTTCTCAAAGGCTATGTTTTTGGTTCTAAAGAAGAGGTCAGAGCAGAACAGTGTTCTAAGGTAAGATAGATGTTGCTCATTAAGAGGGCAAGAAATAGAAGTGTGGGATCTGCAGGAATGAAACCATTTAAATGGTATGCAGAGCCCTGGCCGGTTTGGTTCAGTGGTTAGAGCGTCGGCCTGCGGTCCTGAGAGACCCGGGTTCGGTTCCCGCTAAGGGCGCGTACCTCGGTTGCAGTTTGTCCCCGGCCCTAGTCGGTCGTGCGGGTGGCAGCCACTCGATGTGTCCCTTTCACATCAATGTTTCTCTCTCTCTCTCTGTTCCTCTCTCTCCCTCCCACTCTACCTGAACAAAAAATGGAAAAATGTCCTCGGGTGAGGATAAATAAATAAATAAATAAATAAATAAATAAATAAATAAAAATGGTATGCAGAGTATTGTTTACTGTTTAACACAGTTGACGTTAATGACAAAAGTGAGGAGTAGAGTTTCTTCCTTGAAAAGTGAGTATTGGGATACCATTTTTTCACAGAGAGGTGTTCCCCACTCTCCCCACCTCCATTATCAGATAATAAATGAAAGGTTTAATTGGGGAAAAAGTCTAGAGCAAGGAGCTTAGAACCTTAGGTACATCTCTCTGCAGAACTCCTTAGGCAGTCTGTACCATACAGTTCTCTTGCTGTATTGTGTAAGTGTTAACTTAGTTTCTGTTGTTTTCTCTTTGGCTTACATTTTCTAAATTAACCTTTAAGCAACAAGGTGAGTGTTTATATTGCATGATGTGCATTTATCCTATTCCACAAAATTTCCAGTACTGTACAAGATTAACAAAACAATGTCTGTGGTATCCTCCTCTCTTGCTTTTATAAATGCGATCTTAGCACCTTAGACTACAGCAAAGACCTTCCAAGTGTTCTCACTCACTTGCCTTCTTGGACTATTTCAGTATCCTAAGACTTCTTTGTCATTTTAATTTTATCTTTGACAAGTCACTGTCATTGACCTGTTATATTCTACAGTGATACCTCGGTTCTAGAACATAATTCGTTCCAGGAGGACGGTCGAGAACCGAATTGTTCGAGAACCGAAGCAATGAAACCAATAGGAAAGCGTGACTCCACAAAGCGTGACTCTCTCTCTGCACTCACACTGATGACGCAAGCAAGGCGCGCTGGGCCCAATGAACGCCATTCGGCTCAACTCGACTCATCTCGGAAGTTCGAGTTCCAAATATTTGTTCGGATTCCGAGACAAAAGTTTCTCGAATCTCCATTTGGTCGAAAACCGAGGCGTTCGAGAACCGAGGTATCACTGTAATTTCCAGAAAAACTATGTCCCCATATTAGATTATTGCAAATAATTTCATCTAAAACCAATGTAGCATTCTGCCTCCCTTCCTGGACAAATGATACCTACCCCCACCCCCAAACACACACATTTTAAAAAAAATACATTTTGGGACAAAGAAAAACATTAGAACAATTCTTATAAGGTATTTTGTTAATGTGACAGACTTAAGTAATTCTTAAAATTATTGCCCTTGACTCATTGCATGGGGAGGAACAGGACAATACAAAGAGTTTAATCATGCTAAATAAGTGTATGTTTTTTTAATTTGTAGAATCATCTAAACACCAATCATTTATATATAAATGCTGCATTTTTATTTTTTAATTTTTGTTTGTACATAAGGTAAAAGAGCAATCAAGCACCTTTGAGGGACCCAGCTTTAGTATTTCATCAGCCATTTCAAACATAATTATAAAAATAAATCCTTCACCAGCCTGGTGTGGCTCAGTGGACTGAGCATCCTCCCACAGTCTGAGAGGTCTTGGTTCCATTCCAGGTCAGAGCACATGCCCGGGTTGCTGGCTCACTCTCCATTAGGGGGCGTGCAGGAGACAGCCAATTGATGTTTTGTGTCACATCAATGTTTCTATCACTCTCCCCCATCCTTTCTCTCTAAAAATTAAAAAAAAACACATTTTTTTCAATGGTTCCCATTCAAGTGGTATAGATAAAGGCTAGTTCTCATGTTGTTTTAATATTTAAAAAATTTAATGTTTGATCTTTTTTTGTTAATTAATTAATTTATTTTTGTTACAAATGTTTCTCCTTTTTCTCCCACTGATTTTCCCCTCTCCCTTCCTCCCCACCCTGTCCCCAGCTTTGTTGTTCATGTCCATTATTCATGCATAAATGCACATAAGTTCTGTGGTTTATCTCTCCCCCACCACCTCCTCTTCTGGGGATTGTCAGTCTGTACCCCCACTCCACATCTCTGGGACTACCCCATTCCTCACACTGTTATGTTCATTATATTCCACAAATAAGTGAGATCATATGATACTTGTCTTTCTCAGTATGGCTTGTTTCGCTTAGGATAATGCTTTCCAGGTCCCTCGATGTCATCTCAAAGTATAAGAGATCTTTCTTTCTTACAGCTACATAGTACTCCATTGTGTATATGTACCACAACATTTTATCCATTCATCTACTGATGGACACTTGGGCTGTTTCCAGATCTTAGCTATTGTTAATAGTGCTGCTATGAACATGAGGGTACATATATTATTTTTTTTAAGAGGTGATTTGCTATTTTATTATTTTTTACTTTTGTTACACATGATTCTCCTTTTTTACCCCATTGGCACCCTCCTCTCCATCCCCCCCCCAACACTGTCCCCGGCTTTGTTGTCCATGTCCATCGATTATGTGTGCATGCATATAAGTCCTGTGGTTTATCTCTTCCATCCCCCCACCACCCCCTCTTCTGAGGGTTCTCAGTCTGTACCCTACTTCCATGTTTCTGGGTCTACCCTATTCCTCAGACTATTATATTCATTATATTCCACAAATAAGTGATCATGTAGTATTTGTCTTTCTCTGCTTGGCTTGTTTCACTTAGGATAATACTTTCTAGGTCCCTCCATGTCGTCTCAAAGGATAAGAGATCTTTCTTTCTTACAGCTGCGTAGTACTCCATTGTGTATATGTACCACTGCTTTTTTATCCATTCATCTACTGATGGACACTTGGGCTGCTTCCAGATCTTAGCTACTGTAAATAGTACTGCTATGAACATGGGGGTATATATATTCTTTCTGATTGGTGTTTCAGGCTTCTTAGGGTATACTCCTAGAAGTGGGATCACTGGGTCTAATGGAAGTTCAATTTTTAATTTTTTGAGGTAACACCATATTGTTTTCCATAGTGACTGCACCAGTCTGCATTCCCAAGAGCAGTGCACTAGAGTCCCCTTTTCTCCACACCCTCGCCAACACTTGTTGTTTGATGGCGGCCATTCTGACAGGTGTGAGGTGATACCTCATTGTTGCTTTAATTTGCATCTCTCTGATGATTAGTGATGATGAGCATTTCTTCATATGTCTCTTAGCCATTTGTATGTCCTGTTTGGAGAGGTGTCTATTTAGTCCCTCTGCCCATTTTTTAATTGGGTTCTTTGTCTTCCTTTTGTTGAGTTGTATGAGCACTCTATAAATATTAGAAATTAACCCCTTATCTATACATCACTGGCAATGAGGCTCTCCCATACAGTGGGTTGCCTTTTTATTTTGATGATTGTATCTTTTCCTGTGTGAAGCTTTTGAGTTTGATGTGGTCCCATGTGTTCATATTGTCCTTTGTTTCTGTTGCCTTAGGTGATGTACCAGTGAAAATTCTGCTGCGTATGATGTCTGAAATTTTGTTACCTACAGTTTTTCTAGAATTTTTATGGATTCATGAGTCATATTTAAGTCTTTTATCCATTTTGAATTTATTTTTGTGCATGGTGTAAGTTTATGGTCTATTTTCACTTTTTTGCATGTAGCTGTCCAATTTTCCCAACACCATTATTAAAGAGGCTGTCTTTACTCTTTACTGCTCTTGCCACCTTTTTCAAATATTAATTGAGCAAATTGCCTTGGGTCCTTTTCTGGGTTCTCTTTCTGTTCCACTGGTCTATATGCCTGTTCTTGTGCCAGTACCAGGCTGTTTTGATTACAGTCGCTTTGTAGTATAACCTGAAATCTGGTAATGTGATCCCTCCAACTTTGTTTTTCCTTTTCAAGATTGCTGTGGCTATTCGGGGTCTTTTTTGGTTCCATATGAACTTTTGTAGTGTTTGTTCTAGTTCTGTGAAGTATGTTATTGCTATTTTGATGGGGATTGCATTGAATCTATAGATTGCTTTGGCTAATATAGACATTTTAATGATGTTAATTCTTCCAATCCATGAACAGGGTATGTGCTTCCACTTTTTTATATCTTCCTCTATTTCTTTTTTCAATGGCCTGTAGTTTTCTGTGAATAGCTCCTTTATTTCTTTGGTTAACTTTATTCCTACGTATCTTAATTTTTTTTGCCATGATGATAAATGGGATTTTTTTTTAGGTTCTCTTTCTGTGAGTTCATCATTGGTCTATAAGAATACCATCGATTTCTTGACATTAATTTTGTATCCTGCTACTTTGCCAAATTCATTTATTAAGTCCAGTAAATTTTTGATGAAGTCTTTGGGGTTTTCTATGTATAATATCATGTCATCTGCAAAGAATGACAGTTTCATTTCCTCCTTTCCAATTTAGATCCCTTTTATTTTTTCTTCCTGTCTGTTTGCTGTGGCTAACTTCCAGTACCATGTTAAATACAAGTGGTGAAAGTGGGCAACCTTGTCTTGTTCCTGTTCTTAAGGGAAATGCTTTTATTGTTTGCCCATTGAGTATGATGTTGGCTGTAGATCTTTCATATATGACGAGATATGATCCCTCTATTCCCAGAACGCTGAGCATTGTTATCAGAAATGGGTACTGGATTTTGTCAAATGCTTTTTCAACGTCTATTGATATGATCATATGATTTTTATTTTTAATTTTGTTTATTTGTTGTATCACTTTTATTGATTTGTGAATATTGTACCTTCCTTGCATCCCTGGGATGAATCCCACTTGACCATGGTGAATAATTTTTTTTTTATGTATTGCTGGATTTGATTTGCTAGTATTTTGTTCAGGATTTTGGCATCTATGTTCATCAGTGATATTGGTCTGTTGTTTTCTTTCTTTGTAGTGTCTTTTTCTGGTTTTGGAATTAGGGTTATTCTGGCCTCGTAAAACAAGTTGGAATGCTTCCTTCTTCTTGAAATTTTTAAACTAGTTCAAGGAGAATGGGTCTTAGTTCATCTTTGAATGTTCGGTAAAATTGCCCGGTGAAGCTGTCCGGGCCTGGGATTTTGTTTGCTGGGAGAGTCTTGATTACATCTCAATTTCTTTTATTGTTATTGGTTTGTTCAAGTTTTCTATCTCTTCCCGGTCTAGTTTTGGGAGCCTATATGTTTCTAGAAATGTGTCCATTTCACTTAGATTGTCGAATTTGTTGCAGTATAATTGTTGATAATATTTGTTCACAATCCTTTGTATTTCTGTAGGGTCAGTTATTATTTCTCCACTTTCATTTCTGATTTTGTGTATTTGGATTCTCTTTGTTTCTTGGTGAGTCTAGCTAAGGGTCCATCAATCTTGTTTATCTTTGCAAAGAACCAACTCTTTGTTTCATTGATCCTTTGAATTGTATTTTTGTCTCCATGTCATTTATTTCTGCTCTGATCTTTACTATTACCTTTCTTCTACTTGCTCTAAGGTTTTCTTTTTGTTTGCTTTGTAGTTCTTTAAGTTGTGAGGTTAGATAGTCTATTAGAAATTTTTCTTGCTTCTTGAGGTAGGCCTGTAGTGCTATGAACTTCCCTCTCAGAACTGCTTTTGCTGCATCCCATAGATTTTGTGTTGTTGTGTGTTCATTTTCATTGGTTTCCAGGAAGTTTTTAATTTCTTCCTTGAGCTTCATGGTAACCCATTCATTGTTCAATAACATGCTATTTAGCCTCCATGTTTTCAAATGTCTTTGCATGTTCTTGTTGCAATTCATTTCTAGTTGCATGCCATTGTGATCTGAGAAGATGCTTGATATGGTTTCAGTCTTCTTGAACTTGTAGTGTCCTACTTTATGCCCTAACATGTGGTCTATCTCTGAGAATATGTCATGTGCACTTGGGAAGAATGTGAATTCTGCAGTTTTGGGGTATAATTCTTCGTAGATATCTATTAATCCATTTGATCTTGCACTTCATTTAGAGTCTGTGTTTTCTTGTTAATTTTCTGTTTAGAAGATCTATCCAGTCATGTCAGGGGTGTATTGAAGTCCCCTATTATGATTGTATTGCTGTTGATTTCTCCTTTGAAGTTCTCCAAAAGATTTTTAATATATGTTGGTGCTTTTATATTGGGTGCATATATGTTTACCAAGGTTATATCTTTCTGTTGGAGAAATCCTTTCAATATTATGTAGTGGCCTTCTTTGTCTCTAGTTATGGCCTTCATTTTGAAATCTATTTTATTAGATATGAGTATTGCTACCCCAGCTTTTTTTTTCTTTCTGTTTGCTTCAAAGATTTTTTTTCATCCCTTCACTTTCAACCTATGTGAGTCTTTTGTTGTGAGGTGGGTCTCTTGTAAACAACATATATGTGAGTCTTGCTTTCTTGTCCAGTCAGCTATATGTCTTTTTATCAGAGCATTCAAACCATTCACATTTAAGGTGATAATTAATATGTACTTATTTATTGCCATTTTTGTTTAGTGTGGTTCTATATTTCTTTCTATTTCTTCTACTAATTACACCAGTCCTTATAGCATATCTTGCAGTACTGGTTTGGTGTTAATATATTCTCTTAACCTTTTTTTGTCTGGAAAACTCTTTATTTGACCTTCTATTTTGAATGATAGCCTTGCTGGTTAGAGCAGTCTTGGATTTAGATCCTTGTTTTTCATGACCTTGAATACTTCATGCCACTCCCTTCTGGCCTGTAGTGGTTCTTGTGAAAAGTCAGCTGAGAGCCTTGTGGCGTTTCCTTTGTAGGTTACCTGTTGCTTATCTCTTGCTGCTTTTAAAATTCTCTCTTTGTCTTTAATTTTTGGCATTTTGATTACTATGTGTCTTGGTGTGGGCCTGTTTGGGTTCTTCTTACTTGGGGCTCTCTGTGCTTCTTGAACATGAATGCCTTCTTTGTTCACCAAGTTAGGAAAGTTTTCTGTCACTATTTCTTCAAATATATTCTCTAACCCTTGCTCATTTTCTTCCACTTTGGGGACTCCTATGATGCAAATATTATTACATTTCCAGTTGTCCCACAGTTTTCCTAAGCTATCTTTCTGTTTTTGAATTGTTTTTTCCTTTTGTTTTTCTGATTGGTTGATTTTTTCTACCCTGTCTTCTAATTCACTGATCCGGTCCTCAGCTTCCTCTACTCTGCTGGTTAGTCCTTCCAATGTGTTCTTAATTTTTGCTATGTCATTCTTCATTTCCACTTGGTTGGTTTTCATTGTTTCTATATCTTTACTCATGGTGCTGATGTCCTTACTTATGCTGTTGAGGTTCCTCAAGATCATGGCTCTGAATTCTACCTTGATAATTTGCTTAGCTTCATTTCATTGATCTCATCTTCAATAGAGTTCTCTTGTTCTTTCATTTGGAATTTGTTTCTTTGTTTCACCATTTTGGCTATCTCAGTAGGTTTTGTAGCCAGCCAAATTTTTCTTGTGGGTGTTGATGTTCTGCTATTTGTGGCTCCCTGTACTGGGTTTGGATGAGCAAGGGAGGACCCACGTTAATCACCACTGTCAAGTCTTACTTTTCTGGGTAGATTTGCCAGTCCAGGAAAGGTTCACTTATCACTTCTCTTTCATTTCTGATTTTATTTATTTGGGTTCTTTCTTTTTTTTTTTTTTTTACTACTCTGGCTAAAGGTTTATTTAATATGAAAAGTAGCTCTTGGCTTCATTGATTTTTGTTTTTGGACTCAATTTTTTTTACTATTATTACTCTGATCTTTATTATTTCCTACTTTCTACTCAATTTGGGCTTTATTTATTGTTGTTTCTCTAGTTCTTTACATGTAAGTTTAGTTTGTTTATATGAGTTTTTCTTCTTTCTTGATGTGGACCTGCATTACTATGAATTTCCCTCTTAGAATTGTTTTGGCTGTGTCCCATAGAATTTTCAATTATTGTAGGTTCATTTTCATTTCTCTCAAGGTATTTTTTTTATTTCTTTCTTAACCTCATTGTTAACCCACTCATTGTTTAGTGACATGTTATTTAGCCTACATATTTATCTATGTTTCTCAGATTCCTTCTTAAAAGTAATTTCTAGTTTCATACCATTGTAAATGAAGAAGGTACATGATACGGTTTCAATCTTAAATTTCTTGAAACTTGTTTTGTGGATTAACTTGTGGTATGTCCTATAAAATATAGTATATACATGGTATATACATGTATACAGTATATACATGGAAAAAAATGTATATACTGAAGCTTTGGGCCAAAGTGTTCTAAAATACCTATATTTATGTGGACTACTGTGTAATTTAAGACCATTGTTTCCTTGTTGATTTTTTGTCTGGATTATATACCGTTTGGTGCCAGTGATGTTTAACACTCCTATTCTGACTATATAACTGTTGATCTCTTTCTTTATGTCTATGAATACTTGCTTTATATATTTAGGTAAATATATGGTTCATAAATATTTACAAGAATTATTTCCTTTTATTAGAATTTTCACCTTATGATTATAAAATATTCTTCTTTGTCTTTTGTTATAGCCTTCATTTTAAAGTCTATTTTGTCTGATAAGAGAATTGGTACACCAGCTTATTTTTTCATATCCATTTGCAGGAAATATCTTTTTTCATCCCTTTAAGTCTCTGTGTCCTTTGATCTGAAGTGGGTCTCTTATAGGTAGCATTTATATGGGTCTTGTTTTATACTCAAAGTGCCCCTTAGTTTGGCTCTTGACAGACTATATACTTAGAATAAGGCTAAGTATTAAGAAGATATTTGTGTCTTTGAGCTTTTTCTTAACCTTTATGTACCTAATTTACATCCTCTATAAAATACAGTTAAAAAAATAACTTCAGTCCGTGCCGGTTTTGCTCAGTGATTAGAGTGTTGGCCCACAGACCAATGAATTGCAGGTTTAATTCCAGTCAAGGGCACGTACTTCGGTTGCAGTTAGTACCTTGCCCTGGTTGGGTAGTGCAGGAGGCAGCCAGTTGATGTGTCTCTCTTACATCGATGTTTCTCTCTCTCCTTTCTTACCAATCTATGTGATTATAAATTGGAAAATGTTCTTGGGTGAGAATTAAAAAATAAAAAAATAACTTTATAGGTATATTCTGATAATTAATTGACTTAACACTTGTAGATCTCTCTAAAAGCAGGACCTGGAATGTAGCAAATAATTTTATATTGTTACCTTTAATTGCTAATACTCTTAATACTTCTTCTACTATACTTACTAATGTTTGACTTCTAGAATTTTCAACTCTCTAATCATGTATAATGTATCAGAAAGATATTATTTAACAAAGGCTGTTTACAGAATTTTAATAAGTATTCTGGGATTCCAGTTGCCAGTCTGAGTTAATCAGTGGGTAGCCAAGGGCATAATGGTGGTGAGCATAGTTTGTATAATGGCCTGTCACTATTATAGCAAGATCTGACACAAACACTCCATCACTTGAATCACAATGAAACATTCAACAGATCAGTGGCCACGATTCAAAGCCAGCAGAACCAGCGGTTCATGACACAGCAAAAGCTTCATTCATTCATCCATCCATTTATTTATTAATTGTTTCATTTATTTCAACTAAGCATTTGTGCTGCTATGTTGCAGAAACTGTGTGAAAATAGATGCATGGGGAGAGAGGAAAGGCAGTGTAGCTGTTTATATGAAGCTTTCAATATTGTGAAGAAAACAAATACTGAGTGTTCAACTACAAGTGCACTGGGTATTCTGAAGAAAATACGCAGGATTCTACAGAAGAACAACGGGTGTACTTAATTTGTTCTGGAAACTCAAGAAGATGTTCCAGGAAATAGAAAATACATTTAGGTTGGTACCTGTAGCATCATTAATCATTACCCAGGCAAGAAGAATAATGCATTTCAGAACAATCAACTGAGTATGAGATGGTCCTGATGTGGTGAAGAACATGGACCCATTTAAGTATTGAAAGAAAACCAATAATTGATTCCTAGATTTTGTGTATTTAGAGAACAAAGTAAGAATGTTGAGAGTCAAAAAGAAACATGCGCTATGTTCAAGACACTGTAGACCGTGTTCAGAATTGTTACCCTTATTCCAACATCTTTGGGGGATATTAACAAAGGAACTAATTTATTTACATTTATGCTTATGATTGATATATGGAGAATGATGGGAAAACAATAACAGCATGAAAAATAAAACTAGCTAGGGTTGTTTTAGTATTCTCTAGAGAAACAAAACTAATTAGAGAGATAGATTGATAGAGAGACTGACATTATAAGGAATTGGCTTAGGCAGTTGTAGAATTGCATTCCCAAAATCCAAAGGCAATCATGCAGAATAGAAATTCCAGTAAGAATTGATGTCACAGTGTTTAATTGTAAGACAACAGGAAACAGCACGTGTTCTTTTCAGGGACTTTGATTTTTTTTTCTTTTGTTTTGTTTTTTATTATTCCAATTGATTGAATGAGGGTCACCCACATTCTGGAGGTTAGTTTCCTTTATTCAAAGTCTATTGATTTAAATGTCAGTCACATCTTTAAAGTACCTGCTCAGCAAAATCTACACAGGTATTTGACCAAACAACTGGTAACCAGAGCCTAGCCAACTTCACACATAAAACTAGCTATTGCATGAGTACTATTGTGAAATAAATATATGAGGTAGTAGTTCAGAATAGAAGTGCTAACCATAAAAATGAAGAGAAATCATGAATAAATATTGGGCTCAGAATGTACAAGACTTTGTCATCTAATGTAGGTATGTGGAGTGGATGAAAGAAAGTACTCTCAGGTTCTGAATCAATAAATTGATTGAATAATGGTGTCTTTTATTGGGATATGAAACATTGGAAGAAAGGATGTTGGGGGTAGAAAGAGATAATTACATAGTTTTAGACAGTACATGCTGTGGATTCAATAGACAAAAATATTTTTTATTTAAAACACTGAGTAAAAGACAGGGTAAGAGAAATAAATGTGGTAGTTGTCAATATTAGAGGTAAACAAAGGTTCAAAGGGGAAACACAATCGCGTTCCCCCAAGCTTCCTGAACAGAAACGAGTCTAATGATGAACAACTCATTCCAAGAGTTTTTCTCACAGTCCCTGAGGAGATCAGGATCTCACAGACAAGTCACTGTTTTTACCTGATAGAAGAATTCACAGGTTAGTCAGGGGCATCTCATCCTGTTCTTTAATGGGGTCCCCAATAACTAGGCTGGAGCCAGAGTTCAGGAACACAGTTCAGAATGCGTGAGTCCACAGAGCCCATTGCCACCTGATAATCTTCCTCCAAGGACAATGTCTTCAGTAATTTTACTGACTGCTTACACTTGGTAATTTCTACTCAGAATGTATTCAATCATAATACTAATTATCACACATACTTTAGGATAAGTTGCTGTTGAAAGTCAACAGTCTTGCCCTGGCCAGTTTGGCTCAGCGGTTAGAGCGTCAGCCTGCGGTCCGGAGAGACCCGGGTTCGGTTCCCGCTAAGGGCACGTACTTCGGTTGCAGTTTGTCCCCGGCCCTGGTTGGTCGTGCGGGTGGCAGCCACTCGATGTGTCCCTTCACGTCGATGTTTCTCACTCTCTCTCCCTTCCTCTGTCTCCCTCCCACTCTATCTGTACAAAAAATGGAAAAAATATCCTCGGGTGAGGATTAAAAAAAAAAAAAAAAAAAAAAAAGAAAGTCAACAGTCTTAAAGGTTTGGAGGTACAATAACCTTAACTTATGAGAGAAAACAACTTTTGAAAATTGAATAATATTTAAGGGGATTTTAAGCATATTAAGTATTTTTTTATGTTAAGCAATTTGTGTTTCTAATTATACATTTAGGCTTATTTTATTAGAGGAAACTGACTGTGGGCCTCAGATAGTATTTGATACAAGAAAATCCACCACTTATCTTCATAAAAAAAGCTCCACGTTGGCTAATTACATATGGATGAATATATCTTGACCACAGACACTCAACTTCCTTCTGTTATTATAGTCATGGTATACTGTCATATCAAATTCAATAAAATAACGGCTTCACTAAGAAAATAGTCTTTGGCGAAGCACTCTCTTCAGAGCCCCCTTAATCTCATTGTTCCGGAGGCTGTAGATGATGGGGTTCAGCATGGGAATCACCACTGTGTAGAACACAGACACCACCTTGTTCTGGTCAGTTGAGTAGCTGGACTTGGGCATCACGTATATGAACATAACGGTCCCACAGAACAGGGTGACTGCTGTGAGGTGCGCTGAGCAGGTGGAGAAGGCTTTACGGCGCCCCTCGTTAGAAGGCATCTTCAGGATGGTAATGAGGATGTAGATGTAGGAGACAACTATGACTGACACTGTGAACACAATGACGGAACCGGTTGTGAACGAGGGGACAACTGCAGGGATACTGATATCAGAACAGGAGAGTTCAAGTAGAGGGGCAAAATCACAGAAAAAATGATTGACTCGATTTGGCCCACAGAAGAATATAAAATAGAAGCAAATAGTAAAAGAGCAAGCGTTGAGGAAACCACCCATGTAAGCCAGTACGAGCAACTGGACACAGACTTGTGTGGACATTTCGGCCGAATAAAGCAGTGGGCTGCGGATTGCCACAAGGCGATCATATGCCATGACAGCCAGAAGGAAGCACTCCACTGTCCCAAAAAACCCTGCCGAACCAAGCTGGATGGCACATCCAAGGTAAGAGATTGTATTTCTCTCCACCAGGAAGTTTCCAAGCATATTGGGTGTGACAGAAGTTGAAAGGCCTATGTCTGCAGAAGCCAAGTGACTCAGAAAAAAATACATAGGATGATGGAGCTGAGAAGAGACTCTGATCAGAATGATGGTGCTGAGGTTGCCAGCTATGGTCACCACGTAGATACAGAGGGCGATCATGAAGAGGATGACTCGAAGGATTGGGTCATCAGTTAAGCCCAGTAAAATGAAGTCTCGCACTGCTGTGTGGTTCCCATCCACCAGGGAATCCATGAGATAACGTAGCTGCTACTAAAACGAACCTGTGATGAAGCATTACAATAATGAAGTTGTGAATGCAATGGTTTATTTTCATTAATACACATAGAAGTTATTAAAAACAAACTATTCAAGATAGGTTTGGACTCTTTTTGTAGAGTACAGAGCTATGTGCAATGAATCTTGTATATTTTTTAAATTGTTGTTGTTTTCAGGGGTGGGGGGCAGGTTGTTGAAGTTGGTTTATGTTCCTGGCCCTTCCTATTCATCTCGGTGGAAAGGACAGCACATTCTCAGGCCCTGACTAAGGCGGAAATGAGAGTCCAGACAACAGCTCCCATTATGGGGGACGGGAATGTGGGGGAACAGCAGCGAAGGGAAAGGGAAGGGGCCAGCAGCATGGAACCCTCCCTCCCTAGGAGGACGGGGAAAGGACGGAATCAGTGTTCCTGGAAAGACTCCATGACTTCGTGAAATCAAAGCTTAGACAACGGTGCTAACATGGAAACGGGTTTCAAGCATGCTCTGTGCTAGGCTCCAACAGGAGTATTTCATCCCTCACAGTGAAGGATGTTCACTGCTGCCCTTCCCCCAGGCCACTCACTACAAATCTCATCTTTAGCCCCTCTGTCTTAAGCCTGTTTATAAAATTGTTTTCAGGAGAAACACTAGAGACCCTGCTTCAAATAATGCAGATCTTTTTCTCTTTATAACATCAATTTATAAAATGTATTTAAAGTGGCTTTAAGTCTAAACATTAAAAACGTAAGATTTATGAGAATAGCAAATGAGGATGGTTAGTGCAACGAAAATAATGTATAATATGGGATGATATAATGAAGTTTACTAAATGGTAAGTACAATGTGAAAGTTTAAATATATATAGGGTGTTCCAAAAAATGTATATACAAGAACAGTGGAATTATAAAACTAGTGTTTATTAAAATACATTTTATTTTCAAAATGTAATAGAATCTACAGACACCCTTTATACATTTTGGGGGATACCATGTAGTTCTCTATTTATTTTCATGAAATAATATTGAAGACTGATGTTTGCCAATGAAGATACTGATTTGACATTGTTAAGTAACTTACCAAGTTTACATAGAAAATGGTAGAATCATAGTTGTTAATCTCAGGCAGTTTGAATCTAGTCTATTGCTTTTGTAACTAAACTATAGCTAAAATTAAATAATATATGGTGAACTTGAGTCTCTCAGAAATGTGTGGGTAACAAATTACCCTTTTTACAGCTAATATATAAAGAGAGGTACATAGTTAATCAGTTTACAGTTTCCATCAGTAGAACAAGATCATTTTTTAAAAGGTGAATTTTATAATTTTTTAAGTGAGACAAAGAAGAAATCAAATTTCAAATTGAGACTATGAATGAAGACTCCTGTTGTAAATATATTATGTGTATCTAACATTTACAATGAAAATATTCTATCAAATAGTTTGAAATATCTGTCTAAATACTGTATAAATTTATTTAATCAAATCAGATAATTTCCTATTTTAACAATGTTTTATAATTAGAGTAGTACAGAATGAAATAAATTTAGTTTAAACATATTATGCAGCTGAATAAAGTTATAGACTAAAATATTCAGAAGTTACCCTGTGTCCAGGTTGAACCTCATTTCCAAGTTTTCTGGCTGTATATTCTTAACTTGATCAAAAGTATCTGGTTGCCTATAAGCTAAGGAAGACTTTAGATATTCACAAACAGAAAGTTCCCAGAGCATCTCAAAGCTAATGGATTTATTAGCATTATAGTTGACTGCCAAGTTCAGATAGTGTGAAAGACCATGTGAATTTCTGGTCTTATGGGTAGATAAGTGAGGAATCCTGGCACCCTGAATTATATTTTTCATACCCACTAAATAGACTGTAGAAACTTATGTTAATTTAGCTAAGGTTACCTGCCAGCTGATTGATAGGTTACATCTGCCTTATTTCTCCACTCTGTTTTGTGAGTGCAATTTTAGAGAATACATGGAAATCATACATTACTCACAAAAGTCAACATCTTACCTCTTGATATAAGAATTCAGTTATCTTACAGCAATCAATTAAAATCATTGTTGTTATATAGTAGCCATGCCACCTATTATTATTGTTTGCCTTTGGGATAACTCTCTGAAGATTCTAGAGATTCAAATGTGAATTCAAAAGCACCAGGGATCATTATCATATTCTCAAGTGAGTATTGAGCAGTTCACTTCACACAAACACACTACTTTTTAAGGGATCTGTCAATTTTGAACTAATCATTTCTTCTGAATTTTGGTGCACTTTCAGTTGATATTTATTGGGAATATAAATAATAAATTGTTTCATAGCGAATGTTGGTTCTAAGTGTACTTCGATATTTCAGGCTAAGTAATATTAAAGTTCAACTATAAAATAGTACACTTAGCCCTGGCTGGTTTGGCTCAGTGGCTAGAGCATTGGCCTGCGGTCCGGAGAGACCCGGGTTCGGTTCCTGCTAAGGGCACATACCTCCGTTGCAATTTGTCCCCGGCCCTGGTTGGGTTGTGTGGGTGGCAACCACTCGATGTGTCCCTTTCATGTCGATGTTTCCCTTTCATGTCAATGTTTCTCTCTCTGTTTCTTCCTCTCTCACCCTCCCACTCTATCTGAACAAAAAACAAAAAAATGTCCTCAGGTGAGAATTAAAAAAAAAAAAATGGTAAACCTAGCTTCATTCATTCAACAAGTGTACATTTCGTAAGTGTTTTATCATGATATGCGTAAGACACTCTTTTAGATGCCTTGGAGTGGAATGCCATGTATAGTTGATTTTTAAATAACACAATTGTTTAAAACGTGTATATGTTTTTTCTAGCAAAGAGTACAGAATGTATTTCATTAAAGGTGTTGATAAAGAACTGTGAAGCAAAAAGAGTTCTGGTGACTTCCAGGTCAGAGTTCATCCACATGCCTGAAAGGAATGACCTCTTTGAGTAGATGGATGGTGGCAGAAACAGCTGTCTTCAACCTGAAGACGCAAGCTTATTCTCTTGCTAACCTTAATTTCAGACAGTCCTATCTCACTCTGCTGATGCGCCACTCAATGGACTAACCAGCTTTCATTCAGAATTTACTTTTTGCCAAGCACTGAGCTTAACATTTAATACCTCCTTTTTTTTTTTTTTTTTTTTTTAATTTAATCCTCACAATAATTTGGTGAGCTAAGTATTCCCATTATCCTAATTTTCCAAAGTGAACTGAGTCTTTGTTCAGGATATTTGTCTAATATATTCAACTGGTATAATTCAATCCAAGTTTAAAATTAAAGTCAGTGCAACGTTATTTACAATAGCCAAGATTTGGAAGCAGCCCAAGTGCTCATCAGTAGATGGAATACTACATAATGGAATACTACTGAGCCATAAAAGAGAAGGAAGTCTTTCCCTTTGCGACAACATGTATGCACCTGCAGAGTATTATGCTAAGTGAAGCAAGCCAGACAAAGACCAGTACCATATGATTTTACTTATATGTGGAATTTAATGAACAAAATAACAAACAAAATGGAAACAGATTCCTAGAGACAGAGAACAGACTGACAGCGGTTAGAAGGGTGGGGGTTGGGGTCTGAGTGAAAAGGTGGAGGGATTAAGCAAAAAAGAAAAAACTCAGCCTGGCTGGAGTGGCTCAGTTTGTTGAGCATCATCCTGTGCACCAAAACACTGCTGGTTCGATTCCCAGTCTGGGCATATACCTGGGTTGCAGGTTTGATCCCCAGTCAAGATTGGCACCAATGGCAGCAGACTGATGTTTCTCTCTCTCTCTCTCTCTCTCTCTCTCTCTCTCTCTCTCTCTCTCTCTCTCTCTCTTCTCTCCCTCCCTTTCTCTCTCTAAGCATATTTTTAAAAAGAAAGAAAAAGAGCAAGGAAAGGGAAGGGAAGGATGGAGGGGGGGAGGGAGGGGGAGGGAGGAAGGAAGGAATTTTTAAAAAATTTACCTTTATTGTTGAAAGTATTACAGATGTCTTCCTTTTTTCCCCCCATTGACACCCTCCTCCATACTCCAGTCCCCCCTTGCCTTCACTGCACTGTTGTCTATGTCCTTAGGTTATGCATATATGCATACAAGTTCTTTGGTTTATCTCTTTCCACCCCTACCCCCACCCCCTCCCCTCTGAGGAAGTTGTTCCCTACTTCCATGTCTCTGGATCTGCTTTTTTCATCAACTTATTTTGTTCATTATATTCCACAAATAAGTGAGATCATGTGATACTTGTTCTCTGACTGGGTTATTTCATTTAGCATAATACTCTCCAGGTCCCATGTCTTCATAGCAGTACTATTACAATAGCTAAGTTCTGTAAATAGCCCAGGTGCCCATCAATAGATGAATGGTTAAAAAAGCAATGGTACATTTACACAATGGAATACTATGCAGCTGTAAAAAAGAAAGATCTCATAGATTGTGTACTTTTAACTACTACTGTCATCTAGTCAACTTCTAAGACTTAAGTGCCTCAGTTGTGACCACTGGTTTCCAATTAGTTCCTGAACTCTACAGTTTTTGCTTCCCACCCTTAATACTCTGCCTAATTTCCTAAAACTGTCTAGAACTACAGTCTGGCTTTGAGCACCAGGTCAGTACTCAGGATCCTAACTTATTCTCATGTGCTCACCCATGACCAACTCCTGTTGATCATACCTCCTAATACCTATCATGTGCCCACTTCTGTTTATCTTGACACAGCAAAAGCTGTTAATCTATTTTCCTCTGCCTCCAGGAAACTCAAACTAAGACAGAAATGCCCCATCCCCAATCACAAGACCATTAAGGAAGTAGCTGAGAATCACTCAAAGTTTGGCATGTCAGCCCTGGAATATGATGGGATGGTGTCTGATTCATACCTGAAAAAATGGAAAATTAAAAAGGTGCACTTCTGGTCAAGTACAACCTTTGCTTACCTCTCACTCCTTTTCCAATTCTATGGGAAGTAGAAATGTGGGGAATGGCTGGAGACGCTGACATGCACACCTGACTCTTCCAATGCGGGCTGAGTCTGAGATAGACACAGGTCGGCACTGGGAGGGGTTGTGGTAACACGGTGAAATGGGAAGTGATTCAAACTTTGATATTAGCCCTGGCTGGTTTGGCTCAGCAGTTAGAGTTTTGGCCCACATACCAATGAGTCACGGGTTCAAATCCAGCCAAGGGTACATACCTCAGTTGGAATTCATCCCCAGCCCTAGTTGAGGTCGTGCGGGAGGCAGCCACTCGATGTGTCCCTTTCACGTTGATGTTTTTCTCTCTCTCTCTTCCTCTCTCTCCCTCCCACTCTGTCTGAACAAAAATGGGGGGAAAAAAGTCCTCGGGTGAGGATAAAAAAACAAACAAACAAAAAAACTTTGATATTAGACTGGAGAGTGGGTCCTTTAATATCCCCCCCCCCCAATAGAGAATGTATGTTAATATTTGAAAATGGTTTAAAACTATGTGATATGCCCAAAATTTCATCTGGAAACAGAAAGAAGTAACTGATAGACTGACTTTGAAGGAGTAGCAGTGAGAAAAAATTAAGTTGTCTTTCTCCTGGACCCTTTTGTGTTTTTCCCAGAAATTTTGTGTAAGAGCAAAACTTATACTTCATTCTGTTATTTATAACTGCATTTAACAGTTATTACATTTTCATGCTTGATTTTATTGACAATATTTTATTAAGTATATTAAATGTATATGCAAATATAAATTTATAAGTGATTAATCATAAAATTAGGTAGAAGTACAGTGCTAGACGTATAAAGACAGGGCAATTTGGCCATAGATGACTGCAGTAAGAGAAGAGAAGCTAAGCATTATCTGGGACATAGTCTGTGGACATGAGAGGCGTTCTTCTAGTGGACTGCAGTGGGAAAGCCAGAAAGAAGTCCCTTGAATTAAGGAAATCACCATCAACGGGCCCTCTGACAGAATGCTAGTTAAGGCATGGCTCTGAGTAGTGAGCCGTATTGCATTCTGAGAGAGAGTTTGGGTGGGTTTTTTTAATGTCTATTCTTATTTGTTACTCTTCGAAAACCTCATTTTTGACTGGATCCAGAGGTAGAAGCCCTCAGAAAGGACAGCCTATGTCTCCTGGCAATCTGTGCCTGATATTTTTCTTTGGCCTCCTTCATTCTCTTAGCCAAAAGTTTAGTATATGATGTGGCCTCTTCCTTAGTTTTCTTAGTATGTTGTTTCTTTAGAGGAATACACCTGCCTTTGTGTTGCAGGAGACCTGGAGTAGTAACAAGACACTGAATCTCGGGTGCTTTGGTCCTAGTTTCTTACCTTCTTTGCTTAGGGGCTTTCTCACAACATATTGGCAGGCATCATCTTCTTTATAACTTTTTTTTTTTGGTACATGCCCCTAGCAGGAACCGAACCTGGGACTCTCTGGTCCGCAGGCCAATGCTCCAACCACTAAGCCAAACAGGCCAGGGCCGCATCATCTTCTGTAGAGATTGAAATGTCTTCAGATTCTGCTAGCATTTTGGGGCCCCAACTGATGAGGCACAGTAATATTAGTGAAACCAGGAATATCTTTCTCCTCCCCCCCTTTTTTTTTTACAATGACCAAGTTGAGAACATAGAGGTTGGCATCCACAATGCAACCCTGAACAGACTTGTGCTTCCTCTCCCCAATCCTCCTTGGTCTATAACAGGAATGCCCCTTATTCAGTAGCAGGAGGACACAGCCATGGGTCAGAACACCCTGCTTCATGGGGAAACCTTGTTTGTCATTCCCACCAGTGATTTGAACCTCAGAACCCTTCCATTCTTCACCCAGAGCGTTAGCAGCAACTTCTATGGCCATACACGCATTGTTCATCATTCACTTCGATGAATTTCTGGCAGCCAGTGGCTGGGAAAGAGATGTTCAGCTTCATCCTGAAGCAGCTGACCACCTCCTTGGGCATTTCCTTTCTTGTCCTTTTATGTTCTCAAAGGCTATGTTTTTGGTTCTAAAGAAGAGGTCAGAGCAGAACAGTGTTCTAAGGTGAGATAGATGTTGCTCATTAATAGGGCAAGAAATAGAAGTGTAGGATCTGCAGGAATTAAACCATTTCAATGGTATGCAGAGTATTGTTTACTGTTTAACACAGTCGACGTTAATGAGAAAAGTGAGGAGTAGAGTTTCTTCCTTGAAAAGTGAGTATTGGGATACCATTTTTTCACAGTGAGGTGTTCCCCACTCTCCCCACCTCCATTATCAGATAATAAATGAAAGGTTTAATTGGGAAAAAAAGTGAGCTTAGAACCTTAGATACATCTCTCTGCAGAACTCCTTAGGCAGGCTGTACCACACAGTTCTCTTACTGTGTTGTGTAAGTGTTAACTTAGTTTCTGTTGTTTTCTCTTTGGCTTACATTTTCTAAATTAACCTTTAAGTAACAAGGTGAGTGTTTATATTGCATGATGTGCATTTATCCTATTCCACAAAATTTCCAGTACTGTACAAGATTAACAAAACAATGCCTGTGGTATCCTCCGCTTTTGTACATGCAATCTTAGCACCTTAGACTACAGCAAAGACCTTCCAAGTGTTCTCGCTGACTTTCCTTCTGGGACTATTTCAGTATCCTAGGAGTTGTTTGTTATTTTAATTTTATTGACAAGTTATTGTCATTGGCGTGTTATATTCAAATTTCCCCATATTAGATTGTTGTCCCCATATTAGATTATTGCAAGTAACTTTATCTAAAACCAGTGTAGGATTCTGCCTTCCTTACTGAACAAATTATGCCTACCCTCCACACACATGCACACACAATTTTAAAAAAAATACATTTTGGGACAAAGAAAAACATTAGAACAGTTCTTAAGAGGTGTTTTGTTAGTGTGGTAGATTTATGTAATTCTTAAAATTTATTCCCCTTGACCCATTGCATGGGGAGCAATAGGACAAAACAAAGAGTTTTATCATGCAAACTGTTTGTTTTTTTAATTTGTAAAATCAGCTAAACACCAATCATTTATATTTAAATGCTGCATTTTTATTTTTTAAGTTTTGTTTGTAAATAAGGTAAAGGAGGAATCAAGCACCTTTGAGGGGTCCAGCTTTAGTATTTTATCAGCCATTTTAAACATAATTATAAAAATAAATCCTTCACCAGGCTGGGGTGGCTCATTGGACTAAGCATCCTCCCACAGACTGAGAGGTCTCGGTTGGATTCCAGGTCAGGTCACATGCCCAGGTTTCAGGCTTGATACCAAGTAGGGGGCGTGCAGGAGGCAGCTGAGCAATGTTTCTCTCTCACATTGATGTTTCTATCTCTCTCTCCCTTCTTCTCTCTCTAAAATATCAATCAAAACATTTTTAAAAATAAATCCTTTGTAAGAAACTTGCATTTTGATTTTTCTTTATTGCAGTAGAAAATGTAAACAATAAGACAATGTAAGACCTTCCTAATGCCTAATATAAACTGGGCAATAGCCAGAAAGTAATCCACATATATATAGGCAAATAATTTTAGACAAAGTATCCAAAAACATACATTGGAAAAAAGAAAGTCTCCTTATTAATAAAGTGGTGCTGGGAAAACTGGAAAGCCGCAGGCAAAGGCAAAAATAGATGAATGGGACTATATCAAACCAAAATGCTTCTGCACAGCAAAAGAAACTGACAACAAAACAAAACAAAACAAACAAATGGAAAAAGACATTTGTAAACAATACTTCAGATAAGGAGCTAATATTCAAAATAAAGAATTCATACAACTCAACAACAACAACACAAAACAATTCAGTTTGAAATGGGCAGAGGACCTAAACAGACATTTCTCCCATACAAGTGGCTAACAAATATATGAAAAGATGCTTAACTTCACAAACTGTTAGAGAAATGTAAATCCAAACTACAATGCGAGACCACCTCACACCTGTTAGAATGGCTACTATCAATACAAGTAATAACAAGTGTTGGAGAGATTGTAGAGAAAAAAGAATCCTCATTCACTGCTGGTGGGAATGTAAACTGGTACAGCCACTATGGAAAACAGTAGGAAAGTTCCCTCAAAAAAATTAAGAACAGAGCTACCATATGATTCAGCCATCCTTCTTCTGAGTATTTACCCAAAATTTTTTAAAACATTTATTCATAAAGATATGTGTACCCCTATGCTTGTTGCAGCATTATTCATGATGGCCAAGATATGGAACAATCTAAGTGTCCTTCAGTGGATGATTAGATAAAGAAGATGTCATACATACACGCAATGGAATACCACTCAACCATAAGAAAAGAAATACTGCCATTTGTGGCAACATGGATGGATCTTGAGCATAACACACCAAGTAAAATAAGTCAGACAGGAAAACCCAAGAACCATAGGATTGCACTCACATGTGGGATATAAAACAGAAAGCAACAAATGACAAATGAATAAACAAAAAAACCTCATAGACACTGACAACAGTATGGTGGTTATCAAAGGGGAAGGGTGGTGAGGAGAGGTAGACGAGGGTAAAGAGGCAAAACATGGTGACAGAAGGAGACTTGACTTTGGGTGGTGAGCACAATGCAATATACTGATGCAGTATTATACAATTGTACACTTAAAGCTTATATAGTTTTATTAACCATTGTCACCCCAATAAATTGAATAAAATTTATTTTTTTAAAGAAGTATACAGCATACATTTGACAAGACTGAAACAATCTTTAAAAAGTAACCTTCCACCCTGGCCGGTTTGGCTCAGCGGTTAGAGTGTCAGCCCGCGGACCAGAGAGTCTCAGGTTCGGTTCCCGCTAAGGGCATGTACGTCAGTTGCAGTTTGTCCCCAGCCCCTGTTGAGGTTTTGTGGGTGGCAACCAGTCGATGTGTCTCTCTCACATCGATGTTTCTCTCTTTCTCTCCCTCCCCTTCTCCCTCCCGCCCTATCTAAAGATAAATGGAAAAATGTCCTCAAGTGAGGATGAACAAATAAAAATAAATAAAAAATTTTTTAAAAGTAACCTTCCTTCTTCATCTAGAAAGGAGCCAGGTCATACAAATTAGCCCCATTTCTTTTGGGTATTCCTTAATGTACTTTGTCAAACAGATTCCTGAAAAGAAAGAACTGGTAGCTACATAGAGCTTTCAGTATCGTCTGAGTTGGCTTGAAGAGGCTCCCTGGCAGAGGTGCTGTGGAAGGAGTCCTGTTGGTCACACTCAGGTCACAGGACACCAGAAGCTTTACAACGACCAGAATCACTGATTTCAATCCTTTCATTATCTGTGCAGCATGGACACCATCTCCTTCAGATGATGAGATCTTGGGTGGCAACTTGATTCCTATTTCCCATTCAAGGAGTTTCAGATGCTTCTAGCTGTTAATCACAAAGACTGTATTCAAAGAGGGTAGAACTTATTTGAAAATAGCAACAAGTTGTGGGTGAAATAAGAATAAAGCATTATCTGCTAGATGCTCCTGTCTTAGTGAGTGCACACGTGTCCTTTACACTGAAAATGTTCTTGAGAATAACACAATGACATTTATGAGTCTAGAATATGATGAATATACAATGAAAGTTACGTAGTCCATTGTCCACTCATCTGTAAAAGAGGTCCTGATTATATGGTATTTATTATTAAAATCAGATTACTTTAAGATAACCAATGTGTTCTAGCCATCAATTTTATCATGGCCTCTTTAACCTCCTTATTCCTGAGACTGTAAATAAGGGGGTTCAGCATGGGAATTACCACTGCATAGAACACAGACACCACCTTGTTCTGGTCAGTTGAGTAGCTGGACTTGGGCAGCACGTAGATGAATGTGATGGTCCCATAGAACAGGGTGACCGCTGTGAGGTGGGATGAGCAGGTGGAGAAGGCTTTGTGGCGCCCCTCGGCGGAGCTCATCTTCAGGATTGAGAAAAGGATGTAGACATAAGACAGAACAATGATAAACACAGTGGCCACAATGATGGAGCCAGAAGAGAAGGCTGGAATTAATTCAGAAGCAAAATCATGAGAACAAGAAAGCTTCAGAAGTGGTGAATAGTCACAGAAAAAGTGATTGACTTTATTTGGTCCACAGAAGGATAGACTTAATAAACAGCCAGTAAATGTCCAAGCATTCACACATCCACCGAGGTAGGACATCCCCACTAAGAGAATGCAGATTCTGGGGGACATGTGGGTGGAGTAGAGCAGGGGAAAGCAGATGGCCACATAGCGGTCATAGGCCATGACGGCCAGCAGGAAGCACTCAGCTGTCCCAAATGTGACCACAGAACAGAGTTGGGCTATGCAGCCAGCAATACTGATAGAGGTTTCTTCCCTGAGGAAGCCCATGAGCATAACGGGTGTGACTGATGAAGAGTATCCAATGTCTACACAGGCCAGATGACAGAGGAAAAGATACATTGGGGTCTGAAGCTGCAGGCTGCTTCTGATTAACATGATTATGCTGACATTGCCCATTAAGGTGACAACATAGATTCCTAGAAACACAATAAATAAAATGACACAAATTGTGGTATCCTCTGTTAACCCCAAAATAATGAACTCTGTCACAGTTGTATCATTTCCAGTCCCCATCTATGCTGGGAAAGGTGCCCACTGAAAGCAAAACAAGTGGATATTAGAACAGAAGAAAACATTGTAATTTGTACACTTATCTTACAGTGACTATGGAATAAAAGTTACAGAAACATAGACACACTAATGTAAATTTGGTACAAAGTGCTTTCACATATAATACCTCATGGGAAACTTGATAGTATACATATTTATTGATATAGGCCAGGAATAAAACAATTTTCTTAACTTAGCAAACTTAATTCATACTTGCAACATGTTGTTAGGTGTCAGGTGTTTCCTGATCAATAGAGACCAACTAAAATTTCAGAATAATGTTTTTTCTTCAAATATTCAGTGTCAAGAAGATTGAACTCTCACTCTCTCCTCTCTTTCTCTCTCACTTTCTCTCTCTCTCTCCCTCTCTCTCTCTCTCTCACACACACACACCCACACACACACACACACACACACCCCATCACAGCCATGTGCTCAACCAGCTACATGTCACAGCTTTATTCTTACCAGAAATGCTTGAATAATGTCCTATGTAGATTAACTGAACATGTTATGAACACCTTATAATTATGAGTCTGAACAGCAAAGTCCTAGCTTTCTTATCTTTGTTCAGGACAGACATGGAACTTTATTAACTAAGTATGGACCCAAGACTAAATGGATGTTTAATATTTTAAAGAAAATAGATGCACAAGAAACAAATTCAGAGTCCGTCACAAGTGCCATTATGGCAAGGAAGTGAAGGATTGTACAAAATGCCACGAGCTTTGGAGCCATACAGGCCTAGTGTCAAACTCCAGGTTTGCAACGGATGCTGTGGAATCTCAGACAGCTTTCATAGACCCTTCAACCCTTTGTCACTTTATTTGTTAAAAACAAATATAGCTCATAGAATTCTTCTGTCGAATAAGATGATGTACATGACAACAGCAAGCCAAGCTCACAGAGGTAAGTGAACACCCAACAAAGGGTTATTTCCTTAGAATAACCAAACCTCAACTTCTAATATACAAAGATTAGAGCAAGCATTTCTATATCAATATAAATAGAAAATTATTACCTGCAGATGTTGGCACATCAACAATAAAGAGAATTGCCAAAATATTGTCACTGTAGAGTAAGGCTGTATTTATGAGATTTGGGATCTTTGGGGACATAGCCCCTTGAGTACATTACTTGTTTGTGAACATTCCACTGAAAACCCATCAAGACAAAGAAAATTACAGGTGCATATGTCTTGTCTAAGAACATCTAAACATTCTTCTGAGTGTGCAAGAAAACTTTTGATGGGTTGCTAAATCATTCTAATTGTTTTGGGACTTACATGAGTAAACACAATGTATTAGATATACTTTCATTTTAAAATAGAAATCCTTTGCCTGGCCGGTGTGGTTGAGTGGATTGGGCATCGTCCCATGGACTGAGAGGTACAGTTCGATTCCTGGTCAGGGCGCATGCCCGAGTTGCAGGTTCCATCCCCAGTAGGGGGCGTGCAGGAGGCAGCCAATCTATGTTTCTCTCTCACATCAATGTTTCTCTCTCTCTCTCTTTTCCTCTCCCTCTAGAAATCAATAAAGAGAAAAAAATTATTTTAAATAGAAATCCTTCAGGGGAAAAGAAATAAATGCTTGTTTTTTATATAGTTATAGATGATGCCACCTATATTTTTTAACTAAATTTTTTATTGTGAGAGAATTCTAGATCCATGTACAATTGTAAGAAATCATTTAAAAATTCCATATACCCTTTACTGAGTTTTTTCAATGGTAACATCTTGCAAAACTATAGTACAGTAGCATTTCAATAATTTTTTTATTATTATATCCCTCTCTATCTGTAGTAATTTTCTTTGCAATGAAGACTACACTATTTGACATTAATGTGGTCACTCATGCTTTCTTTCAATTAACGTTTGCATGCTATAGCTCATTTCATCTTTTAAGTTTCAGCCAGTTTCAATCATTATATTAAGGTCTATTATAATTGAGTATTTCAATTTTTATCTTTTCAAGTTACATACAAAGTGTGTTTTAAGCTTGTACATTTATAAATTGAGTACTTGAGGGAGGAGTATGCAAACAAATAATAACAGTACAATAACAACTGCAAAAGCAATATGAAACATGGGCAAAAAAAAAAAAAAAAAGGAATTTAAATTTTTATTTAAACATGGGGAAGTCAAAAGATCCCCAGAGTCCACTACATTTGTTTGTGAATAGGCTGAAAAGCCTGGAAACAATTATAAAGCCTAGCATGTAACAATAGCTTCGAAATGTGAATTAGTTCATGCTATAGTTCTAGGGATACAGTTGGTCAATAAAGAACATTTTTCACATAAAGTCATATTAAAAAGAGCAGGAAACCACCATTCCAATCAATGAGTCTATGAATTTGACTATTTTGGATGCCTTGTATAAGTGGAATCATGCAGGAAAGGAGAGTTTATGAGTGTCTAGCAACGAATGTTCTGCAAGCTCTTTAAATGTCTATCTGAGAGGCCCTGGCCGGTTTGGCTCAATGGTTAGAGTGTCGGCCTGGGGTCCAGAGAGACCTGGATTCGGTTCCCGCTTAGGGCACGTACCTCGGTTGCAGTTTGTCCCTGGCCTTGGTTGGGTTGTGCGGGTGGCAGCCACTCGATGTGTCCCTTTCACGTCAATGTTTCTCTCTCTCTCCCTCCTACTCTATCTAAACAAAAAATGAAAAAATGTCCTCAGGTGAAGATAAAAAAAAATTTTTTTTAATGTCTATGTGAGAGAAGGACACACCTGCAGTCAACATCTTATTATCTCATTACTCATCTTTATGTATTTTATTATGCTTTAAATTTAGTATGAAGAAGTAGTGCCCCCTATTGTAATATCAAACTTGCATTTCACTCTACACACATAGAGACTAGAAATTCTCCCCTCTAACCAGAAAGAAAAGTCATAGATTTACATACTACAAGTTACCTAAAAAGACAAAATTGACTAAGAAAGGCCATTGGAACTATGTCTACAGATCTGACACACTTCTGTTCCAGTGTCCTCTTTGGTGTGAACTTGGGAAATGCTGAGAGGTAGAAAATGTACTTTCTAAATGGAGAATGCTCTCACCTCAGCTCTGCCTTGCTTCGACTGCTCAGGGTGAGGGCAGTGTTCTTTACAGCAATGCTTTAAGGGTGGTGCTAAATCACTGTAATTAATGACCTAGAGAACCAAGCTCTAATCTCTTTCTCTAGTGGCCATGAAGAAAGACCTCATGCATTGAAAAACTGACCTGGACACATCAGGTGGTATTGATTGCCCCAATTTCAATCCAGAGAGAATGGGGAAGGGAGAGCAAAAGTAAGGAGGCCTTTGGGACAATTAGAACATTTAGTTGCTGACCTGGTTTTGAATATGATTTCATTCCTTAATTTGATTCAACAGGAAATATAACACAGTAGGGAAAATAACAGAAGAAATGATGACTGCTTAGACAGCTACATGCACAAAAATAAAACTAGACCATCAATTTACACCATACACAAAAATAAACTCAAAATAGATAAAAGACTTAAATGTGACCAGTGAATCCATAAAAATTCTAGAAGAAAATGTAGGCATCAAAATTTTGGACATTGTATGCAGCAGAATTTTCACTGATACATCACCTAAGGCAATAGAAACAAAGGAGAAAATGAACACATGGGACTACATCAAACTAAAAAGCTTCTGCACAGCAAAAGAAACAATCATCATAATGGAAAGGCAACCCACTGCATGGGAGAACATCATTGCCAATGATACATCAGATAAGGGGTTAATTTCCAAAATATATAGAGTACTCATACAACTCAACAAAAGGAAGACAAAGAACTCAATTAAAAATGGGCAGAGGAACTAAATAGACACCTCTCCAAACAGGACATACAAATGGCCAAGAGCCATATCATCAGAGAGATGCAAATTAAAACAACAATGAGGAATCACCTCATACCTGTCAGAATGGCCGCCATCAACAAATCATCAAACTACAAGTGTTGGGGAGGGTGTGGAGAAAAGGGGACTCTAGTACACTGCTGGTGGGAATGCAGACTGGTGCAGCCACTATGGAAAACAATATGGTGCTACCTCAAAAAATTAAAAATTGAACTTCCATTTGACCCAGTGATCCCAATTCTAGAAATATACCCTAGGAAGCCTGAAACACCAATCAGGAAGAATATATGTACCCCCATGTTCGTAGCAGCACTATTTACAATAGCTAAGATCTGGAAACAGCCCAAGTGTTCATCAGTAGACGAATGGATAAAAAAGCAGTGGTACATATTCACAATGGAGTACTATGCAGCGGTAAGAAAGAAAGATCTCTTATCCTTTGAGACTACATGGAGGGACCTGGAAAGTATTATCCTAAGCGAAACAAGCCAAGCAGAAAAAGACAAATACCACATGATCTCACTTATATACGGAATATAATGAACATAACAGTCTGAGGAATACGGTAGACCCAGAAACATGGAAGTAGGGTACAGACTGACAACCCTCAGAAGAGGGTGTGGTGGGGGTGGGAAAAGATAAACCACAGAACTTATATGCATGTATGCATGACCAATGGACATGGACATCAAAGCTGGGGATGGGATGGGGGGGATAAGGAAGAGGGTGCCAAGGGGGTAAAAAAGGAGAAACATCTGTAACAAAAATAAAATTTAAAAAATTTAAAAAAATAAATGACGACTGCTTTTCTGTTACACTAGCTGTGTGATAAATATGCTAGCCAAGGCCATCTTTTTATTGCAAGCAAAAATATTCCATAGGTCATACAGTCTTCGCATAGCCTTACCTAACGCCCTATAAAACACTAACTGGGCCCCCACCCCAGCCACAGCTTCAAGGCCACCCACTGCAGATGCCCTGACAAGGCTAGGAAGTCTGTCTCCAAGCATCCAAGGACTTGGGAGTCATCCTGAGGACATGCACCAAAGCCTCATAACCTGAGTCATCAGGAGTTACCAGGATGACTCAGGGATTTTCATTCTCAAGGGTAATTTAACTCTAATGTAAAATATCTCATAGAAATTCAATATAAACTGTTCCCTTGGTACCCAGGAAGCTCTGGAATAACAAGAAATAACAGATTCATTACACTTTAACTTTATAAATACTCACAGGTTTGCCGGTGTGGAACATAGAAACCAAGCTTTCCAGCAAGATATGAAGAAGCCTGTTTGTCCGACTGGAAGCACTCTAAGTGGATTTTTCCTGGGCATTGGGAATCCTGACTGACCAACAGGTACTCGGTAAATTGTATTCACTTAAGGCGTCGTAGTAAAAACTACAAGGCAGCCAAGAAAAGAGTCAGCTCTGGAGGAGAATAGGGCTTTAGGACAGGTATACTTTGCTTCTCAGAGAAGCAAATGGGGAAGGATTGGCTAAGTCTTATTTGAAAATCTGGGATTTTTTTTTGTCACTGTTTATGTCTATGAGAAAATGATAGCGGGGACCTGATAAACTCACAAAGCCTCTGAAATTGCATGCAGGATTTTGTATGAGTGAAACTCTCCTGAGAACAAATACTTTGCTTTCAGCAGATTCTTAAAGTTGTTCGTGTGTCCCTCTCTTCCCAGGGACTAAGAATATTTCCTGGGTTATTCAACACAGTTGTTTGAATTGTTCAAGCAATGAATAGTAAAACACAAAACAACATTCTGAATTACCAAATGTTGACTACCCTAGTTAAACAACAATAAAGGTTAAAAGCGCCTGAAAGAACTAAGAAAAAGTGTTACTGAAGTCACCTTAATATGCCTAAAATTTTCTCCTAGAAGTTCACATTAGAAAAAAAAATCAAATAAACTTTAAAAAGAGAACCAAAATCATGAACTAAATAGGTACCGAGGAGTCATAGATGGGAGGCCGTATAGTTTAAGCTGAGATCTCTGGAATCAGCCTACCTGGTTTCAGACCCTGGCTCATTTACTTATCTGCTTTGTGAATCTGGAAAAACTATTGAATATTTCTATGTTCAAATCACTAGTTATTATTAAATTTGAGAATAATTAAATCACAGAACAAATTATTTAATTTTTTTAAAGGGGCCATTTGTTTTCTCTTAGGTAGAAAACTGCAAGTCAAATATTTATTATTAGCGATTTATTATTTTGTTTTTCCTGGAACTTTTCAACAGGTCTAGTTATATTCTAAGAACTAATAGATCACACAGTGATGAATAAGCTCCCATCCTAATTTCTCTTGAAGAAAGGGCCAAAAAACACGTCCTGTGGATAAACAATGAGTACAGATTTAACTAATGGAAAATACATTTTTTTAAATCTAGAAACTTAAAAACTTCGGAGGCAGATATGCCATTATATCACTATAGCTAACATAGTAAAAATCTACCACGCAAAAGCTGTTGAATAAAGCTAGAGTCTGCCCACTGGCTTCTTGGGTTCTTCCCGAGTTACTCACCCACGGTCATCGTTTGAAGTGAGAATAGTTATACAGACAGTCCCTGACTTATGACGATTCGCCTTACAAATTTTTCGACTTTACAATGGTGAAAGCAATATGCATTCAGTAGAAACCGTACTTTGAATTTGATCTTTCCCAGGCTGGTGACATACAGTACACTATTCTTTTGTGATGCTGGATAGCAGCAGCAAGCTGTACCTGCCAGTCAGGCATGCGATCAAAGGGTAAACAGCCAGCACTACAGTGTACTGTGTTGCCAAACTTTTTTCGAATATTGAGTTTTATGTTTTTATATCCCATCATGTCTACAAAATGCCCATCTGTGACTCCTGCTTCTGGTAAGAAGAAAGACAATTACCAAGCGTTCTGAGCACATGTAAGGTAGGCTAGGCTAAGCTATGGTGTTTGGTAGGTTAGGTGTAGTAAGTGCATTTTAACTGATCATATTTTTAACTTACAGTGGGTTTATCAGGACATAACCTTGTTGTAAGTCGAGGAGTATCTGGAGCAGGAAGACTTGACCAATTCTATAAATGAATTCAAAAGAATATTTTTCTGCCTGTAGATAGAACAGGACACAGAGCAACAAGCATTTTACTGAACAAGATTGTTCCGTGCCTAAAGATCTCAAGGTTTGGTTTTGTTGTAAGCTATTATAGAGAGAGATGAGATAAGACTACAACAAAACAAGTCTCATCTCTCATAAGCCAGGAATGTCATATATGCCCAATTTCAAAGGCTTCTTACCATTTCCTAATATGAGCTAGCCTGAACATCTTAGGGCACCTAAGACTGCTGCTCCTATCTCCAGCCCTTAAAGACACACTTTTCCCAAATACTTTTACCCCTTGCTGTTACTTTTTTCTCTCCCTGAATGACCTCATTATTCCCCACAGCTTTTACTGTCGTCTGACTATCGATGACTCCTAGTCAGTAGCACTAGCTCTGACTGTGTGATGGACATCCACCATCCTTCCAGCCAGACTCAACACCCTTCCCTCCTGCTTCACTCCTAGCACAGACTTTCTCTTTCTACTCAAAGCACTACCTCACAGTAACATTGTTAAATAAATACAGTGGGAAATTTTGCCCCCCCCCCCATGATGTTTTCAACTTTTGAATTCTATGATATTAATTTTGGAATGTGTGTGTGTGTTTAAATTGTGTCAGACATCCTTAGGAAAAGACAAGGTAAAAATAAATTAAACTATTAATTCTTAGGTTATTATTACCATGGTCTCTCAGACTTGAAAATTGAGTCTCAGTTCATTGCTGAGTGACACAGACTTTGCCTTTAAGGTATCTCTCAATCCTCTCTCCTTTCTTCATTCCTACCATCATTTCCCTCGTTCAAATCTTTCTGTCCTCTTACGTCCTAGCTGGTGTTCCCACTGACACCTCTCTCCCTTCAATCCATTTTGCACAAACTGCCAGATTCACTCCCTGGAAGCTGAGCACTGGTCAAGTCGTTCTACTGCTCAAATGTCTAATGGGTCTGCATTCACTAGTTATTATAATCCCCCTGGCACACCTGGCCAGTATGGCTCAGTGGTTGAGCACCAACCCATGCACCAAGAGGTTGCTGGTTCCATTTCCACTCAGGGCACATGCCCAGGTCATGGGCCCAATCCCCAGTGGGGGGGCATCCAGGAGGCAGCCAATCCATGTTCTCGCTCATTGATGTTTCTATCTCTCTCTCCCTCTCCCTTCCTGTCTCTAAAATCAATAAAGAAAAAAAAAATTTTTTTTTAATCCCCCTGGCACACAGAACTCTTAACAATGTGGCATACCCTATCCCCATTCAGTTTGTTTGTCACTAATGTCCTTCATATATGCTTGCTTTTACCCAAAAGGTTGCTCAGGTCCTCCAGATACGCTCTGAGCTGTTTTGACTCAACTCCTTGCTCAATTATTCCCTCCTAAAATGCTCTCCTCTAATCCATCTCCCACATCTTGAGGCACTTTCAATCTTTCAGTGACAATCTCGGTTCATTTCAAAGGTTGCCTACTCCCTATAGAATACAGGCCAAAGTCCTCGTAATGAGGAAGAGCCCTCCGTTGTCTATCTCATCCAGACAGACATTTCTGGTCATGTTATCACCCACAGGCAGTGCTACCCTTAAATCCAGACAAAAAGGACCCTGCCTTGGCCACATTCTTTTTTGTTTTTTTTATCGTCACCGGAGGACATTCCCCCATTTTTTGTTCAGATAGAGTGGGAGGGAGAGAGAGGAAGAGAGAGAGAAAGAAACATCAGCATAAAAGGGACACATCAAATGGCTGCCTCCTGCATGACCCAACCAGGACCAGGGACAAACTGCAACTGAGGTACGTGCCTCTAGTGGGAACCAAACCCTGGTCCCTCTGGACCACAGGCTGACCCTCCAACTGCTGAGCCAAACCACCCAGGGCTTGGCCACATTCTTTAGGGCAACTCTGGGCCTCTTTCTACTGTACCATGCTGTACGGGACTAATGTCACCTAGAGTTCATTCTGCCCCCGCTTTTAGACCATCGTCCAGGTAATAGGACCCTAAAATGCCTTGCCCAAATGGCCCCTCACTTACTCCCAGAGTTGGTAAGAGTCTCTTTCCCAGATCACCTTTGTAAGGGAAAAGCACACACTGAGGCCCAACGGTGGTAGCGAAGGGATAGCTGTTTGCAGGGAGGGGCCAGAGTTGTCCATGCAGGCTGCCATACCCACGCACCTGCCACACCCACACTGTGTGGGCTGGGGACAGGCTCTCTTCACCACCTCGCTCCAGCGTGAACTCCAAGAATCCCAAGTATTCTTCCTTCTAATACCTTATAAAGGTATATTTGTTAAGGAGGAAGGATAAAACATTTTATTAATTTGTTATTTTTATTTTTAAACTTTTGCATATTAAGCATATGATATGTGGGCCTCCATTTGTTATTCTTACCCAATGGCAAAGGCAGGCCTGCTCCTAGGGGGCCTGTTAACCACACCAAGTATTTGCAGTTCTGTGTTGCCTTGTCTTTCTCACACATCAGCTACATTGCACAGGATATTCTCTCCGTTTATAATGCCCGAGAGTCTCCATGTACTTGAAGCATCCTTCACAAAGTTGAAAGGTAAAAATTGCCACCATTGTCACTATTTTTTAATATTGCTCTGGAATTATTAGCCAATACTAGTGGACAAGAGAAAAAAAGGAAAGATACTCTATAGAAATGAGGGAGGAAATTCATATCTTTCTATATTATATAAATTTGCATTTGAAAAACCCAAGCGAACCAACTAAAAAATATCTTTAAATGATGGGAAACTATAGTAAAGAAAATAGTTAGAAAATTAAGTTATAAAAATCAATGACTTTCCTATATATAAAGAACACTTAACTCACAGAATGAAAAATAAGTAAATTTTATTTATAATAGTTACAAAAAGATAAAATACCTGTGAATAGACTAAAAAAATGTAGGATGTTTATCAGTAAAGTTTAAAGAAAACTTTAAAACTCTATTTAGGAAAGTCTTTAATGAATTAAATACATACCCTCATAGAAAAGAGGATCCAATTGCAGAGATATCAGTTCTCCTCAAGTTAACATACTGATTCAGTGCAGTAGCATTTAAAACACAAACAGGGCTTGGGGAGGTAGAATTTGATAAAATGCCAAAGTTCATCTGGAAAAATACACATGTAAGAATAGTCATAAAATTTGCCACCAGATATTAAAATCAGTTATGTATCTATTTTATTTAAATGTGTGGCCCTTGTTCTAGAGGAGACTGCAAAGAAAAGGAACTGACCCAACAAGCTGTGTTTGACTATATGACAGGACTGGAGTTTTAAGTCAACAGAATCACCTAGAGATGATTTCACAATCAAATGGCATTAGCACACCTGGCAAGCTATTTGGAGCAATAAATAAAAAGAGTGGATTACCTTCCTCCTTATATCAAAATTAAACTCCAGCTACATTGAAGATTGTAATGTAAACATGAAGTCCAGTAATGCTCTAGAATAAAACAAGAAATATATATATATTTTTTATCCTCACCCGAGGACATTTTTTCCACTTTTTGTTCAGATAGAGTGGGAGGGAGAGAGAGGAAGAGAGAGAAAGAGAGAAACATTGACGTGAAAGGGACACATCGAGTGGCTGCCACTTGCACGACCAACCAGGGCCAGGGACAAACTGCAACCAAGGTACGGGCCCTTAGCGGAAACTGAACCCGGGTCTCTCTGGACCGCAGGCCGACGCTCTAACCCCTGAGCCAAACCAGACAGGGCTAAAACAAGAAATATTTTAAAAATAATTTTAAAGTGAAGCAAGTTTATTCAACCATATCAAAAAGATCAACATTTGAAAAGAAAAAGACATATATTTGGCATCAAAACATTTAAAATTGACTGTATGGCACAAATAGAAATCATCATACCAACATTAACTGTCAAACTAAAACAATTCACAATGCATATATCTGATTCCTTAACAAAGAGCCTCTTTAAATAAAGTGTTTAGAAGACCAACAACATAATAAAAAATTAGTAAAGGAACTGAACTGACCCATCATACACTTGCAGCCCTGGCCAACTAGCTCAGTTGGTTAGAGCATCCTCATGATGTGCCAAGGTTGTGGGTTTGATCCCCGGTCAGGGCACATACAAGAATCAACCAATGAATATATAAATAAGTGGAACAACAAATTAATATTTCTCTCTCTCTCTCTCAAATTAATAAATAAAAAATAAAAACAATTTTAAAAAATGAAATGCACATGCAAATAATTATTTGACAAAATGCTAACCCCTACTCATAATTGTTTTAAAACATACAAATCAAGAGGACATGAGTTGCCAATATTGACCCTCACAGTGGCAAAGGTTTAAACTTTGATAAAACTGGATTGGTAACAAAATCAAATTCTTGTATATATTGTTGGGAGTTTAATTTGTGCAACTTACTGAAGGTCAATTTGTCAGTCTCCATCAAAAGAGACAATAAATGAGCCCAGACTTTTCTGAGTCTGTTTTAGCAGAATAAAGCCCATTGGCTAATGACAGCCTTTAACTATTGGGAGTATGAAACCCGATTTTTGTCATGGGTACTGGAACAAAGAGGTAAGAAGCTTTTGTTGTTAAGTATCTAATCACTTACTAAAATACTAAGCCGTATTTTTTTCTTTTTCCAACAAGAGAGAACAAAATGGCCAGAGGCAATCGTACCACAGTGACAGAATTTGTCCTCATGGGATTCACAGACCATCCAGAGCTTCAGCTTCCGCTCTTTGTGGTGTTCCTGTTTGTTTATCTCAGCACCCTGGTGGGAAATCTTGGCATGATCCTACTCATCGAGGTGGATTCCAGGCTCCACACCCCCATGTACTATTTCCTCAGCCATCTGGCATTCATTGATCTTTGTTACTCATCTTCCATTGGGCCCAAGATGCTGCAAAATTTACTGGCGAAGAAAAAAACCATCTCCTTTTTGGGCTGTTTTGCCCAGCTGTACTTCTCCAGTGCTTTTGCCACGACCGAATGCTTCATCTTGGCCACAATGGCCTATGACCGCTACATGGCTATCTGCAACCCCCTGATTTACACAGCCATCATGACTCAGCAGATCTGCAAGGAGTTGGTGATAGGGGTCTATACCTATGGCTTCCTCAACTCTGTGATACAGACAGTTATGACTTTCCAGTTGTCATTCTGCAACTCCAACATCATCCATCATTTCTACTGTGCTGACCCCCCTCTCCTTGCCCTCTCCTGCTCCGACACCCAGAACAAAGAAAAGCAGCTCTTGATCTTCTCGTCGGTGAACCTCACTGGGTCCCTCCTGACCATCCTCATCTCCTACATTTGCATCCTCTTTTCCATCATAAAAATGCAGTCTTCTGAAGGCAAGTGCAAAGCATTTTCTACCTGTGCCTCCCACCTCACTGTGGTCATCATCTTCTATGGGACGCTGTTTTTCATGTACCTGCAGCAGCCTAGAGGAAGGAGTTCATGGAAGTACAACAAATTGATCTCCGTGTTTTATACTCTTGTAATTCCCATGCTCAACCCCCTAATCTATAGCGTTAGGAACAAGGATGTAAAGGACACCCTGAAAAAGATGATAGAGGGCAAAGAGTCAGTGTGAGTTAGCAGAGTGTAGACCTGGTATGACCAATCTGCTTGAAATGTGGAAAGCCAGTTGCTATCCAATCAGGAATCAAATAGTCAACCCAATTTGGATTTTTAAGTGACCAACAGTACTAGGCCACTTGCTTGACATAGTAATACTTAATCCAATCAATTAGCATGGGCTAATCAGAACTTACAAGCTAGACTGTGAATAACTATGTCCTTCATATGTTGAAAATGAAGTGACTTACTACCAGTTAGGTAATAATATAAGCTCCAAAAACAAAAAGATTTTTAAAAGCATCTTTCTGGGTGAAACCATAAGTTAATGAAGCTGGGTGCAAAACCCACACATGAATACCTATGTTGTTAGAAACATTTTCCAGCTTAAAATAGACTATATTGTAGTAAATCATTTGCTAGTCTTAAAAATACATTTCTGTATCATATATTGCTATAGATGTAGGTTAAGTTTCATAAAAAGCTTATTTAATCTTAATGTAGTTGAAATACTGCATGCTTAATATGAACAAAAGAAAAAATAGTATTACAGCAATCAAAAGGGAAGAAAAAATTTTAAAACTATGAATTAGTTAAATTTGAGGGTTATTTTATTGTTTGTTTAGAAAAGAAAGTTTAATATTAAGAGATAGAGAGGGTTCAGGGTACTTGCAGAGATATTGAAAGTGGTCATTTATTCAACAGCCAGGGTTTAGTTTTTCTAGTCTCTGGAAAGCGCAGTTACAGTGATTTTTAGGGGGGAGGATGAGAGAGAGAGAGAAGGAAGTCATACATGAACTTAGAAAGGGAAAGAGCTGAGAGCTTCCTGAGGCTTCCAGACCAAGCATGCATGTTTCTGAGAAACGAAATTATTGTCTTACACCATATGGATGACCTAGAAAAATACTTCTGTTTTGCAACATTTTCTGTTTTCTCAGATCTGATATGACAACTTTCTTGGAGTTATATCTATACAAGTCCTTACTGTTTGTGGGGACAGGTAAAAGAAAATCTCTTATTTTTTTTTACTTAAGCAAGAATATAAGCACTCAATTCTAATACTTCTTTTAAAATAGTTCTTAAGCCCGGCCAGTGTGGCTCAGTGGTTGAGTGTTGAGCCATGCACCAAGAGGTTGCCGGTCCAGTTCCCAGTCAGGGCACATGCCCAGGTTGTGGGCCCGATCCCCAGTGGGGGGCATGCAGGAGGCGGACAATCAATGTTCTCTCTCATCAATGTTTCTACCTCTCCCTTCCTCTCTAAAATCAGTAGAGAAAAAAAAATAATTCTTAAAACACATACATTTGCCATAAGCCATTAGGTTTTCCCCTTAAACTTTTTCAAGTGTGATGCTAGTTTGACTTATTCTTTTTAATGGCTAAGAACATATATCACCAATTGACTACAAATAAGTTCAAAATTAATCAAGAAACTAAGGAGTGCTTTTTGCCCCCTAATTAACTCTTTAGATAATATGATGGGATCTTTGTTTTATTGCTGCTTGTAATCCAGTGATTTAGAAAGTCAAATCTTTATAACCTCTCTTATTTAGTTCAGAAACCTTTCTGGAGAGTTCAGTGACAAAAACTTTATTCCTAAACTCTTGGGGATGGGACGTTGGCTGTGGTCAGAAGGAAAGAGTATCGGAGGAACAGAGTGAGGAAAGGCAAGGAGCAAACCCTGCAGGTGGGAGAGCTGGTACAGGTAAGAAGGCAGAGTGGGGAGCACAATGCTGACGGACAGTGTGAGACAGATTGTTAGACCGCCAGCTCCTTGAGACAGCAGGTCATCACTCTGCACCCAGGACCTACCACAGCTCCCGGCACAGAACAGACACGTCACAACTGTTTGCTGAACTGAACTGAACTCTTCTGTTTTCGTTCCTAATTCCAGTGGAGAGGTGGACAGGGTGCCCAGTAATGGCCCTGTGTTGGAAAGTGAGAGAGAGAGAAGGAAGTTACTAGGGTCGTGACAGGAAGACTGGTTTTCAGTATCCCAACCAGATTAACATGCTTGAGGCAGGAAGACGTGTGAGGGCTACAACACAACCTGGCCCGGGAAAGAGAGGCCTCTGGGAAGTTGGTATGTGATTGGAAGATGGGAGCAGAGCTGTGGATGGACCATGGCAGGCCGGGGACCGTTACTCTGCTGAGATAAAGAAAGTGAGCAGGTACTAACTCTTAGATGTGAAATTATATTTTCAATAAAAAGACATTGTCATTACTTAAATTCTTCTCAAACTATTTCCACGTCAGTTGAGCTTAGAAAGAGGAAAAAAAAAAAAAAAGTAGCGTTCACATGTTTTAGTACATGCCTCTCAGCAAAGGAATTATGCCCATGTTTTTAAGGAAATATTTGTTCTAAGAGTACACTTCATCATTTCTTCAGTTTGTTTTAGAGGAAACTGATAAAATAAAGTCAAGGGACCTCTCCATAATGCCCACCCAACAGTTGAATGTATATAATTTGTTCTGGGTGCTTCCTTGATTTTCTGTAAAGCAAAGTAGAAAATTAAGAATATTGTATTTATAGATTATGGAGGATATAAGTCCATGTTATCCTAAATTTCCCAAAGACTTATAAAGCAAAGAGAGGTATAGGGAAGGATCTGAACCAGTTAAATTTTAGGCTAATATTTTCTATTTCTTTCTCATTAGGGCTCCTCAGTCTTATAATATATCTCCCTGATTTGGCTCTTATAATAAGTAAGAAAAGTATCCAATCAGTTACTTACATTGTTAAAAATGTATGCTCCACTATACATATGTATAGCATTAAAATGACAATATTTAAGCAAGAATAGAAACCGACATGATTGTGCATCTTTGTTCACTTATAAAGTGAGACTGTGTCTGTCAAAACTCATAACAATTATACTAGTTTTTCACCCCAAAATAAACAAATGTATTGTGAATAAGTGAATGTTACCAAAATAATAAAAATTTTACCATTATCAGATTTTAAAAGCTCAATATTTCATTGAGAGTGAAAATAAAACTGCTGCACATTTAAATGAAATGAATGGTATTCGCCAGCATTCACCACATAGATAATTCCACTAAAATAATCTAATAAACATATGAAATACGTTTGTATAAATTTATTCTCATTTGCACATAAAATTCTGGATTTTTCAATCAGCTTAAATTTAAATTCTCATTCCTCCTTACTCAAGACTCTCGATTTGTCATGCTCAGAAACAGGCCAGAAGGATTTGTGATGATGTTGGTCATCAAAAAGGCAACACGAGAGGACAAATATCTATTCATTTTCTTCCAAAGTATTTGATGTATGTAAGCATTTCAGAAAATATATCTGAAATGTGTGCGCCCCAGATTTTCAACTCTGCCCTGGATGGATGGTTCTAGCATTCTTTGGAGAGCAAGGTGGAATGGGAAAGTGTTAATTAAGTGCTAAGTATGGCTCCTGGCTGCAATTAAGTGGTGCATCCACCAGAGAGATAGGGAGCCCCAAATGTCAGAAGTTGGGGGATTTAGGCTCCTGGGAAGGTAACAGATTCAGCTTGTTCTTCCAAGCTCTTCTGTTTTTGCTGTAAAAATGCAAATATGTTATAAATAACTAGAACTTCCATCTCTAATGAGATAAGCAAGTTGGAACAAGGAAAAGGTAATCTTTATTTTTAAAAAAGTAAATAATTATCTCTTACTTCATTGAAACAGTTCAACTGTCCTAACAGACAGTTTCTAGGTTTTATTCTGAGGTCTGAAATAACATATTTTATTCCTACAAGCTCACTTTCTTTGCTTAGGTGTGTTGACCATTCTAGCACCTGGACCCCTACCAACCTGCAGCTTCTGGCCCCCTTACAGACACCCTGTGTGCTGACCACATGGACTTGGAGCAGAGCTAAAATAACGGGCTAGCCGGGTCCAAGCACTGCTCAGCCCACCTCAGGGTCACCCTCAGCCAGGGACGCTACAGGACCGCGAGCTTCTTAGACCTGGGCAAGCATAGGGCGAGCTCCTAAGTCCATCTCTGGGTTTCCCACAGAAGGTTTTTATTCCATTTTTATTGTCTTTCCTCTTTAAAAGAACCATTTTTAACTCTTCTTGTCCCTATCATCTGTTTCATCTGAAAGCTGATATCATGAATAGTATATTACTTATTGTCCGCCTTAGCAAAAGTAGCAACTAGATCTCCTAGTAGCCACTGTGTCTCAGTGGTTGGAGTGCTTTGCACTGAAGGGTCATGGGTTCAATTTCTGGTCAAGGGCACATACCTGGGTTGCAGGTTCGATCCCCGGCCCCAGTCAGGGTGCGTGTGCAGGAGGCAACCATTCGGTGTGTCTCTCTCACGTCCATGTTTCTCTGTCTCCCTCTTCCTCTCCCCTCCCCCATCCTTCCTCCCTTCCACTCTCTCTAAAATAAAAATATCCTCTGGTGAGGATTAACAACAACAACAAAAAAGTGATAACAGAGCAATAAATTGAAAGGAAACTCTAATGTTATATTGGGGGTCATTTTTATAAAGAAATGTTTAAAAACACCTGTCACAATTATTAGACTGTTTCCCTCTTACCTTTACCACGAATCACAGATGGGCCCGAACGTAGTCACAGGCACAGATAACCCTCGGCTTTCAGCTGAGGGCACAGTTCTCTACTCTACTTGAACTAATTAGCTGTCAAAACACTGTCCAATAAGCTTTTATCTCCTGGCCTGTTCATACCTCCATGTACATTACAATGTGAGCTTTATCAGAAGAAGTCTGTGCCTGTGTGATCACTTCACTGATCCTATAACTGACTTCTGGTAACATCTATGCATCCATATTTGGGACTAATAGACACCTGAATGCCAGGCAAGCGAAGTAAATCATGCTGAGCCTGAAAAATTGGTCTGGGAGGTGAAAATTTTTGCTTACAAAGAAAAAAATGTGGCCTCAAAAAACAGAGCCTCAATTCCTGCAGCTGTGCTGGTGGTGTAGTGAGGAGGGGAGACGGGATAGGGAACTCAAGGTCTTAGCTGGTGCCTTGTCCGTCCCAGCCTTAGCTTTTCCTTCTAGAAGATGAGAACAGTGTCTTGAATGGTTGTTAAAGGATAAGATAGCATAGGGTATACCAAAGTATATTATGAACATTTAGAAGTATAAAGCTTTTATTTTTAATAACCAGACTCTATCACTTCTGACTAGTGTTCAAATTTCAGAATCTTTGATTTGAAGCAAGTGTTTGAAAAATTCTTGCTGGAAAAAGTGTTTTTACAAAATATGGAAGTTTACGTATGTCTTCAATAATGAATTCTCTTCATTTCATCTGCTTGATTAGAAAACTTAGTACAGCCCATTTTCAGTTTACAGGAACTCCAGTCCCAGTGTCTGTTTGCAAGTCAATGAACAACATCTGAACAAGTCAAACATTTGCAACACACTGTCCCCTGCAAACACAGCTGCACATGGTCTGCTCAGAGCCGACTGTACAAGTCTTATTAATTCATAATAAATGTCCACTGATATTTTTTTTACCCTTGAACCACTACAGCTCACAGGTTCTCACAGAACAAAGGTCTGACGTTCCAAGGTAGCCACTAGTAACTCCTCCATTCTTACAACTGCAGTTGTGGAGGTAGCATGCTTTCTCCCAGGACTGATGCTCCGAACTTCTGCTGGTCTCACCCCAGCCTATCAAAGAGCAATTAGGAATGAGATGTTTGATGGGGCAGGGGGTGTCACTCACTCTCTCCTCTTCCTTCTTGGCCTCTGCTTGCGTTATCAATAAAGCCTGAAGGAAGCTGAGAAGAAACAGCATGAGAGTTCAGGTCCCGTAGAAGCCTCCTCCCTGCCGCCTTTCCCTCCAGTGCTTTCCGCCTGCCCACTCAGGGCTGCTCGGATGGGCCTTCCACCTCCTCTCTCACACCAGGGAGGGTGATCAGGGGCCTGAGATGTGAGGGTCTAAATTTGGGCAGCAGGGGAGAAGAGAGTGCAAAGGAGAGGTCTAGGGAGAAGCCAATGTATCATTTCCCAGACTCCATGGAGGTGCGGCCGATTGCTTTACTTCTGTGAGGAAGAGAGTAAAATCTTTCAAGTACTGATGAATGCTACAGGGAAATGTAGCATTGCTATTAAATAAAATAGATTCTCAATAAAAACTAACTGAATTTTGCCCTGGCCGGTTTGGCTCAGCGGTTAGAGCGTCAACCTGCAGACTAATGAGTCGCGGGTTCGATTCCAGTCAGGGGCATGTGCTTCAGTTGCGTTCATCCCCGGCTCTGGTCTGGTCGTGCAGGAGACAACCAGTCGGTGTAGCTCTATCATGTCGATGTTTCTCTCTGTCTCTCTCTCCCCCTCCTTCCCACTTTATCTGATAATAGGTAGAAAAATGTCCTCAGGTGAAGAATAAAAATAAAAAATTTAAAATATTAACTGAATCTTGGTTTAATCTACTCTCTCAATCTTGCTTTCCATCTCTGTTACACACACACACACATTATCATCATCATCATCATCATCATCATCATCATCATCACAATCACATAGATGTTCTTTTGAGACCATGAGCTCAACATCTTAATGATCAAATTGATCATCATCTTCTACTTCACAGCCAATTACTGCTTTTTATTTTTGTACATGCCTCTTTTCCCCAATCTCCTGGTTCAAAAGATAGTTACTTTTGACCTCTCCTTTTTTATCTTAACCTTTCAAAGAGGAGATAAGAAGTATTCATTATTTAACTGTGCATTAACTCAGGATTTCTGACATCTGTCCCCTTTCTTTCCAGTCTTAGTACAACACTTATCATTCACTCAGGCTCCTGAACCTCCCTGTGTCTTTGCTTCTAATCCCCTAAGTCAAAGATCCATGGTAGAGTCACAGATGTGTGAGTATAGTGTATGATAATATTAGCATTTCAGACCAGTGGGGAAATGTAAGTTAGAACAAATGCAAGTCATAAACACACTTATATGTCTTACACCTTACATCAAAATAAATTCAAGATTAATCTGATTTAATGTAATAAATGGAACCTTAAAAATACTTGAATAAAATGTAGATGAATATTTGCTAGTCTGGAAATAGGAAAAGCCTTTCTAAGAAGAGCAATAAGGTCAGAAATTATAAATAAAAAGTTTGACAGTTTAGGTGATATCAAAATTTTAAATTTCTATAACAGTAATCAGTAAATACAGGCAAATGGCAAATGCAAAAAAGTCACCATGTATAAAAGATAGAACTAATATGGACAAAATAGGAAATAAATCAATAAAAGGGTAGGGACCAGATATGAACAGACAACTCACAAAATAAGAAATATCAATGGTCTAAAATATGCAAAAGACAATACTCAATCTCATTAGGAACAAGAAAATACAAATTAATATAATAATGAGATCATTTTCACCTATCAAATTGGCAAAGATATTAAAGAATATTAATAACCAGGTGATAGTGTAGGAAAAGAGGCATGCTTATAGTCTGCTTTTGAGAGTGTAAATTGGTATAAAATTTCCAAAGGGCAATTTGACAATATCCACCCAAAGCTTTACAATTAAACACCATTTTGATCCAGCAATTTCCTTTACAAGAATTTATTTGAGCCCAGCCCATGTGGCTCAGTGGATTGAGCGTCATCCCATGGACTGAGAGTCCCGGTTCGATTCCTGGTCAGGGTAGGTGCCTGGGTTACGGGTTTGATCCCCAGTGCAGGGCATGCAGGAGGCAGCTGATTGATGTTTCTCTCTCACAGCAATGTTTCTATCTCTCTCTCCCTTCCTCTGTCTCTAAAAAAAAAAAAAAAATCAATTTATTTGATGAAAGTACTCTAAGAAATGTACAAAGATATATGTATTTTGCAGCTTACTATAATCTTTATAACAGTAAGACATCAGTAGCCATATAAAGATATATCAATAAAGGATCGATGAAATAAATTAAGGAATAGTGATACAATAATATATAATATGTAATAATGCATCAATTAAAATAATGTAGATATATTTTCATGAAGGTGCTCATGAAATATGTATAAAGGATATCAAATTTTGCATATAACATCATTTTATTTTTTAATTATATATGTGAAATATATAGAGATACATAGATTGCTGGTAGTGAGAGATTGGTATTGGTTATTTCTAGGTGATAAAGTACCAGGTGCTTTTTACTGGTTTCTTGCTTTAGAAATAAACAAAAAATAAGAAATCAGCCCTATTCAAGATATAGTCTTAAACCCTCAGTCAAGATTCTAATCTACATTTTTAACTTCCTAGCGTCCAGTGCCAAGCCTAGAGGCAGGGAGCCAAGTTAAAGAATTCTACCACAGTCTAGATGAATAATGAATGAATAAGTTTCGCTGGAAGAGAGGGGATGAATGAGACAATGGAGGAGTAACCGATGCTGGGTTTCACATCTGTCTGACTGGGAAGGTGGTTTAGCAGAAAGATGCTGGGTATTTAGACAGCAACACAGAACCTTGAACATGGCAGTGATTTGATGTGTTTTTTAAAATAGATGAATGTGGTCCCATATGCTTCTTATTATAGTCAGTTGTATCCAAAATATTTCTGGAGGTTCCAAGAAGACGCTAACAGAGGCAGTTTGATGCCTTATAGGGAGCATCAAAATGGGATCAGGAGACCCATTTTACCCAACCATACGTCACCCTTTCCTCTGCCTTGGAGTCTGCACAGGGATGTAAACACCACTTTTTCAGAGAGGTCTTCCCTGACTTCAAGAAAACAGGAAGAAGTCAAATCCTATTCTCACTCATCTGATTGTCAGAATTCAGCCTCAGAACTCACAAATCTCTGTCCTTCCTGTCTAGACTTGCCACTGACATATTTAGTTTCCTTCTCCTGTGTTGGACTTCACTGACCTAAAGAATGCACCAAGGAGACTGCTCAGAATAACTGGGATATCAGCCCAGAAGAGCTGGGCCATGATCACAGGTCTTAATCCCTGTCCTTAACACGCACGGGGCTCCGGCTCCCTTCAGACACTGCACTGAGCACTTGGCGTGTGTGGGAATGTCTCATTTCTTCATCACGGTGGCAGATCGTATCATGGTTAACCATAAAAGAGATAAGCAAAGCGGAGCTCAGAGCAGCTGAGGGACATGCACTGGGTCGCACACAGTGTACACATGGCGGCTCAGATTCAGCCGGGGGAGGTTGGTCATGGGCCGTTCCTCACAGAGATGGGGGTGCTGCTGCAGGTCTGAGGCCCTCCTGAGAGGTTTTAGAGCTCCCCTCACTAAGTTCTTCACTTTCCTTTTAAGAAAAAATGAGGAATATGGTGACTTGGCTGGCATGTTCTTAGACAGGGGGCTGGGTATAGCAAAAAGCCCTCTGGTCCATGTGCCTGTCTAAGTGATGGGGCTGGGTTCAGGGTCCAAACTGCTCCCGGGAGCACCGCAGTGGGCTGCAACCTATTGTTCCAAGGCCCACCAGGACCAAACTGCGTCCCCCCATTCTCATCACGAAAGCCCAGAGCTGGGATCCGCTGAGAGCGGAGGATGGAGGGCCTGGACCTCAGCTTGTCCTCAGTGCTTCCCCAGCCCAGCAAAGCTTTCCGCGCTCGGTCTGCCGTCTGTACCGGAAGCTTTGCTCGCTTTTGTCCAACGTGTTCTCAAGTACAAAATAGAATAAGGGCTTCCCGAAGGCTTTGTATATTCCCTTCCAACGAATACACGCTTGAAGCACCTATGACAAGCAGCTCTCCTCCCCACGGCCATTCTGGGAAATCATTCACATCAGGGTGGATGTCTGAGCCCTCCACCTCCCTTCACTTCCACATCCTCGGGAGTCTTAAGCTACAGGATCAAATTGCTGGCAGGATTCAAAAAGTATTAGAGCGGACGCAATTTTTTTGACAATTTAAATCCTCCTTGAACCCCTCAATTTTTTAGTGAAAATCAATTTTTGAGAAGTGATATATGAAGACCTAATAAATTTTTAAAATTCTGGGACAATACTGAAAAGAAAGAAACAGCCTCTAAAATCTTATAAACCTTTGCTTGGTTGATAAAGGAGCAACAAATAATTCACAAGCCCCTGCATATGACACTAAGAGGAAATAATTTAATTAAGAGACTTTCAAGCATTTTAAAAAATAATGTTACAAATTATGATACCTTTAAAAACTTTGCTGAATTCAAGCATATTTTAATAAAAATGTTGATTTAAAATTTGAGTTGAACTAAACTGTCAGTTATATTATACCTTCTGATGAAGTAAAGTCTAACTTCTTAAACTTCCTTAAGTTAAATAGTACGCCTCTGAGTTATCATTTTTAAATGACTTTTCAAAAAATATCTGAGGCAAAGCAGCTAGAAGCTACTTACACGTCCTTGCTGTCTTGAATGCCTTGCCACTGGGTTCATACCGAGGTATAATTGAGGGGAGTGGGTCAGTCTGAGTTTTAAATAACTTGAGAAAATGGGTTCTTGCAACTTTCCCCCCGGGATTTAATACGAATCCTGCTATTGAGAAAATTATGTGGATATTATTAGGAAAGTTATAGCACTTGGACCCCCTTGAAAAACATGCACATGTGGTCACAGTGCAGTCTGGTTTTTCTAGTCTTTGTCAACTCTGTGTAAGTTGTATGTTATTTCTGCTTTCAGAAGATGATTTTATCTGTGTTCCTTTCTTAGTAATAAAAGCAGTGACCGCCTGAAACTACAAGCCCAGAAATAATGCAAAAACAAAACATTTGGCCAGTACAAAAGGAGACTGTGCACCTTCTCCTCCCCGGGCTTCCTCTGCAGCACCCACCACCTACGTTGAAAATGGTTATTGACGTGCCTGTTTCTGCCACTGAACTGTAAGCTCCTTAGGACAGGAAATGCGTCTTAACCACTCTGCATGCTCAGCTTCTCTCAGTTTTGTTGATGTGCACTTCATTCTCCATTCATGCACTGTGGCGCTGGTCCTTGTACAGGAGTCTTCACACTTCAGAACAAGGTGCCATTTAAAAGGAGAATGTATCAACAAAGGAAGCAAGAAGGCTGGCAGAGCAACAGGTAGCAGCACCATCTGAAAACCATCCACGGGAGAGGGGCCCTGTGGGTCCAACCCAAATATCTGGTGCTGTTTGGAGAATGGATGTATCAAGACACGAGAACCTCCTGTCATTAATGCTTCATCACAGAAGAACCTCCCCACTCTGATTCCAGTTAAGCAGGGGAGGGAAGGTTTCCAAGTCATTTGAACGCAAATTTCTTTTTTTCTTTTGTTTATTTTTCTTGTTGACTCTGTTAGAGATGACCCCGTGCACCCCTTCTTTGCCCACCTCCACCCAAGTCCTGCCCCTCCTTCCCTCTGGCCGTCACCACAGTGTTGTCTGTGTCTATGGGTTATGCATATAGAACTTAGATTTTAATGTTTTCTAATTGTAAACGATTAAAGGGGAATCTAACTGAATTCACAAGTCTCTTGTGAGCTTTGTCAGGGCAACTCAGATTCACTCTGGGACAAGAGAGTTTCTGTGTGTGGGTGACGGTACATTTACAAGTTGGTCCCTTTTGGATAGCACAACAACTTTCAAAAGCATTCTCTTTTGAATTTCCTGGGCTGCAGGCTGGGTACTGAGTGGAGAGGTCTGAATAAAACTTGATCACTGCAAGTCTGACAGTCCAACAAGTGAAAAGGGGGAACTAGGTCCTGTGCCATGATAGAAGATTGTATGGGCACAGAAGGAGCAATGAAGGGAACTGTCAGTCCTATCTGGGTACATTTTGGGAGAAAGGTATGTTTTCCACAAACATCCTCTAGAAGTGGGACAGAGCTCATTAGAAAGCAGATGGGAGGAGGAGGCACTAAATAAAGAAAACATAGGGAGCCACTGAAAACATCAGGGAAACTTGAGGTTGGTTGACTGACTTTATTGGTTAAATAATGTTTTTCCGATGCTGATTTCTCAATGGTAAATAACCTCAGAAAGCATTTATAGGGTTTATGTGTAGTAAATACATGTTTGGAGTCTCCAGCTGCCTCTCTATTTTGAGGCCCCTCCTTTATTAAGTGAATGGAGGACCCAGCAGAATAAGAATGCAGAATTCTTCCCTCTAAAACAACAAACCTTCCCTTTGACTGGGGAGGCCACAGCACCCCATCAAGCCTGGGGCCAGCAGTCAGCAGCCAACCACTGGCTAGAATAAGGGGCAGGACCACAGGGCTCAGAAGACTTGGTCAAAGGCTCAGGAGCCAAGAAGCCTGGGTGTGAATCTTGGGTCCATCGCTTATGTAATCCCTGTTTTAACCTCATAAAATGGGGTCAATGATAGTACCAAAAGCATAGGTGAACTGAGGATTAAATAAGATGCTATGTGTAAAGCCCAGCAGTGCCTGGCACTTGGTAAACATGCTATGAATGCTATACATACTAGAGTGGCTGCTGGCCTCCGCAATCTTGCAGATTACAAGAGATCCAGCAACTTTATGCATAAGCTTCTTTCTCACACACTGGGGCCCTTTATATTCAGAAAATAAAATGAAGAGGGGAAAATGTCATGAAAAGAAAAAGACTAGGGTGAAAGACAAAAGAATCAAATACAGAAAGGGGGAATAGGAAAAGAAGTAAGAAAAACCAAAATGAAAGTAGAGGGGAGAAATGAGCCCCGACTTATTCTGAGGAGGGATAAAGGGGGCAGAGGAGTTGTGGTCAGCCAGGCTAAAGAAATGCCTGAGGCTTTGCCACCCACGAGGGCCCCCGATACTCTTCATTCCTTTCTCTATATTTCTTAGTGTTAGTATTTTTTATCCTTTGTGTGCTGAAATTTTATACTTTTGTTCCTAAGTACGAGTTCTTTATCCAAAGGACCATTTCAATCTTAAAATCCATATTCTTACAATTGGGATTTTCCTATATAGTTTCTGCAATCATTTGTCTTCCTTGTTCTTGTTTTTTTACTGTTTCTAAAATTTGTATTGAAAAAATTATAGCTCATCAATTGATTCTCAGTCACTATTATTTTTTCTTTCTTTTTTGTCTTTTTGCTCTTCTTTCTGACTTACTCATCTTGATTTTCCAGCCTTTCTATTGATATATTTTTTCAATTATTATTAATTTATAATTTACTCTTATTCTTCAATTACCACACTTAATAGTTTTATGTTTTATTTACAGATTCAATATTGTCTCAGCTTTCTTCTGTCCCTTATGTTATCTCTATTCCCCGGTGACTTTTCCTATTTGTTACTCGGAGGCTGTCTTTCCGGAGGGTTTTCTTCATGCCTGATGATTCTTCTTGGCCCATCCTTAAAAGTAAGGCACTAAAATGTGGTTTAGCAACACTACTTATGTAGGTAAGATATTCAACTGATAGGCTTTGCTTCAAGGTGATTAGTGGAAAGCCAGTTCTTTACCAGACCCTTAATGTCAAAATGGACATGCTTTTTTCAAGCTTTGATAATAATTAATACATGTTCAATATTTTACCTGGGAACTAGAAGCCTTGCTAACAAACATTCTGCAAACATGGTGGGACTGAGGGAGGAGATCAGCTGCCTGTAAAGGGGGGTAAAATGTCATGCAATTACTGTTTTCAGTCCATTTATATATTTGACAAATATTTATTGAGTGTCTGCCATATCTCAGGCACTGTTCTGTTTCAACTTCCCTGACACACACACACCAAAAATAAAAATAAAAAAAGATCTCATGGAGCTTTTATTCTACCTGAGGGAGTAAACATTAAACAAACAAATAAGTGGTAGTTATAAGGACTAAAAAAAAAATAGAGTAAGAGAAGAGAAGGTGATGGGGATGGAGTAGCTGTTTATGATAGGTTGGTTAGGTCAGGCCTTTGAAAGGGCAGGGTTTGAAGTGAAGGAAGAGAGTCGGAGGCTCTCTGAGGAAAGAGGGCTGCACGCAGTGGGGAACAGAAAGCACAGAGGCCAGAGCAGACGGGGCCTTGGTGTACGGGAGGAACAACAGGGATGCAAAGGTGGTTACATGGAATTAGCAAGAAAGAGAGTGTTGGAATAGACCCAGAGACATGGAAAGGAGTACAGTTCAGACTGACGAACCATCAGAGGAAGGGTGGGGGGTGGGGAGGGCTGGATGAGATGAACCAAAGAACTTATATGCATGTATGTGTCACCAATGGACATAGACAACAATGCTAGGGAGTTTGGGGGGGGTGGAATGGGGATTGGGTGTCGGGGGGAGGGGGAAGGAGAAACATTCGTAACAAAAATAAATTAATAAAAATTGAAAACATAAATAAATAAAAGTAACATGAAAGGAAGATTAACAAAAGAGAGAGAGAGAGAGAGAGAGAGAGATAGCATCGGGAGCCATGAAATGGAGCGGTAGCAGGAGGTCAGAGCTTGTAGGTATGGTGATGATTGAGTGATCAGGGAAACCACTGGGAAGGTTTGAGCAAAGGGGTGTCTGGTATGTGGGTACCATCAACATGGCTCAGAGACTTGTGACACATCCACTCTGCCTCCTTTCACTCTGACTTGCTTGTTTCTCCATCTCCTGCTTTGTTTGTCACATATTTCATGACTTCTGCTTTGTCATCTTCATTATATTATCATTGTTCCATCTTAATAAGATTGGTGGCCATGAAATCACATGACCTCTTCTCTATCTCATTATTTTTACTTCTGTTCCCAATGCAATATATATCTGATACTGTATAAATATTTATAAACTGACATATGATATATATAAATATATGAACATTTATGGATATTTCAGTAAATAACACAGTAAATTATTTTTCAGAAAAGCCATAAAGTACAGATTACTAAGTGAAATTTATAAATCCTTAGGGATAGGAAAACACTTGCTAAGTATGATATGAAAGGCAGAATCATGCAGGTAAAAAGGACAGATTTCACAATATAACTTAAAATGTTCTCTATACTCAAACAAGTCACATTAAATGAAAGTTTTGAAAAATAGTTGTCAAGAAATGAAAACAGTAAATGCTCTTAATAGAGTTCTCATAAAGTAAAAATTAACTGTGATTATATCTCTACTGGCTAGTGTCTTTTACATCCACGATCCCCATCAGAGAACAGCAATCCCAGTTCATTCTTCTGCCTCAGGTACTACGATTCTAATATATCATGGAAAACATATCCTGCACCCTGGCCCCAACTAACTGAAACAAGCACCGGTGTAAGTACTGGTTCTTTGTTTATGACCTCACAGCAATGTATTCCTGCCCCTCTCTGCTCTGCCCCAGTGGGCTGTGGACACACACACACACACACATACAGACACACACACACACACACACACAGGCGCATGCGCTCTGCGTCATTCAGGCTCTCTAGCCTCTGCTTGGGTTGGTTCCAGCCGACCTAAGGCACCGGCAGATTAGAGATTGGGGAGAGAGATTTCAGAGTGTGCATTCTCTGACTTCTTCCCTGCCCAGCACTGTGGTTCTGGCAGTGCCTGTCCCACGGCAACCGGCACTCCTGTCTGGCAGCACTTCGCCACAGCTCTATGGCTTCACCTTTCACTGGTCTCTGGTAACTCATGCCTTTTTACCATTTCCTGCATGGCAATGTGAATGGCTTTATTTTTAGTTAATGGTTGTATTAGACTCTGAGTATCTCAATATTCTTTGTGGGTCCCCTGTGCATACCTTGGTAAATAGTCCCTTCAGTTCTCTTTGAAATCTTCATTAATGTGCCTTTTATTTCCTATAATCCCTGACTAAGAGAGTAGATGATCCCAAGGTTATTGAAAATTGACAAGGTGTAGTGTTTGTTAACTGGCAACCAACCCTGTACATGTTTGCAAGCTTGTACACACAGAGGACAAGGAGAAACCAAAAAAAGAGGCAGACCACTCCAGTTTGGTAGGTGGCAGTTTTGTTTTTTTTTTTCCAATTTTTATTAATTTATTTTTGTTACAGATGTTTCTCCCTTTTCCTCCCCTAGACACCTCAACCCCAGGCCCCCCCCCCTCACACCCCACTAGCATTGTTGTCTATGTCCACTGGTTACACATACATACATTTAAGTTCTGTGGTTCATCTCATCCCTCCCCCCACGCCCACCTACCCTGAGGTCTGTCAGTCTGAACCATACTCCTTTCCATGTCTCTGGGTCATTTCGTTCATCAGCTCACCCTGTTCACTGTATTCCACAAATAAGTGAGATTGTGTGGTATTTGTCTTCCTCTGATTGGCTTATTTCGCTTAGCATAATACTCTCAAGGTCCCTCCATGTCGTCTCAAAGGATAAGAAAACTTTCTTTCTTACAGTGCATGGTATTCCACTGTGTATATGTACCACAGCTTTTTTATCCACTCATTTATTGATGGGTACTTGGGTTGTTTCCAGATCTTAGTGATTGTAAATAGTGCTGCTATGGCCCTGACCAGTTTGGCTCAGCGGATGAGCATCGACCTGTGGACCAGAGAGTCCTGGGTTTGGTTCCCACTAGGGGCATGTACCACACACACACACAAAAAATGCTGCTATGAACATAGGGGTACATAAATTCTTTCTGATTGGTGTTTCAGGCTTCTTTTCTTCTTTTTTTTTATCCTCACTCGAGGACACTTTTTTTTTATTTTTTGTTCAGATAGAGTGGGAGGGAGAGAGAGGAAGAGAGAGAGAGAGAGAGAAACATCGATGTGAAAGGGACACATCGAGTGGCTGCCACCCACACAACCCAACCAGGGCCGGGGACAAACTGCAACCGAGGTACGTGCCCCTAGCGGGAACCGAATCCGGGTCTCTCTAGACCGCAGGCGGACGCTCTAACCGCTGAGCCAAACCGGCCAGGGCTAAAAAAAAATGACAACAGCCAACACAATAGTCATCCAGTGTGAATGAATCAAAATTATACCTGTTTTTTCTGTCAAAAGATATATTTTTTAGCTTGCCACAGAATCTTAGTAATTAGTTTGTGTGCTATGAGATGAAAAAGGTTGAAAATAGCTGACATAGAGGCTTTAACTGGGTTCAGTCGCATATACCTGTGTTAACACATTGTTCTCTCATGACTGTGCCTTTGAAACTGCCTCCCACTGTGGGAACCAAGGCAGAACAGACCTTCCAAGCGCAGGGGGCGTGGAGGAGCCTTCCATCGCCCAGTCCCACTTGTGGGTGGACGGGTCCGATTGATGACGTCCGCCAACACATGGGAACTGCAGTCTCCTCTGAGATGGCTTGATAAGAAATTCTTCATAATCAGACTGATCTTTATTGGAGGTGACCTAGCGCTCCAATCTACCGTTTTTAGGTGAATTCCGAGGAAGTGAGTTCCTGAGCTCTGGCTGTGACGCCAAACTGCTGTTCGAATTCTGCATGATGCCAATGCGCTGGAAGCCCCGGGACTCAGGAGACCAGCTGTCCTAACCCAGCTCCCACTGGGCTTTCTAACTCCTTGAGACCTAGAAAGATCTCTGAGGTTTTAGCTGTCATCAGACTTATGAGACTATAATCACCAAAAAGAAACATCAGATCATTGCTATTTGCTGATGATGCCTGTGAAGCCCAAGGAAATCAACTTTAAAACATTTTATAAATATGTTTTCATTTTATAAATAAGCTGGCTAGTTCCATAATTGTCATAAAACATATATTATTCTTTTTTTAATTAATTAATTTATTTTTGTTACAGATGTTTCTCCTCCCCCCCCCCAACTGATTCCCCCCTCCTTTTCCCTCCCCGCCCTGTCCCCAGTTTTGTTGTCCATGTTCGTTGTTCATGCATACATGCATATAAGTTCTGTGGTTTCTCTCTCCCCCACCACCCCCTCTTCTGGGGATTGTCAGTCTACCCACTTCCACGTCTCTGGGACTACCCCATTCCTCAGACTGTTATGTTCATTATATTCCACAAATCAGTGAGATCATATGATACTTGTCTTTCTCTGTTTGGCTTGTTTCACTTAGGATAATACTTTCCAGGTCCCTCCATGTAGTCTCAAAGGATAAGAGATCTTTCTTTCTTACAGCTGCATAGTACTCCATTGTGTATATGTATTCTTGATTTTCCCCTCTTCCTATCTCATGACTAGCAAATGCTAAGTTTTAGTGATTCTAGCTAATATTTCTCCAACAGACTCCTTTTTTTCTTTTGAACTGGCCAGACTATCCAGGTTCCAGCAGCAATCAAGCCTCTGTGCAACAGGAGTGAATCCCAGGGATGCACTGGAGTCGGCGAGAGGATCAGATAGACTTTCCAGGTCCGTAGCAGGACAGAGTACCTGTGCTCCTACTGGGCCAGCACGTGGCAGCAGGCGAATGATCGAATGAACTGATCATGGAGATCAGGATGAAGCAGGGGGAACAGGAGATGTATGTGTGATGCACATGTGTGAGTGTGTGTGTGCTTGAGATCCCAATAGGAACACACATGCTTTTCAAATGCCTGTGATGTGCTTACATAAATATTAGACTACAAAGAGCTCAATTTCAAAATATAAAAATCATACTGTGTTTCACCAAAATAAAACTAAAAACTAATAACAGAAAAATAGAAAGAAGAAAGGTTCTAAGCACTTAGAAACAAATACCTCTCATATAAATGATGAATTTTTAAAATAACGTTGATTTTATGACATAATTAGAAATGAGTTATTGTTGTTAAATTAAAGTAATGCACATCACTGTGCATCCAGAGTGGTAAACTTAAGAAAATCTGTAGTCTTAACACTTTATGTAAAAATGAGAATGATTAATAAAATGAAACATTCAATCAAAAGGACTAGAAAAAGCTACTAATAATATAGCAAAAGAGGTAGAATAAACAAATACATGTAAAGCTATGAATTAGATGAATTACAGAAAATCAATATACATAAAGGGAGAAACAAATCTACTTCTTTGAAATGACCAATAACTGATACCTCATAGGCAAGTCTGCCAAGGTAGATTTTTAAATTAAGAAAAGAAAAAAAAGAGATGTAGAAAGAGAGAAGAGAAAGCACAAAGTTAGAATGAGGACAAAGATATATAACCAGAGATAAAAATAATTTGGTAGATTCAATATGATGCTATGTACCATTTTGTAATAAATAGCTTTTAAAATATAAATGAAAGGGGTTACTGTTCTAAAGCAGTAGTTTCCAATATATATTTTTTTATCTTCACTCAGGGATATGTTTATCGATTTTTAGAGAGAGAGCAAGGGAGGAGAGAGAAACATCAACCAGTTGCCTCCCATATGTACCCTAACTAGGGAGCAGGATGGAACCCACAACCTAGGGATGTGTCCTAATCAGTAATGGAACCCACAGCCTTTTGATGTACAAGACAACACTCCAACCAACTGAGCCACCCAACCAGGGCATACAACACAGCATATTTAAAATGATAATGTTTATGGCATAATCATTTTAAAAGTTTTCTGTGCCAGTAGGTAACAGACAGCAAAAACATCCAGCATATCTGTAACCCACTTACAGTAGACTGGTCAGAAGCTGTTTTCTACAAGTCCTGGTCCATGTAGTATGCCAAGGTGAGGTCAAGAAAGGAATAAAATAAGGAATAAAATGCTAAAAAGAAGAATAAAATGCTAAAAGGAGGAAACAATATAAAAATTACCATTTTTTGCAGATATTATCTCATTAACTTGATAGAGAAAAAATGAGGAACACCCCAAGATAAAGCCCTAAGCAGAGAATTAGGAGCGATTTAGGGAAACTCTGAGTGCCAGCAGCAGCAAAAGGCAGAAGTAATTATCAGAACAATTAAATATGGAAGTATCAGAGGTTGGCCAGTCCCCTTCCTCTGCCTGTGCTGAGCAGTAGGCCACAGTCTCATTTTCTGTGAGACTAACGCAGTGAGTGTAGACACTGGGAACGGAAACTCAGGATAGTTTTCCAGGTGGGGTAGGAAAACCAAGATGGATGGATTGTACCAACATTCCAAAAAAAATTAAAAACCATTGGCCGTCCATATGACACGTGTTCTGCTCCTCCAAACAATGAAAGGAAGCTCATCAGAAACCACTTCTGTAGATAAGTAAACACAGATTTTCCATTCAAAGTTGAAATGACGCCCTGGCCGGTTTGGCTCAGTGGTTAGAGCGTCGGCCTGTGGTCCAGAGAAACCCAGGTTCGGTTCCCGCTAAGGGCACGTACCTCAATTGCAGTTTGTCCCCAGCCCTGGTTGGGTTGTGTGGGTGGCACTTGATGTGTCCCTTTCACATCGATATTTCTCTCTCTCTCTCTTCCTCGCTCTCCCTCCCATTCTATCTGAACAAAAAATGGAAGGGATGTCCTCAGGTGAGGATTAAAAAAAAAAGTTGAAATGACTAACAAGAATCACCAATCATTTGAGGAAAACCCTGCTTTGAAAAAGAGAAACCTGATTTCATAAATAGAAGAGATAATATCTAATAAAAGAGATCACAAAACAACGATATTTAATTACCTCAATTAATATAATCATACTCTCTAAACACGATTATGCTTTTATTAAAGGAAGTCCTTTAAATTATGTTCATTGAAAAATATTGGAAAACTTACTAGAGAAGAAGGAAAATGGACCAAGAAAATGCACACAGTTGAAGAAAGGACTGATGGACTGGTACAGTAAACTGAGTTATTCTCCCCTAAAAGCAATGCAGAGAGAAAAGATTTGGAAAACATAAAAGTTGAAATATGAAAAGACATATCCAGAAACTCAACCCTATTTAACAGTTCCAAAGAAGGAAAGAAAGAAAATGGAGGAAAGGAAATGGTCGAAGATAACTTTAAGAATATTTCACACAGCTGAGGAGACATAGTCTTCAGGTTGAAAAGTTTCATTAAGGCCCTGACCGGTTTGGCTCAGCGGTTAGAGCGTCAGCCTGTGGTCCAGAGAAACCCAGGTTCGGTTCCCGCTAAGGGCATGTACCTCAGTTGCAGTTTGTCCCCGGCCCTGGTTGGGTTGTGAGGGTGGCAACCACTCGATGTGTCCCTTCCTTGTCGATGTTTCTCTCTCTCTCTCTCTCTCTCTCTCTCTCTCTCTCTCTCTCCCCCCCCCCCCACTCTATCTGGACAAAATGAAAGAAAGAAAGAAAGAAAGAAAGAAGAAAGAAAGAAGAAAGAAAGAAAGAAAGAAAGAAAGAAAGAAGAAAGAAAGAAAGAAAGTCCCATTAAGTAATAAGCATGATGAGTGTAATAGAGGCCCAAATCCAGATCTCATGGTAAGTTTGGAGCACCAAAAATAAAGGGTAGTGCTACAAATGTTTCTTAAGGGAAACATTAATCCCATGTTTCTTTTCAGGAAACTTTTTTTTTTCCTAGAGTGCAATAGGGCAGTATACTCAGAAATCTGAAGAAAGTTGATTTTGAACCTAAAATCCTATATCCAGTCAAACTAGCAGTCAATTGAAGTACAAAACAAAGCATTTTCAAATATAAAAGATTTCAGAAAGTTTATTGCTCTCAGAATCTTTCTGAAAGAACTACTCAAGGATAGTCTTCAGCAAAATAAAAAAAGGAAATCAAGTTCAAGGAAGATCACACACACACACACACACACACACACACAAGTAATGACAAAACAAGTAAACCATATCAATAAACCTCAATAATTTTTGCTGCATTCTGCAAAGATATGACCTTGAAAAGAAATCTCAAACAATGTCAACATGAGAGATTATAATGCAGGGCGAGGGACTGGGTTAGGGGAAGAGGGAAATTAGAGTGTGCTACAGTTTTAATCTTATTGAAGGAAAAGGATATGATAGACAGAAACATTGGTTAATTATATATGTCAATCTAAAATATAAGTCAACATTTTTAAGAAGTTAGCTTATTCAGAAATTTAACTCATCGATTTACATTGGAATGTACATTGGTACAACCATTTTGGAATACAGTTTAACGTTATCTAGAAAAATTGAGAATACGCATAATCTACCGTTTTCGACAATTATCTTATTTGTTCTGTTTCCATTAAAATGTGGTTATACTTTATTTCTTAATTCTGGAGATAATTGCTAAGGATATATCATTTCCCCCCCTAGAAATAAGGCTTCATTTCAGGAGCGAGTATTTCAGAAGTTCCACCCTCCTCGTTCCCCTTACCAATCCATCACTCTCAGCAATGCCATTTTCATCCTAATACCTCCCCAATCTGTCTATCCTCCCTGTCCCTCCTGCCACCACCCCAGCCAAGCCCAGCCCAGCACACCTCTCACTTGGAAAGCCTCAGTCGTGTGATAATCAGAATCTCTGCATCCACACGGGTTTCCTTATAATTCATTCTCTATTCCACAGCTGCTCAACCATCTTTTCAACACACAAATCTGTTCATGTCTGCCCTTGGCTTAAAATGTTTCAGTGCCATTAGGGGTATACAAGGGACTTCAGTAATCATCGAAGTCATATTATTCAAAAGTATTATTCAATTATAATGCTTTATTTAATTTGGTAGTGGTTACCAAATATGCTTTACATTCTTCTCTGTACTCTATGTGTGAAATATTTTTCATACAAGAAAAACAGCCCCCAAATTTCCAAACAACAAAAACTCTAAATAAAATATAGCAATAGAGCCTTTTCAATAGTTTTATTTATACAGCATTAAGCTTCTGGGTGTCTGTCCCTGCTTCTTCGTTTTGTCTTTGCCTGGGATTTGCTTCTTGCTGCTACTGAATATGTGTTGTTTCTGCCCATGGCACTCTCCATATACCCTCCACAAACTCCCTGGTTAACTTCTACTCAAACTTCAGATTTTCATGCAAATATCGCTTTCTTAGAGCTGTCTGTCTTGACCTCTCCAACCTAAGTCAAAAGTATAGTGTGTATGTGTGTGTGTCTGTGTGTGTAAAAGTATAAAATATATATAATATATTCATATAATTATAATATAAATACAATATATCTAAAATATAAGTGAGATAAATATATAATTATATATATAATTGGTTTGCATTATGTTATCCTTTAAATATGTATCTTGACTTGTATATGCTGATTTGTGGGATTATATATGTGGGCAGGAAAAATGTCTTTCTGGGCTCCTTATTTTAGGATGTGGCATGGAGTCATCATTAGATGAATGAAGAAGTAAATGAGACATGATGAGTGTAGGGTAGTAGGCTATGGTCAAAACCTGGAACTCGGAATTAAAGGGAAAGATGTTCTATTGCCACTTCTGCCACTTAGGCTTGGACAGTGCATGTCAGCTCTGAACAGCCAGGTGTCCTTGGTGAAATGAAGGTCCTGGTCATGCCCACGGTACAGGATTGTTAGGCACTTAGCTGGAGAACACAAAACACTCCGCACAGGGCATAGCTCATAGCAGACACTCACAGGTGTTTGTTATTATGTTTATGTTTTCATTTTTCTTTTATTAGTACAAAATTTTATGTTGAAATGTTGTCTGCTCATTGTTTTCCATTTCAGACCATTTATAAAGCATTTGAATGATATTCAAAAGGGCAGGTGAGAGCACCCCCTTTCTAGCTGTCACACCTGCCTTCAGAACTAGGGTGCACACCCAGGTGACAGGGTGTGTCCTTGGGGGGGAAGCCACTGTGCTCTGTCCTTTCACTTCTTTTGAGTTCTCAGCTTTTTTTTTTTTTTTTTAGGGAAAATATAGCTGTGGTGTGCTAATATGTTTGTTCTGTTTTGTTGACATTAGGTTTATGTGCTTATATTAGACAAGCCCTAAAGCCTCCGAGTGTCAGCTAGGGGAAACTCTGCTGCTTTTTCCTCAGAGTTGAAACTGTTCACGCTGTCAGAGGTTCAGGACTGACTGAGACTGACTGAGGTTTGGCCAGCTTCAAGCCCCTGCTGCTCATGAAGCTGTGGTGTCCAGAGGAGCTCAGAGCATGTACATCTACAGGAGACTTCAGTTCATCTCACACTCACTCAGACCAGTGCTCGGCCCCTGGGGAGAGGCTTCATTAGACATGCAGGAGTCATTTTAACCTAATTACTCCCTCATCACAGTGTAAAACTGACACCTGAACCCAGTCCCTGCGTCCTGACACTGGTCCCCCTGCGGACCTGAGCACTCTTACTAATTTCAGCAAATGTTTTCATGAACTTGGCTGCGGAGTTAATGTTTAACAAGCTCCAGAGGAACCAATTTCCTGCCTGAGGCAACTTTCTTACCCAATTCCCTAATTATTTCCAGTCGTCACCCTGTGGAATCCAGGCGGCCAAGAGAGGTGTTAATGGGCCACAGGTGGTGGCTTCCGTTTAGGTGCCAAGGAAACACATCAACTGTACAGAGACACGTGGAAGACCAGGGACCCGTAAACCTGCGTATTTCTGCTGCTTTTTCTTAACAAGGAAGGGGTGCCAAGAAAATCAGGACAGACAGCCTCCTCTTCAAATCATTGAGAAATTGCCTACAGTTGAATTCTCTAAACCACCACCCTCAATCTTTTTAGTCTCAGAGTCCTTGACACCTAGACAATGTATAGAGAACCTCAAAGAACTTTTCTTTATATAGAGTATAGTCATTGATATTCACTATATTGGAAATTAAAGATAAAAGGCATTTTTAAAATATTAGTGTATCAACTCATTTTAAAATAACAATAATAAGCCATTATGTGTCCACAGAAATAACATATTGTGATGAAAAATAATCATACATTCAAAAACCAGAAGAATGACACTGTGCTGGATTCTTGCAGATCTCTTTGCTGTCTGGCCTGATAGAACACAGCTGATTTCTCACATCCGCTTCTGAATTCAATCTGTTGTGATGGAATGCATCATGTAACTTCTGGAAAACTCTACATTTCTGACAGAATGAGAGCTAAAAGGCAAATTATATCTTGATATTATTATGAAAATAATTTTGACCTCACAGAACCCCTGAAAGAGTCTCGAGGTCTCCAGGGGGTCCCCAACCCAACTTTGAGAACTATTTCTCTAAACAAAACTGTAATAAAAGATGGTCAACGAATAGCATTGTTTCTGAGTGAAACATAAAGCAAAGCAATAGACTAAGGAAGGAGCTTGCAGTTATTAAGATGGGCATGTCTGTGCCCTGCTCCTGCTGTTTCCACGGCTTTGGGCCACCAACATATAAGGAGTTCTGGCCTTCTGCTGAGACATCCTTATAATGACATCTGGGATGGTCTGTCCCTGTTTCAGGATGATTTAAAAAAACAGAGAAGTCGTCCATCCAGAAACCCTATCACCCAAAACAGGTTTACTATAATTTTATTTTGAAACAGTGACCTGAAATTCTAGAAATTGTCAACTATCACAGGTTCACAGACTTTATTAGCAAAGGCTACAATGTTGGGGGAAAAGCACTTACTACTTGGAAATAGTAATAGCAAAGATTGGAAGAACTGTCTTGACAACAAATGCCTGGTTTTCCCCTCCTAGGTCCTGCCTGAGAAGTCAACGGATAGGGGAAACAGGAACGTGCTAAAAAGAACTGCCCTTTTTACTTCCCCAACGCAACTGCATCGTATACCCAAATCCCTCGCGTTGATGGCTCCTTTCAGTCCCAGTAAAGCTGCACAAGAACCATGATGATCTCAGGGGGTTTGTCTTTCCTGCAAGAACAGCCTGTCTTGATGTACAATTCTTCCCATGATCTCTGCTTGTGACTGATTCCAGGCAAACAGTTGTACCCAGTGTGGCCACCTCCGAGGGTGCTCCAGCCTGGAATGTACATTAGAGACAACAGCTCAGTGCACGGCCACTGCAGCAATGCCTGGGGCACGTAAGCCTGACTTCTATCAGAGACAATAGAGTAAGCCTACTGGTCAAATGCATGAACACTTAAGTCTAAGAAAACTGTTCTAATCCCACCCAACCACAAAATAATTTTGAATACTTGGACAAATTATTTAGTATCTCTCAGCTCCTCTGTTAAATGGTTTTGTGAAGAATAAAATAAACTCATCTGTGTAAGAGGCTTAGCCAGGTGTATAGGAAGTGACCAGCTATTTTTAAAATGCAAATTTGATTTTGTTTCACCCTGTGTAATGTCCTTTAGCAACTCCCCCATACCTTTCAAAATTGAATTCAAACTCCTTTGTTTAGCTCATAGTCATTCACACTCTGAACTCATTTTCTGTCACTCCCAAGTATTCTATACAGCTTCACACAGACTCAAGATCTTAGAATTCATCATGCTCTTCAGACACTAATTTTTCTCTAGATGTAAAATCCTCTTTCTTGTTTTTGCCATATAACTAACTCTTACTAGTCTTACATACTGTGACCACAATCACCTCCTCCAGGAAGTCTTCCCTGACTCCTACTCTTAAGACACACAATGAAGTCTCACAGCACAAGTGTTCACCACAATTGTAACACTCACCACACAGAGTTTATTCATCTGCTCCAGTAGTCAATTGTACACTCCTAGAAATGGGTGACTGTGCCTGATCTTTGTGCCTAACACCTAGCAGAGCAACTGGCACATGGTAGGTACCCAATAAATGATTTCGAATCTATGAAGGATATTCAAATGAAGTAACAGGCATAGCCTATTATTGTGGATGTGTAGTTCTGGGTACGGGATGATGGTTATGCTGCTGACGATGATATGATGGGATGATGATGGCTAAAGAAGAGAGCAAAACTGGGGACGGAGATGGAAGAGGGTAAGAATGGACGATGCACCTCAGTCCTTCTGGTCCTAACCCTAACAAAAAAGATACACCTACACCTATCAAGGACATGGACGTTGCCACTGCCTTTGCCACCTGCCCACACTTATTGTGCCCAGAACAGATGTCACTGATTCTATTACTTTCTGTGAAATCATCTGAGATGATATTGTGAATCCATGAACAAGTTTAGTTTCCCTGGACTTTGAGAAGTGAGATTATAGCAATTACATATTTGAGCCACTAGATGGCAGCAAGAATATAGTCCATCCTTTGGGATAGTTAACCAAATCCCTCCTGAAGCTTTCATTCATTTAGTCTGGAGGCTCCTTCCCAGATCCCCTTTCTCTGTCCAGCTACCCTGTCCCATAGCCCCCTACTATGACTTCCTTGGTCCCTGGAATCCTGTGACTTCACAGCTCTCCCTTCCGTTCTCTGTTATTCCTGTAGGACTTCATCCACTAGTGTCTATCTCTTCGTCAGATAAAAAGACATGCGCACAAGGCCCCAACCACACTATTTCAGTGTCTCTCCTTTGCTTTTGGATTCTTTCCAGGAACTTCAAACCTTCTGCAGTCTCTTCCCCTATTGCCCTGTAGCTCTATTCCCCTAATTCAGACCTTCCTTCTGAACCTGGTCGATAAATCCCAGCTATCTACTTGACTTTGATTCCACACAGGCATCTTCAACTTTACTCATCCCAAACTGGATTTCACCCCAAAAAGTCTTCCCTTCCAGTGCTCCATGTCTCAGCAAGTGGAACCCCATCCACTCTCTACTCCAACCCGAAATATGGGTTCATCCTTGACACCTCTCTCTTCTACTCCCTTCCACATACAATTTATTACCAAGTCTTGTCCATTTTATCTCTTAAATATGGGCAGAACCATTTTTGCTGTTCTGTTTCCACAGCCGCCATCCTAGTCCAAGCCTCATCTCTCACCTGGGCTGCAGTAGGTGCCTAGTCCAAGCCTCATCTCTCACCTGGGCTGCAGCAGGTGCCTAGTCCAAGCCTCATCTCTCACCTGGGCTGCAGCAAGTGCCTAGTCCAAGTCTCATCTCTCACCTGGGTGTAGCAGGTGCCTAGTCCAAGCCTCATTCTCTCACCTGGGCTGTAGCAGGTGCCTAGTCCAAGCCTCATCTCTCACCTGGGCTGCAGCAGGTGCCTAGTCCCAGCCTCATTCTCTCACCTGGGTGTAGCAGGTGCCTAGTCCAAGCCTCATCTCTCACCTGGGTGTAGCAGGTGCCTAGTCCAAGCATCATCTCTCACCTGGGCTGTAGCAGGTGCCTAGTCCAAGCCTCATCTCTTACCTGGGCTGCAGCAAGTGCCTCTTCTTTGAACCTCACCCATCAAGCATCTACTCAGCAGTCAGAGGACATTTTAAAAGTACAAATATTGCCTGGCCGGTTTGGCTCAGCAGTTAGAGCATCGGCCTGCAGACTGGAGAGTCCCGGGTTCGGTTCCCACTAAGGGCACGTACCTCGGTTGCAGTTTGTCCCTGGCCCTGGTTGGGGCCGTGTGGGTGGCAGCCACTCAATGTGTCTCTCGCGCATGTCAGTGTTTCTCTCTCTCTCTCTTTCTTCCTCCCTTTCTCCCTCCCGCTTTAGTTGAAAATAAATGCAAAAATGTCCTCGGGTGAGGATTTTTAAAAAATAATAAAAAATAAATAAAAGTACAAATATGTCCATGTCACTTCTTTGGTTCCACCTCATTGGCTACCTTTCGCTAGCAGGTGAAGTTCTGAGTTCTACTATCCCTACCAGACTTCGAATGGCCGGACTTCTGCCTGTCTCTTCACCTCACTCCCCTCTTTCCCTTTCCAGTATTCTCCCTGTCCTGGAATGACATCAAATTCCTTTACATTAAGGCCTTCAAACACTTCATTTCTTCCTCCTGGACTTCTCCACCCTCCACAGTTGGGTCTAGCTAACTCTTACCAGCCTTTAAGGCTTAGCTTAAATGTCACTTCCCTCAGGGAGGACTTTTCTGTTCTTCCCAGTGCCATTTCTCTCTGCTTTATCCTGTCCAGGTTAGAGAAGGTCTTTCTGCTATAAACCCAATATGTTGTGCTTTCTCTTTATAACTGTAAATATGATTATAATAATATTTTTATTATGCATTTATGTGTTTAATAGGTGTACCTCCCATTAGACTGTCTTGCTTACCTTTGTGTTTATAGCACCTGGCATAGTGTCCGATACACAGAAGTCATTCAACAAATGTTGTTAAATAGATTAAGTGGCTTTCCTTGCCTTTCTCAAATGATCATTCTTCCTCCTAACAGTGTCTTTGCACAGACTGTTAGAAAGCCACAGTCCAACACACACACACACACACACACACACACTCACACACACATTGGCTCTATATCAACTCTAGACAAATAAGATAACACTCATCCTTCAGTTCTTAGTTCAAATATCACACCATCGACACAACCATAATCAAACCCTAAAAGATGACACTGACTCCAGGATGGGAGCAAAGGACAGAATCAGGACCTGTCTTAATGCTGACGAAAGCTCCAAGGGCTTCTTGATGTAGGGCTTGCAGACTCATTGGAGGTTATTATTAGATGCTGGATAAAAGGGCACCCAAATAATGTACCTGTTATACATCAAAATTATCACTTGGAACAATGTAGAAAATAAAAACATACTGCCTGGCCAGTGTGGCTCAGTGGTTGAGCGTCAACCCACGCACCAGGAGGTTACTGGTTGGATTTCCCCATCAGGGCACAGGCCCAGGTTGTGGGCCAAGTCCCCATTGGGGGACATGCAGGAGGCAGCCAATCGATGTTCTCTCTCATCGATGTTTCTATCTCTCTCTCTCCCTCTCCCTTCCTCTCACTCTAAAAGCAATAAAGAAATAAAAGAAAAGAAAAACATACTAATAAAGTAGCAAATCTGACTAAGGAGGTTTCAGGCAGAATATCAGAGGTGCTAACTGGTTTCTTTCAGCTGCTTATAATAAAATCCTAGGACCAAAACATGAACTAGAGCCCTGGCCGGTTTGGCTCAGCGGTTAGAGAGTCGGCCTGCGGTCCTGAGAGACTTGGGTTCGGTTCCCGCTAAGGGCGCGTACCTCGGTTGCAGTTTGTCCCTGGCCCGGGTTGGTCATGCGGGTGGCAGCCACTCGATGTGTCCCTTTCACATCGATGTTTCTCTCTCTCTCTCTCTCTCTCTCTCTCTCTCTCTCTCTCTCTCTTCCCCTCTCTCCCTCCCACTCTGTCTGAACAAAAAAATGGAAAAATGTCCTCGGGTGAGGATAAAAATAAATAAATAAATAAATAAATAAATAAATAAATAAACAAACAAACTAGAGACCAAACTATTAAGTTTTTCAGTAGAATTTAGAGAAAATATTAAAAAGCCAGGAATTTCTGGATTCAAAAATAAAACTGTTTCTCATTTCCAGCCTCTGCCAGCAAACAATTTTAAAAGAAAAAAAATAGGCAAAGATCAAATCCAGGGAGTGGTTTGTAAAAGCCTTTTTTCAAACTTCAGAAGGATTTTAAATGATTTTTTGTAATCCTTACTCAAGGATATATTTTACTGATTTGAGAGAAAAGAAGGGAGAAAGAGAGAGAGAGAGAAACATGGATGTATGAGATACATCGATTGGTTGCCTTCCGTTCACACCTCCAATGAGAAAGGGGACAAACCTGTAACCTAGGTATGTGCCCAGGAATCGAACTAGCAACTTTTCAGTGCATGAAAGACACTCCAACCAACTAACCAGGGCAGATTTTAAATGATTTTAAGAGAGCTCTGTCCCTGCATGATGGAAGACTGGACAGAGGGATGGAGAGATGTTGAGAGCTGGAGTGAGGGAAATTATGAGCCACCTGCTTGCTAACCAATCTTGCCCAAAGGAAAAGTCAACTTTCTCCTATCTCCATGGTGGGAGGTGGTTTCAAAGGAGGCAGAGAAAGAATTTGCGCTCACCAGTAAACAGAAAGACAAGTATCATATGATCTCACTTATTTGTGGAATATAATGAACATAACAGTCTGAGGAATGGGGTAGTCCCAGAGACATGGACGTGGGGTACAGACTGACAATCCCCAGAAGAGGGTGTGGTGGGGGAGAGATAAACCACAGAACTTATATGCATGTATGCATGAACAGTGGACATGGACAACAAAGCTGGGGACAGGGTGGGGAGGGAGGGGGAATCAGTGAGGGGAAAAAGGAGAAACATCTGTATCAAAAATAAATTAATTTAAAAAATAAAAATAAAATAAAATGCTTTATGGGAAGTGAGGTTATAAGTGAGGCTTATAATGAGGAAAGACACCTGTCTAATGTTTACTCAAGCCCAGGGGAGCATGGAAGACCGTCTTGGCTGGGGTGTTGACGTTACTTAACTCGAAGGCATTTGTCTGTCTGTGCCCTGAGTCGTCTGGGCTCTGCTGTGCTGGAGTCCTTATTGCACAACCTTTTGGTGAACTAGGTGGTGTGCAATTTGTGTTGGGAAATAGACGTAAATTTTCAGCCCAGTGAAGAAATATCTTAAGTAATGCCTTCACTAAATTCTGACTGGTTCCAGAGGCTCTCGGCCTCAAAAAGACACACAGGTGCAGTAACAGATACTGAGAGCATAGCCTCTGGAGAGTGAGGGCAGGGTTACCCTGATACTCATCCGATGTCTTCCCTTCAGAGGGATACGCACACCCCGTTTGATCAGAGACTTCTCTGCAAAGCCCACTGAGTTCATGCTGAATAAAATTTAGAAAGGGAACTTCAGTGATGAGAGTTTGTGAATGTTCTTCCCAGGATATGCCAAGAATCTGATTGCTACAGGTGTCTGGATCCACTCGCTGTGAGGACAGTGGAGGTGACGTAGCAAACCCACTCGTGTGTCTGTTGGGGCTCCCAAAGCGGGGGAACGGTCACACCAGGAGCTGTTTCAGTGAAGCAGCAACGAAGCTGCACCTCAAGAATTATAGGTGTTTCATGATGTCAGAATAATTGCAGCAGAAACAATAATGACAAACATGTTTGAATAAATGTTTTATGTGGCAGAAACAGAACTGAACTTCCCAATGAAACGACCTCACATTCTAGGCAAAATCAGTGAAGAGAGATCAAAATTTAGGTGTACCCTCAGGAAGGAAAAAGTGAAATAAAAATACATTATTTTATTTTTTCATTATCATTTATATTTATTTGCTGGAATCTTAGAAGCTTAACATTTAGAATATTGCTTATTTCCTCTAAAACTAGATTTCCTAATCTGTGAAATTAAGTAGGAATTTGCCTCGTAGCGATACCGTATGATTTAAACGAGGTGAATCATAATTTGGTACAGTGGGTGGTACTGAAAATATTGGTTCCTTTCTTTTGTGTTGAAGCAAACCCATTCCTTTTTTTTTTTTTATCCTCACCCAAGGACATTTTTCCTTCTGTTTTATTCAGAAAGAGTGGGAAGGAGAGAGAGGAAGAGAGAGAGAGAAACATGGACACATCGAGTGGCTGCCTCCCAAACGACCCAACCAGGGCAGGGGACAAAACTGCAACCGAGGTACGTGCCCTTAGCGGGAACCGAACCCAGGTCTCGTTGGGTCGCAGGCTAACGCTCTAACTGCTGAGCCAAACCTGCCAGAGCCAAACCCATTCTTTTAAATGCACAACAAATAACACGTATCAGTTGTAGCAGTTGGGATCCTTTTGTTGCAAGTGGCAGAGAATTCCCCTATGCTAACTTACACAACAAGAATATAAATTCACGGAGACAGACGTAGTAAGGTTGACAGAGGTGCAACATCATACGAGGGGTCAAACCAGGGCCTGATGTTTTTGGTCAAGAAAAAATTTTATCCAAATGAGAACGGAGACTGTTTATTCAGAGTTGGTTATAGAAAAGGAGTCACTTGGGTTTAGTTCAAAGCCAGGAAGAAGAGTAGGAAGACTTTTTTTTTTTGCCCCTTTATTAATTTGAGAGAGAGAGGAAGGGAGAGGGAGAGAAAGATAGAAACATCAATGAAAGAGAACATCATTTGGCTGCCTCCCTCATGCCCCCCACTGGGGATTTGGCCCACAACCTGGGCATTTGTCCTGACAGGGAATAGAACCAGCAACCTCTTATTGCATGGGTTGATGCTCAACCACTGAGCCACACTGGCTAGACAGGAAAAATTTTATAGTGAAAAAAAGAGACTTCAAGGATGTTCTGTTTGGAGGTTGATGCCACAAGAAAGCTGGAGGTGGTGAACTAGAAGTGGGCATCTTATGTGATTGGTCTGGGGATTCTCTCAGGCCTTCTCTGGTTTCCTTAGTTGGAGGGGAGTGATAAAGGGAACGGCAGTCACTGACCAAGTTCTGACTCTTCCGGGCTGACTGCTGCAGGGGTTGTGGGTCAGAGCTCTGTTGTCAGGTATGGTCTGACCAGTACATCTTCACCGTCTCTGTTTATTTATAATGATCGGCTCTAACTCGTGGCGTGCTCTATTTTCCATGTTTTATCCTGGTGATTTAAAGTGGCCCCAAACACATTAGATTTTACACCCTTGCTCAGTTGAGTTTATCAGAGAACAAGACTCTCTTTTCTGGAATGTCTGGGGTAGGGGCGCAGGGTGGATGCGGAATGAGCCATTCATGGCTCTCCCCACATGGTAGCCACGTGTGAGCCACCAGGTGCTAGGCAGGTAGACACCATGAGCTGCAAGCCTTTGAGCTGAGTAAGGGGGTGCTGGGGAATCCCCAGACAAAATGTGTGGCTATTTTGATTTGAATGTTAGGGTCATCTCAATATCTATTGCAGAAATAAATGAGTAACAGTGAGGCTGGCCTCAGTCTTTTACACTGAATCTCAAAACACAGCTACAATGTTTTCAGAGTTTTAAAGGGAACTGATTGTGATCGAAACTAGCGTCACTAAGATATGTTGTCATATATGTGTGAAGGCAACAGAACCACACTGGATTGTGCAATTACTTCTAAAAATACTCCACACTTTTAGTCTTCTTAAAGTAATTACTGTGGTCAGCCATTAAAATTGTGAACTCAAGAATAGTGATAGTAGGGAGAGAAAAAATGGCGGCGGAGTGAATGGAAGCTGCACAGAACATCTCCCAGGACCAAACTGGATTTACAACGAAAATAAAGACAAATCGTCAGGAAGGGGCAACCAAAAGGCAGCTTGGAGAACCACATAACCAGGGACACTGACTCAATCCGGGTAGGCTTGCGGGACGCAAGAGGGGGCCGGGAGCCCACGGTCCGCAGCGGCCTGGTCTGGGACCAAGGGACTCGGCTGGAAGCTGCGCCCTCAGCTGGGTTCTGTGGCCTTGGCTGGGTGCTACGCCCTCGGCTGGGTGCTACACCCTCGGCTGGGTTCTGCGACCTTGGCTGGGGCCAGCAGCCTTGGCTGGAAGCTATGTCCTCGGCTGGGACCTGTGGCCTCGTCTGGGACCAGCAGCTGCCTCGGCTGGGCCCTGCGGCCGCCTCGGCTGGGTGCTATGCCCTCGGCCGGTGCCGCAGCCTCCGGCGCCCTTAGCTGGAAGCAGCGCCCTCGGGTTAAAAGTCCCAGGCGGACCCTGGCCAGTTTTGCTCAGTGGTTAGAGCGTCGGCCTGCAGTCCGGAGAGACCCGGGTTCGGTTCCCGCTAAGGGCATGTACCTCGGTTGCAGTTTGTCCCCGGCCCTGGTTGGTCGTGCGGGTGGCAGCCACTCGATGTGTCCCTTTCACGTCGATGTTTCTCTCTCTCTCTCTCTCTTCCTCTCCCTCCCACTCTATCTGAACAAAAAATGAAAAAATGTCCTCGGGTGAGGATAAAAGAAAAAAGTCCCAGGTGGCTGGCTCCACAACGCAGAGTCCGGACAGAGGCTAATTTGGCAGCAGCCACTCACCTTGGGCTCCGGCAGTGGGAAGGCAGACTGGACTGGAACTGTGTGGGGGCATTCGGGATTTGGAGAGTGCTCAGAGCTTTTGCTGAGTGCAGCCACACAGGACTGTGGTCATCTTACTCCTTCACAGGACCCTGGGGAGAGGCAGCTGCCCCTCCCTCAGAGATTCAATCCTACCCGGTGGCCATTGAAATGCTAATTGAGGCCCATTAACAATTAGTATCTGCCCCACCCTCAGGAAATCCTCTTACACTGAGCACCTGAAGGAGTTTTTCAGTCAACTCAGAAACCAAGGTTCTTCAGGTAACTGCTCCTAATAGCCTCCAGGCAAAAAAGCTAGAGGATAACTACCATTCCCTGGGCTAGCAACTCTAACCAGGAAAGTTAAGACTTGACAGTGGTGTTTAAAGCGGGTCCTCCCTGCCTCATCCAAACCCAGGAGAGGGAGCCACAAACAGCAGAACACCAACACCCAAAGCGAAAATTTGGCAGACTCCAAAGACCACTGTGATAACCAAAATGGTGAAAAACAGAAACAAAAGCCAAATGAAAGAACAAGAGACCTCTACCGAAGATGAGATAAATGAGGTGCACTTAAGTAAGTTAACAGAACTAGAATTCAGAGCCATCATCTTGAGGAAGCTCAACAGCATGTGTAAGAATATAAGCACCATGAGTAAACACATAGAGATGTTGAAAATCAACCAGTTAAAAATTAAAAACCACCAAGAAGAAATGAATGACATATCAGAAATGAAAAACACATTGGAAGGTCTAAAAAGCAGAGTAGAGGAAGCTGAGAACCGGATCAGTGAATTAGACGACAGGGTAGAAAAAATCAACCAATCAGAAAACCAAAAGGAAAAAACGATTAAAAAACAGGAAGACAGCTTAAGAGAACTGTGGGACAACTGGAAACGTAATAATATTCACATCATAGGAGTCCCCAAAGAAGAAGAAAATGAGCAAGGGTTAGAGAATATATTTGAAGAAATAGTTACTTCCCTAATTTAGTGAAGGAAGAAGGCATTCAAGTTCAAGAAGCACAGAGAGCCCCAAGTAAGAAGAACCCAAACAGGCCCACACCAAGACACATGGTAATCAAAATGCCAAAAATTAAAGACAAAGAGATCATCCTAAAAGCACCAAGAGATAAGCAACAGGTTACCTACAAAGGAAACCCCATAAGGCTCTCAGCTGACTTCTCACAAGAAACACTACAGGCCAGAAGGGAATGGCATGAAGTAATCAAGGTCATGAAACACAAGGATCTGAATTCAAGACTACTCTACCCAGCAAGGCTATCATTCAAAATAGAAGGTCAAATAAAGAGCTTCCTAGACAAAAAAAAAGGCTGAGGGAATACATTAGCACCAAACCAGCACTGCAAGAAATGTTAAAAGGACTGCTATAATTAGCAGGAGATATGGGAAGAAAAATAGAACCACACTAAAGAAAATGAGCAAGAGTTAGAGAATATATTTGAAGAAATAGTTACTTCCCTAATTTGGTGAAGGAAGAAGGCATTCAAGTTCAAGAAGCACAGAGAGGCCCAAGTAAGAAGAACCCAAACAGGCCCACACCAAGACACATGGTAATCAAAATGCCAATAAATAAGTACATATCAATAATCACCTTAAATGTAAATGGATTTAATGCTCTCATAAAAAGACACAGAGTAGCTAATGGATAAGAAAGCATGACTCACCTATATGTTGTTTACAAGAGACCCACCTCACAACAAAAGACTCACATAGGTTGAAAGTGAAGGGATGAAAAAAAATCATCCAAGTAAACAGAAAAGAAAAAAAATCTGGGGTAGCAATACTCATATCTGATAAAATAGATTTCAAAATGAAGGCCATAACTAGAGACAAAGAAGGCCACTACATAATATTTAAAGGATCTATCCAACAGGAAGATATAACCTTAATAAACATATATGCACCCAATATAGGAGCACCAAAATATATCAAAAATCTTCTGGAAGACTTCAAAGGAAAAATCAATAGCAATACAATCATAGCAGGGGACTTCAACAACCTGCTGACATCACTGGATAGATCCTCTAGACAAAAAATTAACAAGGAAACAAAGACTCTAAATAACGCACTAGACCAAATGGATTTAATAGATATCTACAGAGAATTATACCCCAAAACTAGAAGAATTCACATTCTTCTCAAGTGCACATGAGACATTCTCGAAGACAGACCACATATTAGGACACAAACTAAGTCTCTACAAGTCCAAGAAGACTGAAATCATATCAAGCATCTTCTCAGATCACAATGGCATGAAACTAGAAATCAATTGCAAGAAGAACATACAAAGACATTTGAACACATGAAAGCTAAATAGCATGTTATTAAACAATGAATGGGTCACCGAGGAGATCAAGGAAGAAATCAAAAACTTCCTGGAAACCAATGAAAATGAACACACAACAACACAAAATCTACGGGATGCGGCAAAAGCAGTTCTGAGAGGGAAGTTCATAGCACTACAGGCCTACCTCAAAAACAAGAAAAATCTCTAATAGACTATCTAACCTCACAACTTAAAGAACTAGAGAGCAAACAAAAAGAAAACCCCAGAGCAAGTAGGACGAAGGAAATAGTAAAGATTAGAGCAGAAATAAACAACACAGAGACCAAAAAAACAATTCAAAGGATCAATGAAACAAAGAGCTGGTTTTTCGAAAAGATAAACAAGATTGATGGACCCTTAGCTAGACTCACCAAGAAACAAAGAGAGAGAACCCAAATACACAAAATCAGAAATGAAAGAGGAGAGGTAACAACAGACACCATAGAAATACAAAAGATTGTTAACAACTACTATGAACAACTATATGGCAACAAATTCGACAATCTAAGCGAAATGGACAAATTTCTAGAAACACACAGTCTCCCAAAACTGGACCAGGAAGAGATAGAAAACTTGAACAGACCAATAACAACAGAAGAAATTGAAGATGTAATCAAGACTCTCCCAGCAAACAAAAGCCCAGGCCCGGATGGCTTCATGGGGGAGTTTTACCGAGCATTCAAAGAAGAACTAACACCCATTCTCCTCAAACTATTTCAAAAAATTCAAGAAGAAGAAAGACTTCCAAACTCGTTTTATGAAGCCAGCATAATTCTAATTCCAAAACCAGAAAAAGACACTACAAAGAAAGAAAAGTACAGGCTAACATCCCTGATGAACATAGACACCAAAATCCTGAACAAAATACTAGCAAATCGAATCAAGCAATACACCAAAAAAATTATTCACCATGACCAAGTGGGATTCATCCCAGGGATGCAAGGCCGGTACAATATTTGCAAATCAATAAAGGTGATACACCACATAAATGAAATGAATAATAAAAACCACATGACCATATCAATAGATGCCGAAAAAGCCTTCGACAAAATCCAGCATCCATTTCTGATAAAAATGCTCAGCAATGTAGGAATAGAGATCATATCTCAACATAATAAAGGCCATATATAAAAGACCTATAGCCAACATCATACTCAATGGGCAAAAACTAAAAGCATTTTCCTTAAGGACAGGAACAAGGCAAGGATGCCCACTTTCACCACTCTTATTTAACATAGTACTGGAAGTTTTCGCCACAGCAATCAGACAGGAAGGAAAAATCAAAGGGATCCAAATTGGAAAGGAGGAAGTGAAACTGTCATTATTAGCAGATGATATGATACTATACGTAGAAAACCCCAAAGACTCCATCAAAAATTTACTTGACTTAATAAATGAATTTGGAAAAGTAGCAGGATACAAAATTAACGTCACGAAATCGTTGGCATTCTTATACACCAATGATGAACTCACAGAAAGAGAAACTAAAAAAACAATTTCATTTAGTATGTGGCAAAAAAATTAAGATACCTAGGAATAAACTTAACCAAATAAATAAAGGACCTATTTGCAGAAAACTACAGGTCATTGAAAAAAGAAATAGAGGAAGATATTAAAAAGTGGAAGCACATACCCTGTTCATGGATTCTAAGAATTAACATCATTAAAATGTCCATACTACCCAAAGTAATCTATAGATTCAATGCAATCCCCATCAAAATACCAATGGCATACTTCACAGAATTAGAACAAGTACTTCAAAAGTTCATATGGAACCAAAAACGACCTTGAATAGCCATAGCAATCTTGAAAAGGAAGAACAAAGTTGGAGGGATCACATTACCAGATTTCAGGTTATACTACAAAGCCACTGTAATCAAAACAGCCTGGTACTGGCACAAGAACAGGCATATAGACCAGTGGAACAGAACAGAGAGCCCAGAAATGGACCCAAGGCAATATGCTCAATTAATATTTGACAAAGGTGGCAAGAGCATACAGTGGAGTAAGGACAGCCTCTTTAATAAATGGTATTGGGAAAATTGGACAGCTACATGCAGAAAAATAAACTACACCATCAACTCATACCCTACACAAGAATAAACTCAAAATGGATAAAAGACTTAAATGTGACTCATGAATCCATAAAAATCCTAGAAGAAACTGTAGGCAACAAAATTTCAGACATCATATGCAGGAGAATTTTCACTGATACATCACCTAAGGCAATAGAAACAAAGGAGAAAATGAACACATGGGACTACATAAAACTCAAAAGCTTCTGCACAGCGAAAGATACAATCATCAAAAACAGAAAGGCTACCCACTGTATGGGAGAGCATAATTGCCAATAATATATCAGATAATGGGTTAATTTCCAAAATATATAGAGTACTCATACAACCCCACAAAAGGAAGACAAAGAACCCAATGAAAAAATGGGCAGAGGAGCTGAATAGACACCTTTTCAAACAGGACATACAAGTGGCTAAGAGACATGAAGAAATACTCAACATCATTAATCATCAGAGAGATGCAAATTAAAACAACAATGAGGTATCACCTCACACCTGTCAGAATGGCCACCATCAACAAATCATCAAACTACAAGTGTTGGCGAGGGTGTGGAGAAAAGGGGACTCTAGTACACTGCCGGTGGGAATGCAGACTGGTGCAGCCACTATGGAAAACAATATGGTGTTACCTCAAAACATTAAAAATTGAACTTCCATTTGACCCAGTGATCCCACTTCTAGGAATATACCCTAAGAAGCCTGAAACACCAATCAGAAAGAATATATGTACCCCCATGTTTGTAGCAGCACTATTTACAATAGCTAAGATCTGGAAACAGCCCAAGTGTCCATTAGTAGATGAATGGATAAAAAAGCAGTGGTACATATACACAATGGAGTACTACGCAGCTATAAGAAAGAAAGATATCTTATCCTTTGAGACTACATGGAGGGACCTGGAAAGTATCATCCTAAGTGAAAAAAGCCAAACAGAGAAAGACAAGTATCATATGATCTCACTTATTTGTGGAATATAATGAACATAACAGTCTGAGGAATGGGGTAGTCCCAGAGACATGGAAGTGGGGTACAGACTGACAATTCCCAGAAGAGGGGGTGGTGGGGGAGAGATAAACCACAGAACTTATATGTATGTATGCATGAACAATGGACATGGACAACAAAGCTGGGGACAGGGCAGAGAGGGAGGGGTAGGGGTGAATCAGGGGGGAAAAATTAATTAATTTTTAATTAATAAAAAAAAGAAGAAGAAGAAGAATAGTGATAGTTGGTTAAATAGAATGTTGCATACTCTTCCAACAGAACCATCAGAGCTTTGTACTGACCCAGCTTCCAACTCATAATAAGAATCCTCAGGGGAAATAGTACTTCAGCAAACCAAACCTGCTTAAAATCCTAAAGTAATGAACCTTCAAGAATGTAAGTGGAGTGTTTTAATGTTCATGATGGAATTGATATGAAGCTTAAGGCAGATTATTTAACTACTGATTGTTATCCCTCATTATAAAATAATCCTATCATTGCATGGAAGAAATTCCTTTCAAAGAATCATTCTGGCAAGCATAATCTGGATTGTACAATTCTTATTGTACTCCTTAAATATGTATTTATAGATACCAAAATATTTTTTGGTTGATTTCAAGTTATGAAGCTTCTACAAATTTTCTTTAATGAACAAATATTGCATTTCACTAAAACCTAAACCTAAATATCCCTCCAAAATATCCATGTATTAGTTTGCTAGGGCTGCCATAACAAAGTACCACACCCTGGGTAACTGAAACAACAGAAATGTATCATCTCACTGTTCTGGAGGTTGGCAGTTCAAAACCAAGTTAGCAGGCTGGTTCCTTCTGAGGGCTGTGAGGGAGGGGTTTGTTCCAGGTCTCTCTCCTTGGCTTGTAGAGGCCCATCTTTTCCCTTTGTCTCTTCACGTTGTCTTTTCTCTCTGCATGTGTCTTTATCACATTTCCACTTTTTATAAGGACACCAGTCATATTGGATGATGGCTCACCCTAGTGATATCACTTTAACTTGCTCATGTCTGTAATGACTCTATGTCCAAATAAGGTCACATTCTTGGATACTGGGGACTAGGACTTCAATATGGAAATTGGGAGGGACACAATTCAACCCACAACAATCCTATTTAATAATCCTTGTAGAAACACACAAGGTATTGATATACTGCAGATTCTAAGAAATTTAGTAGTCCTAATTAATGGTGACACAGGATTAAGAGACAATCATCTTGCCATTCCCTCAGGACCCTGGCACCACAGGGGAGCCTCTGGCCCTGTGGCTCATGCAGGACTCCGGAAACTGGGCTCCGAGGTCTCCAGTCCCTCCCAGCTGTTCTGCTTCACTGCTGCAAGGTAACTGCATTCGGCTTGGCTGACATGTTGATTGGACACTTAATGCAGGCTGGCCCTAGAACTCCATCGGCTTCTGTTCTTAGTTGTTTTAGTTTGTTTGCTTGGCAAAGATACTGAACACTCGCCATAACATGGGTCGCTGACTGGGAGCGCCCAGTGGGGCATTTCTCTGACCTTCTCATTAGCTGGAGGTCACAAGGAGGTGAGTCTTGCACATCTTGCCCTTGTTTGCCAGCTGCTGCGCTCTCCCGGAAGGCAGCTTGGAGAGGTTGCTTCCTTTCCTCCCTCTGGAAGCAGAGGCGCAGCCCTGCTCTGCCTTGTTAAACAGTGTCAGGTAATCTCGACATTTCATACACTGAAAAGCCGGTCCTGGTTGTACCACCAGGAAATAACAGGGCCATCCTTGTAAGTCAGTGAGGGTGTTCCCCGAGAGAGTCCTTGGGAATCAGGCAGCTGGCTCAGCCTCAGCCCGGGTGGTATACTGAGTAAAATGACATCTTTGTCTCAGCAGGCGCTCGTGGGCATGGTCAGATCAGATAGAAGTGGTCTGCCACAACCAGCCTAGAGAAAAAGAAGTTGGCACAGCAGCAGTGCCCCCTTAGCTCCTCCGTCTCCATAGTAAGTCTATTTCTTTATCCCTTGGGGTCTGCACAGTCACAGGTATTTCCAAGACCTTATGGAACCAGGCAAAGGAAAGGCGAGCCTGTGACCTGGTGGCAGGGAGCAAATTGAGGGACCACAGAAACCCAAAAGGCTCCTTATGTTGAGCTAATTCCAGCACCGGACCCCAGGCCTCGAGTGTCACAAGCTGTGTTAGTTTGCTAGGGCTGTGTGCGGACATCCCCCCTTTCCGAAAGTCCCCTTTCCACCGCTTCTCTCTTGAAAGGCCTACATCAGTACAGTACTGGCTGCTTCTTCTCTTTTTTTGATTAGAGAAAACGTAGTAACGTAGTGACGTAGGTCTTTTGTGAAAGCAAAGTGGCATGCAGTAAACTTTTGAGAAGCAGCGGTACCTGTACCTGTTTCCGCTAACCAAAAGAAATCCAAAGAGGATTTTTGTTCTTGCCAGAGAAAGCAAAAGCAAAAACAGCGGTCAGATTTGGCTCTGCAGAGCGCCTCTGAAGAGGCGGCTCCTCCCCATGCACTGAGAGTGGAGCCTCCCAGCTCTTTGCCCGGAAACTGCCCTCAGCACCTCAGCATGAAGCCTGTGGCTTTGAGTTCTGTGAGCATCCGGGCTTTACCTTGACATACTGTGTGCATTTGCTTGCAGGATGAATCCTAAGGTATCAGAAAAACCCAAGGGAGCTCAGAAGGGTGTCACACTTGGGGTAAAACTGGACGTAATTAAGCATTTCCGTCACGGTGAACAAAATAGATATTGTGCCTCCGTTGAAACTCTCTGGAAACACTCAAATATTTTGCCGTATATATTAATGGTAATTGCCTCTTTACCATTTTGGCCTATGACAGGCTTCATGGGAACACTCTGCTTTCACACAGTGGGGAAAAACTGCTTTCCACTGGTATTGTTCCTTACTCTCCCCCTACCACCTACCACAGTCATGGCACTTCTGGTCAGCAAGCACATTGGGGCTTCTCCCCACACCAAGCAGCTCTCTACATCACCAGCTGGGTGTCCTACAATTTGATTCAACTCTTACACTATCTACCTGGAGATCACATTAGATCCCACAGGTTAAGGACTCCATCCCACGGGCCTACTCCCGCTCCACGTCAGATGCCAGTCACCAGGAGTAGGTCTCCAGGTTACCCACAGCTTTTCCAGCTTGGCTACAAATCACAGGTTCCCATGACCCCTCCTGAGGTTTAGTTAGTTTACTAAAGTAGCTCACAGAACTCAAAGAAACACTTCCTTACATTTACCAGTTCATTAAATGATATGATAAAGGATACAGATGAAGAAATACATAGGCTGAGGTCTGGGAGGGTCCCAAGTGCCATAACTAATGTGCCTAGTACGTGGATGTATTCATCAGCCTGGGAGGTCTTCAAACCCACTACTCTTGGGATTTTTATGAAGGCTTCATCCCTTGGGGCCTGATCAATCATTGGCTCCAGTTTCAGCCCTTTTCCCTTCTCAAGAGAATGGACAGGGTAGGGTTGCTGAAAATTCCAAGTTTCTAATCATGGCTTGGTCTTTCTAGTGACCAGTACCTCATTCAGGAGCCACCCAAGGTTGCCTCATTAGAACAAAAGACATTCCTTTCACCCTGGAAATTACAAGGGTTTTGGGGGACCTGTGTCTGGAACCTGGAGCAGAAACCAATATATATTTTTCTACTATCTCACATACCCCTGATGAATAATGATGCTAAAATTCTCAACAAAAGCCCTGGCCAGTTTGGTTCAGCAGTTAGAGCATCGGCCTGCGGTCCAGAGATACCCGGGTTTGGTTCCCACTGAGGGCGCGTGCCTTGGTTGAAGTTTGTTTCTGGTCCTGGTTGGTCATGTGGGTGGCAGCCATTTGATGTGTCCCTTTCACGTCACTCTTTCTCTCTCTCTGTCTCTCTCTCTCTCTCTCTCTCTCTCTCTCTCTCTCTCTCTCTCTCTCTTCCTGTCTCTCCCTCCCACTTTATCTGAACAAAAAATGGAAAAATGTCCTCGGGTGAGGATTAAAAAAAAAATACCGTGTTCTAAAAAAATTATACTTGATGACCAAGTGGAATTTATCTCTATGAAATGAGGATGATTTTCAACACATGCAAACCAGTAAATCAAACTACATTAGAAAGATTTAAAAAATTATATCATCTCAGCAGATGTAGAAAAAGAACTTGACAAAATTCAACATCCTTTCATGATACAACCTCTCAACAAAGTGGGTATAGAAAGAATGTACCTCAACATAATAAAGGCCACATGTGACAAGCTCACAAGGAACATTACACTAAAGGTGAAAGGTTGAAGTTTTTCCTCTAAAATCAGGTCAAGAGTACCATTCCCAACCCCTCCTATTCAGCAGAATAACGGATGTCCTAGTCAGAGCAATTAAGCAAGACAAGGAAATAAAAGCTATCCAAATTGGAAAGGAAGATGTAAGATTATCTTTGTTGGCAGACAGTATAATTTTATATATAGAAAAGCCTAAAGATCCAAACAAAAAAACTGTGAGACCTAATCAACAAATTCAGTAAAGTTGCAGGATATAAAATCTACAATCAGAAATTAGTTACCTTTCTATACACTGAAAACAAAATATACAAAAAAGAAAATTTCTAAATTCTGTTCATGAAAGCATCAAAAAATAAAATAGGGATAAATTTAACTCAGGAAATGAAAGATCTGTTCAATGAACACATCAAGACTGGTGAAAAATATTGAAGATGACACCAATAAATGGAAATATATTTCCTGGTCATGGATTGGAAAAATTAATATTGTTAAAAGGTGCATACTACCCAAAACCATCTATAGATTCAATATAATTCCTATCAAAATTCCAATGGCATTTTTCACAAAAATAGAAAAATCAATACTAAAATTCATGTGGAACCACAGAAGACCCAAATAAGCAAAGCAATGCTGAGAAACAAGAGCAAAGCTGGAGACTTCACACTTCCTGATGTCAAACTATGCTTCAAAGGTATAGCAATTAAACAATATGGGACTGGCATAAAAAATGGCATGTAGTTGAATGAGACGCAGAATTGAGAGCACAGAAATAAAACTTCACACATATGGTCATGTAATATTTGACAAGAGAGCCAAGAAGGCTCCGTGGGGAGAGGATAATCTCTTCAATAAATGGTGTTGGGCAAACTTGATAGCCACATACAGAAAAATAAAACCTGGGCCCCTATCTAACACCATCACAAAAATTAACTCAAACAGGATTAAAGATTTAAACCTAAGACCTGCTATTGTAAAACTCCTAGAATAAAACATAGAGGGAAATCTCCTTGACAATGAAAATCTCATGGCAGCGATTTTTTGGACATGAGACCACAAGCACAAGCAACAGAGGCAAAAATCAACATGTGGGGCTACATCAAACTAAAAAGCTCTTGCACAACAAAAGACATAATTAACCAAATGAAAAGGCAACTTACCGAATGGGAGAAAATATTGGTAAATCATGCATCTGTTAAGGGGTTAATATTCAAAATGTATAAGGAACTCATACAACTCAATGACAGAAAAATAAATCAACCTGATTAAAAATTAGGCAGAGGAACTGAAGAGACATTTTTCCAAAGAAGACATAAAAATGGCCAACAGGTACATGAAATGATGCTCCACATCACTCATCATCAGGGAAATGCAAATCAAAATCCCAATAAGGTGTCACCTCATACTTGTTAGAATGTTTATCATCAAGAGGACAAGCTAAAAATTGTTGGCAAGGATGTGGAGAAAATGGAACTCTTGTGCACTCTTGGTAGAAATATCTGTTGATGCAGCCACTATAAAAAACAGAAAAGAGATTCCCCGAAAAGTTGAAAATAGAACTACATTATGATCCAGAAATCCCGCTTTTGGGTATATATATCCAAAGAAAGTGAAAAAGGGATTTTGAAGAGACATCTGCACTCCCATGTTTATTACATTATTCACAATAGCCAAGATATGAAAACAATCTACAATTGGACTGTCAATGGAAGAATGGGTTTTTAAAAATGTGATGTATATATAATATGAAAGAATATTCTTCAGCCATAAAAAAAGGGAGGTGGAGGGAAATCCTGCCATTTATGATTCATTATAAATAAGAATTAACCTGGAGGACATTATGATAAGTGAAATAAGCCAGGCAGAGAAAGACAAATACTTATCCATGGAATTATAAATTAATTAATTAACAACTATTTTAAGTCTGACTCGTACAAACAAACAGTAGAATGGTGGTGTCCAGGGCCTGGGAGTGGGGGAAATGGGGAGATGTTGGTGAATGGATACAAACTTTCAGTTACAAGATGAATAAGTTCTGGGAATCTAATGTACAGCATGGTGACTATAGCTAGTAACAACTTATTAAATACTTGAAATGTACTAATATATCTCAAATGTTTTCAACCAAAACACAAACAGTTATGAGGTGATGAATGTGTTAATTAACTTGACTGTGGTCATCATTTGACAATGTATGTATATCAAATCATTATATTGCACTTTAAATACATACAATTTTAAGTTTCAATTATATCTCATTAAAGCTGGGAAAATAAATAAATTAAGGTATTAAAAAAGAAAAAATGGTTTATACAATCAGTGAATGAACAAATGAACTAAAGAATAATTAAAAGGAAACTATTTAGCTTCCTTTTTTTTTTGCTTCTTTTATTTTTAAAAAATATTTTTTCTTTATTTACTTTTTAGAGAGAGGAAGGGAGAGGGAGAGAGAGAGAGAAACATCGATGAGAGAGAACGACTGGCCATCTCCTGCATCCCTCTACTGGGGATTTATCCCACAACCTGGGCATGTGCCCTGTCTGGGAATCGAACCAGTGACCTCTTGGTGCATGGGTCGATGCTCAACCACTGAGCCACACTGGCCAGGCTTGTTTCCTTGTTTTAGATAAGCCTTATTTAATTGTTTCTTTTAAGAGCTATGAGAAGGAAAGTTCAGGATATCAAGGAATAGAATTCAACCAAACTTTTTTACCGATACTTCTTTGATGTTTAACTGAAAACAATATTATACAACATTCAGGTATTACCCACAGTTTCGGCCATCTACTAATGAAATTTTTTAAACTACTGTAATATTTATGAAAGTTTGCAAACACAGTTTCTTTGCTTTAACCCATCAAACTCATGTTGGTAAACCTACTCGGTAGAAATTAAGCACCAATATGTATGAATGTATAAAACCAGGTTTCATATTTAACATTCTCTAAAGGAACAAAAATCTAACAAACAACTGGATGTCCTCCAATGAACAATTTTTTAAAGAAACTGCATTATACCCAATATCGAGGATTATACTGCATCTAAGAAAATAAAAACGTATATAGATAGATGCAATATATTAGCATATTTGTAGAACTCAGAGAGTTAAGCATATCCATGCCAAGAAATTAAAACTATTTTTTCAGCATTTACTAAATTTAAGGGTTCAGTCAGATAATGACCAATTATCACGAGGCTTCCCAGCTGTCAGAATGTGTGCAAATCCACTTTTCTTCGGCACAATTTCATCAAAGCTCTTTTCATCTCACTGTTTCGCAAGGTATAGATCAGTGGATTCAGCAGAGGTGTAAGAAGTGAGTAAGCCAATGACATCAGCTTCTTGGTTTCTGGAGAATAGCTAGATCTGGGTTGTAGATAAGTCAGGCTGGCTGTGCCATAGAAGAGGGTCACGGATGTAAGATGGGAGGCACAGGTGGAAAAGGCCTTTTGCCTCCCAGTGGTTGATGGCATCTTCAGGATGGCAAAGAGGATTCGAATGTAAGACAAGAGTATCAACAAGAAAGGACAAATGATCACCAAAATGCTGCCAATGAATGAGTACATTTCAAACAGAAAGGTGTCTGCGTATGTGAGCTCCAGCACTGGGGGAGTCTCACAAGAGATATGATTGATTTCACTGGGGCCACAAAAGGGAAAACTAGACACCCACGATATTTGCACAGTACTTACCAGGAAACCAAAGACCCATGAGAATGTAACGAATTTCAAGAAAACCCTTTTGTTCATAATCATTGGGTACCTCAGAGGTTGACAGATTGCAACAAATCTGTCATATGCCATTGCCACAAGGAGAAAGCATTCGGTCCCACCAAAAGAAATAATAAAATACATCTGCACAAAGCATCTCACAAATGAAATCGGTGTTTTCTCAGTGGAGAGAACCACCAGCATCTGCGGCATGATGGCTGCACTGAGACTCACGTCCACCGCAGACAGGTTCTGGAGGAACAGGTACATGGGAACTTGGAGGCTCTGTTCCAGGCAGATGATGACTATGATGATGGCATTTCCTACCAGGGTCACCAGATACATAGTCAAGAAAACCCCAAAGAGCTGCTCTTGGAGTTCAGGAAAATTTGAAAAGCCCAAGAGGATGAACTCAACCACAGAACTTTGGTTTTGACTTTTCATTTTGGTAGGGGAGTGTATACTGTTTCTCTAGAGACAGTTTATGAGTTATGAAGTTACCATCCAATAGCTGAGTCTGTGCCCGTGTTCACCCCACATATTCTTGGCAGATGATATCAAAAGTATCTCATGCTGACAGAAATTCAGTTTGGCAATTTTGGAGAGTGGCCAATTACTCAGATTAATGAATCTTTCCAGTAAAAATAAGGAAGTGGAGAATCTGGCTCAGAAACCTTATCTGTAAAGTACAAAATACATCAAAGTTCTTTTGCACCTTTTACATTGTGTAGTTCGAAAATTAAACATAGTTTTAACATAAATGTTTTATAACTTCCACTCCAATGCCACTGTTCTCAGTACCATTTATTTGTCTCAATTTTAAATAATATAAAATTTAAGATTATAAAAAATAAAGTATTAAAAAGTAGACAAATGGGAAAAAATACACCCACAAAATTTTTATGAAGACTTAATAATTCAAAGGTGTAGCAAAGTTGTTTTATAGTTATAATAACTATGTTTAAAGTACATATACGTGACTTGGTTAAATATGGAAATGTTGTGGAAACACACAAAGAGGGTTATATTTCAGATACATCTATCTTAAGGGATCTGTAAATAATGTGAATTGACTTCAGGCTTATGAAGTTATGCATAGACTGGTCATGGCCAATTACAGTAAGATTGGCACACACGGGTAATTTTAAGAGCCAGTACTCTATGACTCATACTTGTGACCATGATGACTTAAGAAAAGTCCAATTTTGGTCATTCTGAAATGAATTTAAATGTTTCTCCTCTCTCCCTCTCTTTTTTCCTCTCCTCCTATTCGCCTTCCCATAAAGAAGTTCATTTGATCATTAATGATTCAACAAAAACTGATTAAGCAACTAATGTTTTCGAGGCTCAGTAAACTCAGGCACACATTTGATCCTACACCTCAGCAGAGAACTGGAAACACTACGTGAACTAGCATTCCAGCCTCTTCTCACTTCACTCTAGCTCCTCCCATTACCCCTTGCTCTATTTTCTCCATTGTCACCGACTAACATTATCATACAAACAGGCAAACATGTATATTTAATATATATTGAAATCTAACTCACTCACTAAAAGGTAAAGTCCAGGATTGAAACGTTTTTGTTGTTGTTCTTTGCTATATTCCCAACATCTAAAATAGTCCCTAGCTTTTCATAAATGCTAAACCAATATTTGATGAATAAGGAATTTAAAAAATGAGAAAAATCCATGATAACTTTAAGGAATGAAATGTCTTTTTTTTTTTTTTTAATTCTCACCCAAGGACATTTTTCTATTTTTGTTCAGGTAGAGTGGGAGAAAGAGAGAGGAAGAGAGAGTGAGAGAGAGAGAGAGAGAGAGACAGACAGACAGACAGAGAGAAACATCAATGTGAAAGGGACACATCGAGTCGCTGCCTCCCACACAAACCCAACTGGGGCCAGGGACAAACTGTGACCGAGGTACATGCCCTTAGCAAGAACCGAACCCGGGTCTCTCTGGACCACAAACTGACGCTATAACTGCTGAGCCAAACCTTCCAGGGCAAGTGACTTTTTAAGAGTGAAACCAGCACACAAAACTTTTGGGAAGCAGAAATAATAACAAGTGCCTTAGACATTTCAATGAGGGTCAGATTAGTTTGAATGGGGAGGGAGAGTGTACAACTGTAATCATGGGATGTCATCAGTGGAAGTTATAGTAGGTGGAAGGACAAAGGCAAAAGGACGGGTGACTTGCTCAGGTGGGAGATATTGGATGACACCTTGTTATTACAAGAAGGCCTACTGTCCTTTATGTGATGATTTGAAAACCAGCAGATACACTTGTGGGAGGTGAGAAACCCAGGAGAACTCAGTAAGGACAAAGTAAGCTGAAGTCATTTAATATTGTCTTGAGTGCAGATCAGTAGCATATTAGCAGACAGAAGGCAAGTTGATTTGCTTCTGTGTTTCACCATAATCACCCATTAACCATAATAATTATAATTTGGATATCAAAAACTCACCTGAAATTAGTAAAATGTAGTCGCATGATGAAACATTTAAAGCCTTTTCAGCTCCCTGAGCAGCACCGGGGCGGTGGGCAAGAACAAGTGCCTGACAAAGGCGACAAAAAGAGAGCCAAGCAGAGAGTGGATGACTCAGTCCTAAGAAAGATGGGTGTGATGTGAAAGCACCCGCTGTGTTCAATATGAGAAATATCAGAAAACACCAGGCACTGGAACTCAAGGAAACAAAATCGCATCTAATGGTCTCAAAGGTGGTGTTTTTGAAGTGAGATTAGCTGATCTGCAGAATGATGACGTTGCATTTAGAAAATTCAAGCTTATTACTGAGGATGTTCAGGGTAAAAACTGCCTAATTTCTATGGCATGGATCATACCTGTGACAAAAGGTGCTTCATGATCAAATAATGGCATACCATGATTGAAGCCCATGTTGATATCAAGACTACCGATGGCATTTGCTTCCACTGTTCAGTGTTGGCTTTACGAAAAAACACAGCAATCAGATTCTGAAGACCTCCTCTGCTCAGCATCAACAGGTCCGCCCATTCCAGAAGAAGATGGAAATCATGACCCAGGAGGTGCAGACAAATGACTTGAAAGAATTCATGAATAAATTGATTTCAGGCAGTATTGGAAAAGACATAGAAAAGGCTTCCCAGTCAATTTTTCCGATGCTTTATGATGTCTATGTTGGTAAAGTAAAATGTTGAAGAAGCCCAAGTTTGAACTGGGAAAACTCATGGAGCTTCATGGTGTAGGTAGCAGTCCTGGAAAAGCTACTGGGGATGAGACAGGGGCTAAAGTTGAACAAGCTGATGGACGTGAGCCCCCAGTCCAAGAATCTATTTAAAATTCAGACATTTAATGGTGACAAATACGAAAATTCTATTTGTAATTTTAAAAAAAAGAAGAAGAAGAAGAAGAACATCTCTAAACGGGAGAAAAGTATAACATGCATTCATTTGCAAATATATAAAGTGGATACTTTATTTTGTCTTTTAGTTAGAAAGTTAGGATATCTTTTAAATAAAGTACAAAACCTTTTAGGACTGACCATAAGCATGTTATGGAACAGAATTGTTGTGAGTGGTAAAGAGCCACTGAGCACAGATACTCCACGTTTTCTTTGTAACTTTGAAGACCCTTATGCTGCCTCGGATAACTCACCGATCACTCCCGTCTGTAGGTTTCATCCTTGCCATTGAAAAAGGTGAGAAATACACTTATTCACCAAGTTTTCTTCTAATTGCAAACCTATAAAATTTGATGATTATTTCACCCAAAGTATTTCTACCCCTAATTATTGCCAGAACTCTTCTCTAAAAGGAAGAGGAGGACAATTTGAATAGATCAAAACTAACAGCTACTGATTTAATTTTTGCTGCTGTGTCTGATGATTCCTGAGCACAGAAAAATCCCTCCAACAGCATCTCCAGCTATCAGGGAGAAGAAATGTGCATGGAAAATCCAACATCAAGCACACAAGCAGAAACTTCACTTCCTTACCTACTGACTCTGTCTCTTTAATTTACACTACTGAATCAGAAGTTTTACCTTGAGCCAGAGCCACCTTCTCATGTATACAACTCAGTGATTTAGTGCACTGATTCCAGAACATTATATGTCATTGAATAGTATGTCCTAAAGAATCCCTCCCAGGAGAACGTGGAATCACTTCATAAACAATGATCTCCCAGGATAACTAAAGAGGCTTACTCTTGGCCTCTCTGGTGAGAAAGCTCAAGAGCACGAACCTGGAGCCACCTCTCCTTCATGTTTCTGTAGGGGAAATGCCTCTTCACACAAGAGACTCAATTTCACCATGACAACTCCCAATAGGGGGTTGAAGAAGAGGTTGAATAAAGGTTGTAAATGGAGAGAGAAGAGAGTGGTGGTGTGAGGGATGAGGGTGTAAGCAAATGCAGGTGAGCTGGAGGTACAGAATATGGTTAGATGAGATGCACAGTTAGGACAGTGTCCACAAACAAATTAGGGAAAGTCTACTGAAGCTTTGTAGGAAGCCTAGATGCCCCACCCCTCCAAGAACTTTTAATTATTTCTAGAAGAACTATAGGGTCACTTATAACTTTAGAGAAAAGTGTCATTACAATTGTTTACATGTATGGAAATTTTAAACTAGCAGAGTCAAAAGATCTGGACTAGTTCGTATGATTTGAGTAAGTCATTTAGCTCCCCTGATTCTATTACGTTCCTTATAAAATAAGCATAACATCATTAATCTCATGGAATACGTGCGCGAATGGTACTTGGGGATCAGGCCAAACTGGATTGAGCAATGAATAGGCCATTAGCTCAGTCCTGGCAGAGTGAAGAGATAAACAAGTCTGCATACTTGGCTTTGTCCAGATGGGATGACGTGGTCAGAAAGCAGGTTACCTTCGTCTACTTCTTACCACCCCTTTCCTGGAGTAGGTTTCATTCTCAAGGTAGTTCACTCCTCTTGGCAGCAATAAGGCTTCATTCTGCGTAATCTGTATCCAGTGGGAAATGTACCAGTTATCCTGAGGAAAAGAGATTTTCATTCACAGATTCAAGTTCAAAGGACTTTCCCATATCACTCACCATGGTGAGATTACACCCAGTGCATGAACAAGTCACCTGCACCAGGCTGGGGAAATGCTGCCTACTATGTACTTTCCATGATTCAAACCCCATACAATCCCCTGTGGGTTTCTATTATACAGATACATTCTGTTCACTGGTGTCAGCAATGGGAACGCAGGTGATGTGTACTTTAAGAGAAGTCAGCAAGACAGAGCCATGATCGTTACGCTTTCCTCTGTGTGTATCCAACTGCAAGGAAAAGTGTGCAGAAACATTTCAAGTACATGCTAAGAGATATAAAAGGAAAGTTATATTAATATCAAACTATAATTCATAGCCAATAATATTAACTAATAAAACAGAAATAAAAATGTGGAAATTTTAACATGTCTCCTTCAATGAATGACTGAAAAAAGAGACAAAAAAAAGACATACAAATGGGAAGATTTTATTAATACAATTTTTATTTAAGATGTGATAATAAAAGAGTAAATATCAATCAGAAACAATACGTTTTATGCTGCTAAGTCTATATTTTCTTCCCAAAATATTCATGGGATATTTATAAAATTTGACTATGTATATGTTAAAAGAAAATATTAATAAATCCAAATACTTGGGAGTCATACACATAACATACTTTGCAATAAAACTGCAAAACAACAACCAAATAGAGAAAAGAAAACTAAAGTCTTGGAACTTTTTAAATACTCTGAAAGTATCTCTTATGTTAACAGCAAGTCAGAAATGAAATAGAGACTACTAATAAATTCATTTGTAATTAAGTAAAACACGATTCATTTATTAATATGTCCAAAACTGAACTCCTGGTCTTTTCCTAAAACTTGCTCCACCCTCTGCATTCCTCATGCCAGATAATAGTAGCTTCAAGCTTCTAGTTACAGGGGCCAAAGGCCTCAGAGTCATCCATGAATCCATTTTTACTCCCAAACCATATCTAACCCATAACATATCAAAATACAGTGTTAAAAATTGTCACTTTTCCCAAAGCTAACACTGGTCCAACCTATCTTTTTTCAGTTGGATAATTGCCGTAGTCTCCAAACTTCTGCTTTCTTCCTCCCTTTCCTCTGCTCAGCATACTTCAGTAGTACCCTATCCCATTCCATGTAGAAGCCCAACTCGAAAACAGAGATTAAAGATATGTTTCCCTTCCATGGCTGGTTTTCACAGTGGTTAGAGTGTCAGCACATGGTCCAGAGAGTCTATGGTTCAGTTCCCACTAAGGTCACTCACCTCAGTTGGAGTTTGTCCCTGGCCCCGGAGGGGTCGTGTGGGTGGCAACCACTCGATGTATTTATCTCTCACTTCCTCCTTAGCTCCCTCTCACTCTATAGGAAGATAAATGCAAAAATGTCCTCAGATGAGGATTAAAAAATTTTTTTTTTAAAAAATAAAGATCTGTTGCCCTACCTGTGTGGCTCAGTGGTTGAGCGTCGACCCATATTCTAGGAGGATCCTGGTTCGATTCCTGGTCAGGGAACATGTCCAAGTTGTGGGCCTAATGCCCAGTGTGGGGCATGGAGGATGCAGGTTCTCTCTCATCAATGTTTCTCTCTCTCTCTCCTTCTCCCTTCCTGTCTCTCTAAAAATCAATCAATCAATCAATCAATCAATCAATCAATCAATACAGATTTGTTTCCCCCTCGGGGTTCTCTGGAGTCATCCTTGGCACAGTCCTTGTTCAGTCCTACTCAGCCATGCAGCTTCCTTGCTATTTCTCAAATCCTCTGGCCATGTTCTCATCTCAGAGCTCCTGCCTTTGTGTTTCCCTGAACATGCACTAAAATGCTAACTAACTCTCTTACGTCCCTTTGCCCAAGTGGCATCTTCTCCATGAGATCTTCCCAAATCAACCTCTTTAAAGTGGAATCCCAACCACAATGCTGCTATTCCGGTTTATTTTTTCCTTCACAGCGCTCCTCGGTGTAGAAACAGCTAAATCATAAGGATATGGAAAGGTTAAAAATAACAAGATATTCCAAAATAAGATAGCTATATAAAAGAAAATTTATGTAACTGTATTATTATCAGGAAAAAAGCAAACTATGAAGCAACAAACATTACTAAAGATAAAGAGAGTCACTTCATAATGAGAAAAGGTTCTATTCTCCAAGAAGTTATAATAATTCTAAACCGAAGAATATCCATTAATATGGCTGCAAAATATATTCAGCAATTATTGACAGAATCACAAGAAAACTTAAGACTGTAACATGCCTTTTAACCTAATTGATAGAAGAAAGAAATATATCAGTAAGGATAAAGAAAATATTCACAATAGAACTTAGTCCAGTATGCATATGGAGAACATTGTGTCAAAAACTTGAAAGAAAGCACATCCTTTTCAATCACATACAGAACATTTTTTAAAAATCTGATCATATACTAGGACAGCAAGTTTAGCAATAAAAGCTTTCAGAAATGGTGACTTGGAAATATGTAACTGTGGCAGGAAATGTACTGGCCAGTACAACAATTCAAGCATCCAAACATTGGAGGGGATGAAGATTGATAAATCAAAGGATAATAGAATTATATAGTTGTTACGATATTGCAATGATCCCTGCAAAAGACACACAAATAGCTGAGTGCAATCAACAAACCACTGAAAACAAAGTTTGAGAGCCAAAGAACATTTCAGTTGTTCACAAGCACCCTCATCACTTGCAATGGCCAAGCAGAGGATCCAGTCCAAGGTTTAATCATCCGAATGGCTTAACTTCGAAGATAGTTCAGTGCTCAGTTGAAGAGGTTCTATGATGCCCAACTGAAACAAGAGTTGGAAAAATCTGAAGACTCGACACGAGATGGCAAATCTGGATGGATGTCCCCAGTGATTTTCACTCCCAAGACATCTCTGAACCTTCTGAAACTGCAGAAGTGGCCAGTCCCTCCCATTAGCAGCAGGATAATAATATTAAAGGTAGCACACTAAGAACCTTCACATTCTCTCCTGGACACCAGGCCTATACATAGGGTTAAATCACAATAAATCCCACCCTGGAAGAGGCTGGGCCTGATAAGGAGAATGGAGACAAACACAAAGCAGCCTGGACCTGTCAAATATCAACCATGCAACTCCTGCAAGAAATAACACTTAATAAGGGGCTCTGAGGAAAAGACGAAGTGTTCAGAGGGAGAATAATTTGGGAGAAGATGAAGAATAGAGAGTCAAAAATGGTTGCCTTAAGAAAGCACACTTTAAGGTCTAAACAAGCAGCACTTTGCAGTGTGCGGAGGATGATTTTCCAAATTGTACACTTGAAACTTGTGTGGTTTTTTGAACCAATGATGCTCCAATAAGTTCAATTTTAAAACAATTTTAAATAAAGAAAGAATTAGCCAGGCCAGTGGCTCAGTAGTTGACCACCAACCCATGCACCAAGAGAACGCTGGTTCCCAGGGGGGGCGTGCAGGAGGCGGCCAATCGATGTTCTCTCTCATCACATTTCTATTTCTCTCTCCCTCTCTCTTCCTCTCTCTCTAAAAATAAAAACTCAATAAAAGGAAAACATAAAGAAAATTAATTAGCTGAAAAAACATTTCAAATGAGAGAAAGGCATGTTTTTGACATGCTTTCAGCAAAGGGAGACATTTTAAGTTTTATATTTTGAAAGTTTACTCTACTTTTATGGTTTGAAATCTTGGTGTCAACTTCAAAGCCAGGAAAGCATGATTTCAAGGATCAGTCCTATTAGCAACCATGAGGGTAAAACTGGTATTGTCAGCATTGCTGCTATTTACAGTAGAATCATAACAGGGTCCTTCTGGACTGGCTGTTTTGTCAAAATCATAACTAAATGGAGAACCATTGTGATTTTGAAATCATCACATATGCAACCAAACCTTGAATATTTCCCTTGAACATTCAACCTCTATTCCTCACCTAGGGTGGAGACATATGATACGGTGTGGCTGGCTTCTGTGAGCTCCCAAAATCAGTGATCTTTCAATAAACTTTGAATTCCTCAAGGACACAGACTGTATTTCCCCAGGGACAGTCAAACTGAGTCACTCCTAACAAAATCAATGAATGAATAAGCAAACAAATAAAAAGAACAAAATTCAAAATGAAGTTGTATATTTGTCTTGGGGATTAGGCTTTGGGAGATTTCTTTCCCTTGAATGGCCCTATTTAATTGAACCCTTTAAGGGCTAAGAGAAGAAAATTTCAGCATAACAAGAGACATAATCTGATTGAAGGCCTTCCAAATGCCTGTTTAATCCCTACTGTACACATTATACAACATTCAAATATTACTCAAACTGGTTTCAATCATTTGATGACAAAATTTCCTTTCGTGAAAATACAATCAGTTTTTCATCTCTGCTTCTCATATTTGGCAGAGGCAGTAGTAACTAAAAGACTGTTTTCCCACAGCGGAAGGACAATGGGAATAGTGTTTTACTTCTTGGTTATCATCCCTAGAGCAGAAATTAAGAGCAATAGGAGCTCATGTGTTATAGATTCAACGAAGGGACGCTGCTCTGCTTATGACGAACAGCATTAAAATAGGAGGCAAACGTTAAGTGTTTCACATGTTGCTAGATGAGAAAGTATTATCCCTTTCTCTCCATGTGATAGTTAAGGATGTGACTCAAGCATGTAGATACTTAATCACTTAGTTTTCCATGATAATAAATGAATCATCGTTTGTTTATAAACAAAGTACTAAAAGACCTGGGGGCCAACAAAGGGAAATTTAACAAAAGTCTTTACAAACAGTGGTCTATAACTGAAAAAGATCCTAAAACTACCGAGTGAGACTTCAGGGAGGTTCCCATGTAGTTCTCTGGTCACCAACATTCTAATGAATATCTGGAATAATAATCTGTGCAAGTTCAGGAAGTAGAACCAGTTTGGTTTCCCCAAAATAACTCTACTTTCTTAGTCATTCATGGAACAGGTTTTCACGCCAGAAATAAAACTCTCATCTATTTGTTGGTCTCTTGGAACTTGACCCTCTCAGTACAGCCGAGTGGGCGGGCATTCAGGTCCATCTGAAGGTGTTACGATCATCTTGAAAAGTAATCCTCCAACAGCTGTTAAAATTTATAGACATGCCTACGGCATCCCATCAGGTAAACTGTGAGGAGTCTATCATGCAGAAATAAAACATCAGTTCGTAAGAATATATGAAACTAGGTGTTTATTGAAGCTTTGTCTTAATGACAATAATTCAGTAATGACCTGGATGATCATTCTAGAAGAACTGATAAATAAATAATTGTATTATACATTATGAACACATATATCTATGAAAATAAATGACAATAGTACATTATTAATATATTAGGGAAGGAGCCCTAATATATTATTGAACTTCAAAAACTCAACCAATTAAGCATATTCACACCAAGGAATACAGAATGTTTGGCCATTTATTACATTAAAATAGAGTTCAGTCAAGCAATGACCAATTATCACGAGGCTTCCCAGCTGTCAGAATGTGTGCAAATCCACTTTTCTTCGGCAGAATTTCATCAAAGCTCTTTTCATCTCACTGTTTCGCAAGGTGTAGATCAGTGGATTCAGCAGAGGTGTAAGAAGTGAGTAAGCCAATGACATCAGCTTCTTGGTTTCTGGAGAGTAGCCAGATCTGGGTTGTAGATAAGTCAGGCTGGCTGTGCCATAGAAGAGGGTCACGGACGTAAGATGGGAGGCACGGGTGGAAAAGGCCTTTTGCCTCCCAGTGCTTGATGGCATCTTCAGGATGGCAAAGAGGATTCGAATGTAAGACAAGAGTATCGACAAGAAAGGACAAATGATCATCAAAATGGTGCCAGTGAATGAGTACATTTCAAACAGAAAGGTGTCTGCACATGTGAGCTCTAGAACTGGGGGAGTTTCACAAGAGATATGATTGATTTCACGGGGACCACAAAAGGGAAAACTAGACACCCACAATGCTTGCACAGTACCTAGGACAAAACCAAAGGCCCATGAGAAGGTAACTAATTTCAAGAAAACCCTTTTGTTCATAATCATTGGGTACCTCAGAGGTTGACAGATTGCAGCAAATCTGTCATATTCCATTGCCACAAGGAGAAAGCATTCAGTCCCACCAAAAAACATAATAAAATACATCTGCACAAAGCATCTCACAAATGAAATCGGTGTTTTCTCAGTGGAGAGAACCACCAGCATCTGCGGCATGATGGCTGCACTGAGACTCACGTCCACCGCAGACAGGTTCTGGAGGAACAAGTACATGGGAACTTGGAGGCTCTGTTCCAGGCAGATGATGACTATGATGATGGCATTTCCTACCAGGGTCACCAGATACATAGTCAAGAAAACCCCAAAGAGCTGCTCTTGGAGTTCAGGAAAATTTGAAAAGCCCAAGAGGATGAACTCAACCACAGAACTTTGGTTTTGACTTTTCATTTTGGTAGGGGAGTGTATACTGTTTCTCTAGAGACAGTTTATGAGTAATGAAGTTACCATCCAATAGCTGAGTCTGTGCCCGTGTTCACCCCACATATTCTTGGCAGATGATATCAAAAGTATCTCATGCTGACAGGAATTCAGTTTGGCAATTTTGGAGAGGGGCCAATTACTCAGATTAATGAATCTTTCCAATAAAAATAAGGAAGTGGAGAATCTGGCTCAGAAACCTTATCTGTAAAGTACAAAATACATCAAAGTTCTTTAGCAACTTTTACATTATGTAGTTTAAAAATTAAACATAGTTTTAACATAAATGTTTTATAATTTAAGTCCATTACAATGCCACTGTTCTCAGTACCATTTATTTTTCTGAATTTTAAGTAATATAAAATTTAAGAATACAAAAAATAAAGTATTAAAAAGTAGACAAATAGGAACATAAGATACCGACAAAATTTTTATAAAAATTTAATAATTTAAAGGTGTAGCAAAGTTGTTTCGTAGTTATAATAACTATGTTCAAAGTACATATACATGACTTGGTTAAATATGAAAATGCTGCAGAAACACACAAAGAGGGTTATATTTCAGATACATCTATCTTAAGGGATCTGTAAATAATGTGAATTGACTTCAGGCTTATGAAGTTATGCATAGACTGGTCATGGCCAATTACAGTAAGATTGGCCCGCATGGGTAATTTTAAGAGCCAGTACTCTATGACTCATACTTGTGACCAGGATGACTTAAGAAAAGTCCAAATTTGGTCATTCTGAAATGAATTTAAATGTTTCTCCTCTCTCCCTCTCTTTTTTCCTCTCCTCCTATTCGCCTTCCCATAAAGAGGTTCATTTCATCATTAATGATTCAACAAAAACAGATTAAGCTACTAATGTTTCCGAGGCTCAGTAATCTCAGGCACACATTTGATCCTACACCTCAGCAGAGAACTGGAAACACTACGTGAACTAGCATTCCAGCCTCTTCTCACTTCACTCTAGCTCCTCCCATTACCCCTTGCTCTATTTTCTCCATTATCACCGACTAACATTATCATACAAACAGGCAAATTTTATCTATATAATATATTACACAATATATTATATATAATGTATGTTTAATATATATTGAAATCTAAATCCCTCAAAAATGTAGAGTCCAGAATTCAAAATTGTTGTTGTTGTTCTTTGCTATATTCACAACATCTAAACAGTGCCTAGCCTGTCATAAATGCTAAACCCATGTTTGATGAATAAGGAATTTTTAAAAATTAAGGAAAATCCATGATAACTTTAAGGAATAAAGTGTCTTTCCCACCCCCCCAACCCAAGGACATTTTTCTATTTTTGTTCAGGTAGAGTGGGAGGGAGAGAGAGGAAGAGAGAGAGAGAGAGAGAGAAACATCGATGTGAAAGGGACACATCGAGTGGCTGCCTGTCACACAAACCCAACTGGGGCCAGGGACAAACTGTGACTGAGGTACATACCCTTAGCAGAAACCGAACCCGGGTCTCTCTGGACCACAGACTGAGCTCTAACTGCTGAGCAAAACTGGCCAGGGCAAGTGTCTTTTTAAGAGTGAAACCACCTCACAAAACTTTTGGGAAGCAGAAATATTAAAAAGTGCCTTAGACATTTCAATGAGAGTCAGATTAGTTTTAATGGGGAGGGAGAGTGTACAACTGTAATCATGGGATGTCATCAGTGGAAGTTATAGTAGGTGGAAGGACAAAGGCAAAAGGACGGGTGACTTGCTCAGGTGGGGGATATTGGATGACACCTTATTATTACAAGAAGGCCTACTGTCCTTTATGTGATGATTTGAAAACCAGCAGATACACTTGTGGGAGGTGAGAAACCCAGGGGAACTCAGTAAGGACAAAGTAAGCTGAAGTCATTTAATATTGTCTTGAGTGCAGATCAGTAGCATATTAGCAGACAGAAGGCAACTTGATTTGCTTCGGTGGTTCACCATAATCACCCATTAACCATAATAATTATAATTTGGATATCGAAAACTCACCTGAAATTAGTAAAATGTAGTCGCATGATGAAACATTTAAAGCCTTTTCGGCTCCCTGAGCAGCACCAGGGCGGTGAGCAAGAACAAGTGCCTGACAAAGGCGACAAAAAGGGAGCCAAGCAGAGAGTGGATGACTCAGTCCTAAGAAAGATGGGTGTGATGTGAAAGCACCCGCTGTGTTCAATGTGAGAAATATCAGAAAACACCAGGCACTGGAACTCAAGGAAACAAAATCGCATCCGATTATATCAAAGGTAGTGTTTTTGAAGTGAGATTAGCTGATCTGCAGAATGATGACGTTGCATTTAGAAAATTCAAGCTTATTACTGAGGATGTTCAGGGTAAAGACTGCCTAATTTCTATGGCATGGATTATACCTGTGACAAAAGGTGCTTCATGATCAAATAATGGTAGACCACGATTTAAGCCCATGTTGATATATAGACTACTGATGGCATTTGCTTCCAGTGTTCAGTGTTGGTTTTATGAAAAAACACAGCAATCAGATTCTGAAGACCTCCTCTGCTCAGCATCAACAGGTCCGCCCAATCCAGAAGAAGATGGAAATCATGACCCAGGAGGTGCAGACAAATGACTTGAAAGAATTCATGAATAAATTGATTCCAGGCATTATTGGAAAAGACATAGAAAAGGCTCACCACTCAATTTTTCCGATGCTTTATGATGTCTTTGTTGGTAAAGTCAAAATGTTGAAGAAGCCCAAGTTTGAACTGGGAAAACTCATGGAGCTTTATGGTGTAGGTAGCAGTCCTGGAAAAGCTACTGGGGATGAGACAGGGGCTAAAATTGAACAAGCTGATGGATGTGAGCCCCCAGTCCAAGAATCTGTTTAAAATTCAGACATTTAATGGGGACAAATAAAAAATCCTATTTCTAATTTAAAAAAAAAATCTCTAAATAGGAGAAAAGTATAACATGCATTCATTTGCAAATATTTAAAAGTGGATGGTTTATTTTTTTTTATTAGAAACTTAGGGTATCTTATAAACAAAGTAGAAAACCTTGTAGGACTGACCATAAGCATGTTATGGAACAGAATGGTTGTGAGTGGTAAAGAGCCACTGAGCACAGATACTCCACGTTTTCTTTGTACCTTTGAAGACCCTTATGCTGCCTCTGATAACTCACCGATCACTCCCCTCTGTAGGTTTCATCCTTGCCATTGAAAAAGGTGAGAATTATACTTACTCACCAAATTCCCTTCCAGTTGCAAACGTATAAGATTTGATGATTAGTTCACCCAAAGTACTTCTACCCCTAATTATTGCCTGAACTCTTCTCTAAAAGGAAGAGGAGAACAATTTGAATAGCATCAAAACTAACAGCTACTGATTTAAATTTTGCTGCTGTGTCTGATGATTCCTGAGCACAGAGAAATCCCTCCAACAGCATCTCTAGCTATCAGGGAGAAGAAATGTGCATGGAAAATCCAACATCAAGCACACAAGCAGAAGCTTCACTTCCTTACCTACTGACTCTGTCTCTTTAATTTCACACTACTGAATCATAAATTTTACCCCAAACCAGAGCCACCTTCTCGTGTATACAACTCAGTGATTTAGTGCACTGATTCCAGAACATTATATGTCATTGAATAGTATGTCCTAAAGAGTCCCACCCTGGAGAATGTGGAATCACTTCATAAACAATGATCTCCCAGGATAACTAAAGAGACTTGCACTTGGCCTCTCTGGTGAGAAAGCTCAAGAGCACGAACCTGGAGCCACCTCTCCTTCATGTTCCTGTAGGGAAATGCCTCTTCACACAAGAGACTCAATTTCACCGTGACAACTCCCAATAGTGGGTAGAAGAAGAGGCTGAATAAAGTTTGTAAATGGGGAGAGAAGAGGGTGGTGGGGTGAGGGTGAGGGTGTAAGCAAATGCAGGTGAGCTGGAGGTACAGAATATGGTTAGATGAGATGCACAGTTAGGACAGTGTCCACAAACAAATTAGGGAAAATCTACTGAAGCTTTGTAGGAAGCCTAGATGCCCCACCCCTCCATGAATATTTGATCATTTCTAGAAAAACCATAAGGGCACTGATAATTTTCGAGAAAAGTGTCATTACAATTGTTTACATGGATGGAAATTTTAATCTAGGTCAAAAGATCTGGACTAGTTCGTATGATTTGAGTAAGTCATTTAGCTCCCCTGATTCTATTACGTTCCTTATAAAATAAGCATAACATCATCATTAATCTCATGGAATACATGTGCGAATGGGACTTGGGGATCAGGCCAAACTGGATTGAGCAATGAATAGGCCATTAGCTCAGTCCTGGCAGAGTGAAGAGATAAACAAGTCTGCATACTTGGCTTTGTCGAGATGGGATGATGTGGCCTGAATGCGGGTTACCTTCGTCTATTTCTCACCACCCCTTTCCTGGAGTAGATTTCATTCTCAAGGTAGTTCACTCCTCCTGGCAGCAATAAGGCTTCATTCTTTGTAATCTGTATGCAGTGGAAAATGTACCAGTTATCCTGAGGAAAAGAGATTTTCATTCACAGATTCAAGTTCAAGGGACCTTCCCATGTCACTCACCATGGTGAGATTACACCCGGTGCATGAACAAGTCACCTGCACCAGGCGGGGGAAATGCTGCCTACTATGTACTTTCCATGAATCAAACCCCATACAATCCCCTGTGGGTTTCTATTATACTGATGCATTCTGTTCACTGGTGTCAGCAATGGGAACGCAGGTGATGTGTACTTTATGAGAAGTCAGCAAGACAGAGCCATGATCGTTACGCTTTCCTCTGTGTGTATCCAACTGCAAGGAAAAGTGTGTAGAAACATTTCAAGTACATGCTAAGTGATATAAAAGGAAAGTTATATTAATATCAAACTATAATTCATAGCCAATAGTATTAACTAATAAAACAGAAATAAAAATGTGGAAATTTTAACATGTCTCCTTCAATGAATGACAGAAAAAAGAGACAAAAAGAAGACATACAAATGGGAAGATTTTATTAATAAAATATTTATTTAAGATGTGATAATGAAAGAGTAAATATCAAACAGAAACAATACTTTTTATGCTGCTAACTCTATATTTTCTTCCCGAAATATTCATGGGATATTTATAAAATTTGACTATGTATATGTTAAAAGAAAATATTAATAAATCCAAATACTTGGGAGTCATACACATAACATACTTTGCAATAAAACTGCAAAACAACAACCAAATAGAGAAAAGAAAACTAAAGTCTTGGAACTTTTTAAATATTCTGGAAGTATCTCTTATTTAACAGCAATTCAGAAATTAAATAGAGACTACTAATAAATTCATTTGTAATTAAGTAAAACACAATTCATTCAGTTTTGGACTGAACTCTTGGTCTTTTCCTAAAACTTTCTCCACCCTCTGCATTCCTCATGCCAGGTAATAGTAGCTTCAAGCTTCTAGTTACAGTGGCCAAAGGCCTCAGAGTCATCCATGAATCCATTTTTCCTCCCAAACCATGTCTAACCCATAACATATCAAAATACAGTGTTAAAAATTGTCACCTTTCCCAAAGCTAACACTGATTCAACCTATCTTCTCTCAGTTGGATAATTGCCCTAGTCTCCAAACTTCTGCTTTCTTCCGCCCTTTCCTCTGCTCAGCATACTTCAGTAGTACCCTATCCCATTCCATGTAGAAGCCCAACTCGAAAACAGAGATTAAAGATATGTTTCCTTTCCATGGCTGGTATTGACAGTGGTTAGAGCGTCAGCACATGGACCAGAGAGTCCCTGGTTCAGTTCCCACTAAGGTCACGCACCTCAATTGCAGTTTGTCCCTGGCCCCGGTAGGGGTCATGTGGGTGGCAACCACTCGATGTATTTATCTCTCACTTTTCCTTAGCTCCCTCTCACTCTATAGGAAGATAAATGCAAAAAATGTCCTCAGATGAGGATTAAAAAAAATTTTTTTTTTTTAAATAAAGATCTGTTGCCCTACCTGTGTGGCTCAGTGGCTGAGCGTCGACCCATGTTCTAGGAGGTTCCTGGTTCGATTCCTGGTCAGGGCACATGCCCAAGTTGTGGGTCTAATCCCCAATGTGGGGCATGGAGGATGCAGGTTCTCTCTCATCAATGTTTCTCTCTCTCTCTCTCTCCTTCTCCCTTCCTATCTCTCTAAAAATCAATCAATCAATCATTAAATCAAAAAATAAATAAATAAATAAATAAATACAGATTTGTTTCCCCCTCGGGGTTCTCTGGAGTCATCCTTGGAACAGTCCTTGTTCAATCCTACTCAGCCATGCAGCTTCCTTGCTATTTCTCAAATCCTCTGGCCATGTTCTCATCTCAGAGCTCCTGCCTTTGTGTTTCCCTGAACATGCACTAAAATGCTAACTCCCTTACGTCCCTTTGCCCAAGTGGCATCTTCTCCATGAGATCTTCCCAAATCAACCTATTTAAAATGGAATCCCAACCAAAATGATGCTATTCTAGTTTATTTTTTTTTCCTTCACAGCACTCCTCGGTGTAGATACAGATAAATCATAAGGAAATGGAAAGGTTAAAAATAACAAGATAATCCAAAATAAGATAGTTATATAAAAGAAAATTTATGTAACTGTATTATTATGAAGAAAAAAGCAAACTATGAAGCAACAAACATTACTAAAGATAAAGAAAGTCACTTCATAATGAGAAATGGTCCTATTCTCCAAGAAGATATAATAATTCTAAACCTAAGGATATCCATTAATATGGCTGCAAAATACATCCAGCAATTATTGACTGAATCACAAGAAAACTTAAGACTGTAACATGCCTCTTTACCTAATTGATAGAAGAAAGAAATATATCGGTAAGGATAAAGAAAATATTCACAATAGAACTTAGTCTAGTATGCATATGGAGAACATTGTATCAAAAACTTGAAAGAAAGCACATCCTTTTCAATCACATACAGAACATTTTTTAAAAATCTGATCATATACTAGGCGACCAAGTTTAGCAATAAAAGCTTTCAGAAATGGTGACTTGGAAATATGTAACTGTGGCAGGAAATGTACTGGCCAGTACAACAATTCAAGCATCCAAACATTGGAGGGGATGAAGATTAATAAATCAAAGGATAATAGAATTATATAGTTGTTACGATATTGTATTGATCCCTGCAGAGAGACAACCAAATAGCTGAGTGCAATCAACAAACCACTGCAAACGAAGTATGAGAGCCAAAGAACATTTCAGTAGTTCACAAGCACCCTCATTGCTTGCAATGGCCAAGCAGAGGATCCAGTCCAAGGTTTAATCATCCGAATGGCTTCACTTCAAAGATAGTTCAGTGCTCAGTTGAGGAGGTTCTATGATGCCCAACTGAAACCAGAGTTGAAAAAATCTGAAGACTCGACACGAGATGGCAAATCTGGATGGATGTCCCCAGTGATTTTCACTTTCAAGACATCTCTGAACCTTCGGAAACTGCAGAAGTGGCCACTCCCTCCCATTAAGAGCAGGATAATGATATTAAAGGTACCACATTAAGAACCTTCACATTCTCTCCTGGACACCAGGCCTATACATAGGGTTAAATCACAACAAATCCCACCCTGGAACAGGCTGGGCCTGATAAGGAGAACGGAGACGAACACAAAGCAGCCTGGACCTGTCAAATATCAACCAGGCAACTCCTGCAAGAAATAACACTTAATAAGGGGCTCTGAGGAAAAGACGAAGTGTTCAGAGGGAGAATAATTTGGAAGAAGATGAAGAATAGAGAGTCAAGAATGGTTGCCTTAAGAAAGCACACTTTAAGGTCTAAACAAGCAGCACTTTGCAGTGTGCGGAGGATGTTTTTCCAAATTGTACACTTGAAACTTGTGTGGTTTTTTGAACCAATGCTACTCCAATAAGTTCAATTTAAAAACAATTTTAAATAAAGAAAGAATTAGCCGGGCCAGTGTGGCTCAGTAGTTGAGCATCAACCCATGCACCAAGAGAACGCTGGTTCCCAGGGGTGCGTATAGGAGGCGGCCAATTGATGTTCTCTCTCATCACATGTCTATTTCTCTCTCCCTCTCTCTTCCTCTCTCTCTAAAAATAAAAACTCAATAAAAGGAAAACATAAAGAAAATTAATTAGCTGAAAAAACATTTCAAATGAGAGAAAGGCATGTTTTTGACATGCTTTAAGCAAAGGGAGACATTTTAAGTTTTCTATTTTGAAAATTTACTCTTCTTTTATGGTTCAAAATCTTGGTGTCAGCTTCAAAGCCAGGAAAGCATGATTTCAAGGATCAGTCCTATTAGCAACCATGAGGGTAAAATTGGTATTGCCAGTATTGCTGCTATTTACAGTAGAATCATAACAGGGTCCTTCTGGACTGGCTGTTTTGTCAAAATCATAACTAAATGGAGAATCATTGTGACTTTGAAATCATCGCATATGCAACCAAACCTTGAATATTGCCCTTGAACATTCAACCTCTATTCCTCACCTAGGGTGGAGACATAAGATACGGTGTGGCTGGCTTCTGTGATCTCCCAAAATTAGTGATCTTTCAATAAACTTTGAATTCCTCAAGGACACAGACTGTATTTCCCCAGGGACAGTCAAACTGAGTCACTCCTAACAAAATCAATGAATGACTAAGCAAACAAATAAAAAGAACAAAATTCAAAATGAAGTTGTATATTTGTCTTGGGCATTAGGCTTTGGGAGATTTCTTTCCCTTGAATGGCCCTATTTAATTGAACCCTTTAAGGGCTAGGAGAAGAACATTTCAGGATACCAAGAGACATAATCTGATTGAAGGCCTTCCAAATGCCTGTTTAATCCCTACTGTACACATTATACAACATTCAAATATTACTCAAATTGGTTTCAATCATTTGATGACAAAATTTCCTTTCGTGAAAATACAATCAGTTTTTCATCTCTGCTTCTCATATTTAGCAGAGGCAGTAGTACCTAAAAGATTGTTTTTCCCACTCAGAAGGACAATGGACATAGTGTTTTACTTCTTGGTCATCATCCCTAGAGCAGAAATTAAGAGCAGTAGGAGCTCATGTGTTATAGATTCAATGAAGGGACGCCTCTCTGCTTATGACGAACAGCATTAAAATAGGAGGCAAACGTTAAGAGTTTCACATGTTGCTAGATGAGAAAGTATTATCCCTTTCTCTCCATGTGATAGTTAAGGATGTGACTCAAGCATGTAGCAGATATACTTAATCACTTAGTTTTCCATGATAATAAAAGAATCATAAGTTTATAAACAAAGTACTAGAAGACCTGGGGGCCTACAAAGGGAAATTTAACAAAAGTTTTACAAACAGTGGTCTATAACTGAAAAAGATCCTAAAACTACCGAGTGAGACTTCAGGGAGGTTCCCATCTAGTTCTCTGGTCACCAACATTCTCATGAATATCTGGAATAATAATCTGTGCAAGTTCAGGAAGTAGAACCAGTTTGGTTTCCCCAAAATAACTCTACTTTCTTAGTCATTCATGGAACAGGTTTTCACGCCAGAAATAAAACTCTCATCTATTTGTTGGTCTCTTGGAACTTGACCCTCTCAGTACAGCCGAGTGGGAGGGCCTTCAGGTCCATCTGAAGGTGTTACGATCATCTTGAAAAGTAATCTTCCAACAGCTGTTAAAATTTATAAACATGCCTATGGCATCCCATCAGGTAAACTGTGAGGAGTCTATCATGCAGAAATAAAACATCAATTCGTAAGAATATATGAAACTAGGTGTTTATTGAAGCTTTGTCTTAATGACAATAATTCAGTAATGACCTGGATGATCATTCTAGAAGAACTGATAAATAAATAATTGTATTATACATTATGAAAACATATATCTATGAAAATAAATGACAATAGTACATTATTAATATATTAGGGAAGGAGCCCTAATATATTATTGAACTTCAAAAACTCAACCAATTAAGCATATTCACACCAAGGAATACAGAATGTTTGGCCATTTATTACATTAAAATAGAGTTCAGTCAAGCAATGACCAATTATCACGAGGCTTCCCAGCTGTCAGAATGTGTGCAAATCCACTTTTCTTCGGCAGAATTTCATCAAAGCTCTTTTCATCTCACTGTTTCGCAAGGTGTAGATCAGTGGATTCAGCAGAGGTGTAAGAAGTGAGTAAGCCAATGACATCAGCTTCTTGGTTTCTGGAGAGTAGCCAGATCTGGGTTGTAGATAAGTCAGGCTGGCTGTGCCATAGAAGAGGGTCACGGACGTAAGATGGGAGGCACAGGTGGAAAAGGCCTTTTGCTTCCCAGTGCTTGATGGCATCTTCAGGATGGCAAAGAGGATTCGAATGTAAGACAAGAGTATCAACAAGAAAGGACAAATGATCATCAAAATGGTGCCAGTGAATGCGTAGATTTCAAACAGAAAGGTGTCTGCGCATGTGAGCTCTAAAACTGGGGGAGTCTCACAAGAGATATGATTGATTTCACGGGGACCACAAAAGGGAAAACTAGACACCCACAATGCTTGCACAGTACCTACCACAAAACCAAAGGCCCATGAGAAGGTAACTAATTTCAAGAAAACCCTTTTGTTCATAATCATTGGGTACCTCAGAGGTTGACAGATTGCAGCAAATCTGTCATATGCCATTGCCACAAGGAGAAAGCATTCGGTCCCACCAAAAAACATAATAAAATACATCTGCACAAAGCATCTCACAAATGAAATCGGTGTTTTCTCAGTGGAGAGAACCACCAGCATCTGCGGCATGATGGCTGCACTGAGACTCACGTCCACCGCAGACAGGTTCTGGAGGAACAAGTACATGGGAACTTGGAGGCTCTGTTCCAGGCAGATGATGACTATGATGATGGCATTTCCTACCAGGGTCACCAGATACATAGTCAAGAAAACCCCAAAGAGCTGCTCTTGGAGTTCAGGAAAATTTGAAAAGCCCAAGAGGATGAACTCAATCACAGAACTCTGGTTTTGACTTTTCATTTTGGTAGGGGAGTGTATACTGTTTCTCTAGAGACAGTTTATGAGTAATGAAGTTACCATCCAATAGCTGAGTCTGTGCCCGTGTTCACCCCACATATTCTTGGCAGATGATATCAAAAGTATCTCATGCTGACAGGAATTCAGTTTGGCAATTTTGGAGAGGGGCCAATTACTCAGATTAATGAATCTTTCCAATAAAAATAAGGAAGTGGAGAATCTGGCTCAGAAACCTTATCTGTAAAGTACAAAACACATCAAAGTTCTTTAGCAACTTTTACATTATGTAGTTTAAAAATTAAACATAGTTTCAACATAAATGTTTTATAACTTAAGTCCACTCCAATGCCACTGTTCTCAGTACCATTTATTTTTCTCAATTTTAAGTAATATGAAATTTAAGATTCCAAAAAAAAAGTATTAAAAAGTAGACAAATAGGAACATAAGATACCGAGAAAATTTTTATAAAAATTTAATAATTTAAAGGTGTAGCAAAGTTGTTTCGTAGTTATAATAACTATGTTCAAAGTACATATACATGACTTGGTAAAACATGAAAATGCTGCAGAAACACACAAAGAGGGTTATATTTCAGATACATCTATCTTAAGGGATCTGTAAATAATGTGAATTGACTTCAGGCTTATGAAGTTATGCATAGACTGGTCATGGCCAATTACAGTAAGATTGGCCCGCATGGGTAATTTTAAGAGCCAGTACTCTATGACTCATACTTGTGACCATGATGACTTAAGAAAAGTCCAAATTTGGTCATTCTGAAATGAATTTAAATGTTTCTCCTCTCTCCCTCTCTTTTTTCCTCTCCTCCTATTCGCCTTCCCATCAAGAAGTTCATTTGATCATTAAAGATTCAACAAAAACAGATTAAGCAACTAATGTTTTCGAGGCTCAGTAATC